>NC_143018.1:46100061-46400061 GCF_055824585.1 Amblyomma mixtum
ACGTTCCTCTCGTTCCTTGGGCATCTCGGCCGCCCGCCTTGCCTTTCTCGCCTCGTGTTAACGCTGTCGGCCGGCCTTGTACCATGCGACGACTTCGGGATCGGAAGACTCCATTTCACGCAGCCTATACTGCTGCCGTGACGAGCACGACCGCTCTCCTTCCATGGTGCACCTCTGAGGAGCGAGCGCATCACTTCGGGCTTGTATCCCAGCTGCGCGGCGCGACTCTGCGCATGCGCTGTGCGACGCAGCGGCTGCGGTGCCATGGTTGCCGTGGCACTGGTGTCCATGGTAACGGCGCTTGCGCAGTAGTGGTCTTTGACAGGCACCGCGAAATGCGCTTCTGCTAGCCTAGTGTAGCTTTCGCTAAGTTGTTCAACTCTGCTGAGCCGAGTTTTCACGTAGCAATAGCTGAGCACACAGCTCCGGCTTATATACCCCATAGGCTGACGTCACAACTGTCAAAAATCGAGGTGGAAGGTCAAGTGGTGCAGCGCCAAGGTGAACCACACATTGTAAGGCAGATATGCGGCCATCATCTCAAGGTCGTTTCAAGGTCATTGGGAGGCTCAAGCCGAATTTTGTGTCGTTCATGAAAGTTCAAGGTTGAAGGTGATCCACTAAGTGCACCACACAAGGTTACGTATATGATCCTATCAACACTATCCATGACTTATGTCAAGGCCGTTTCAAGGTCATTCTGAGGCACACGGCGAAATGCGGCGTAGCTGTAGTAGTGTGCCTTTCGCTACAAAAAAAGTGCGCCTCTACCGGTAGAACGCGCCAAAGGACACACTCCGTTAACTGTGTTATAAAAAAACATCAAGCGTTGCTTTTCAAGTAACTCCTCTGTGGCTCTCCTTAGGCCCTTGGACGGTATGTGCTTGCCCAGAACCGCATCGACTCCATCCGCGAGAAGCATTTAGCAGAGCTGACCTGCAAGCGTCCCGATAGCAGGCCACTTCGTCAAGTGACGGTGGTGAGGAATTTCCCACTGCTCGGGCGACAAGCAAGCGGTGTGATGTTGAAATCATCCTGAACTACAGTGAAAGTATATCTGCCACTATACGAGCCTCACTGTCAGGGCGCGGCTCGTGTTCATTCGTCGCCACACGGCTTTCGCGCCACTCTTTCCGCCCCGTTTGCTCCTCCACAAAGGTAACGGTCAGTACACCCTTTACATGTCATGTAAGTTACACAACCCCCACTAATCTAACGCAGCCTACCTGGGCTACAACGCTCCGGTGGCAATTTGAGAACCCACCACCTTCCTTACTGCGGCTTCGTTAAAACAGACAGTCATTGTAAGGTGCTGTAAGAAGGCTTAGCAGAGCTATATATTCGCAAAGCGATCGCTGTACGAGAGTCTTTCCCCCGAATTAAACGACGTCGTAGAACTCGGGACTTTAGCCGCTACTTTGTGGGAATGCTTCCCGGGCGTGCCTGAGTTGGCGGCGACATGTGGAAGCTCTCAAAATTGTGCCACTTTTGTCACGTGACCTCTCAGCGGTGTCTTTAGATTAGGCCGATCGGCGGGAGAGATCACTGGCCTTTTAATGTGATAACACCAGCAGCCTCGTCAGGCAAAAAAAAAAAAAATTGGAGATCACTGCGGTAACCCGCATTGGAGTAATGGGAAGGTAATCACGCCTCCTGATCAATTATCGATCACTCACCAATTCTTATTCATCATTCATCAATCAGTTATCATTACTTATCGGTCATTTATCGATCACTAATAGATCACTTATTGATCACTTCTCGATCACTTATCAATTATTTATGGACCACTAACATTTGTTGTCAGCCATGTATCATATTCCTTATTATCTTTTATCAATTCCTTATCGATCACTTACGAATTCCTTATTGTTCACTGATCAGACACTTATGAATCACAAATCAATTACCTATCAATTCCTCATCGATCACTTAAACATCTGAATGAGAGAATTTGTGTAATTCATCTAGTTCGCACACGCTTCGTTTCAAACTTTCTAATTTGGCGCCGCGTGTTGGCTCCGCCCACACTTCCGGTCACGTGGTCCAGTGACGTGTTCTTCACATGGTGTGGCACTTTCGGTTATTCAAATTTCGCGCCACTAAGGCCTGACCACGCCCATTTTTGGTCGGTTTTTAAGCTTTACTGAACTCTAATCACCCGATCGGAACGAAATTTTTTTGCCCGGCATCGTCTCATCATCCCGCTTCAATTACGACCACTCTTTCAACGATATATTGTTACGAGGAAGACGAAGCTGGCAGTGGTGCGGGACGGAGCGTTCACGAGGACATCATCATCATCATCACGCTAGGCCAGCGGCCATTAAACCATCTCTTATCCATCGTTCACCACGCCTCCTTCTTCGGCTGGCCGCCACGTTACATTTGGTGTGAGGCGCTGGGGTGCCTTCATCGCCGTCCTGGTCCCGGAGCTTCGGTGTCCTGCGCCTGCCGTGGACGTCGGTCGTGAGTATCTGGTCCGCCCCGCCCGGCCGTGCCCTAGCCCGCCCGACCTGAACCGACCTCGCCGCTCAACCCAGCCCCGTCCCCCGCCCGGACCACAGGACACGATGAACTGACGACGTTGCCGCGACCAGAATGACCCGACCGACCCACGACCCTGCCCACACGTGACTACACCGCCCCCCTGACCCTACCGTTCGGGGCGTCCAAGGACCTCGGCCGTCAGCTCCTGGAACCCTACGGCCCGGATGCTTCGTGGACCGCGACTCATCGGCCAGCACTTGTAGGGTCTGCTCGCGGGCAAGTCAAATCTCGCGCCGCTCACCGCGGGTAGCCTCGGACCCCTTCTTCCCGAGTGGGGGGGGCGGGGGGAGCGAGGCTGGGAGAAAGCCTTTATAAGGCGAGACCGGGAAGGCTCGCGCTCTCTCGCTCTTGGACCAGCTCTGCGAAAGGACCACCTGGCCCAGCTGCCACGACGACGACCGGCCCCCGTGATGTGAGAATAAACCCTTTGTACAAAGTCCTGCCTCGAGTGACTGCCTGTGCGTCCCCGCGCAGAGGAATTGCCCACAAATAATGGCGCCCAGCGTGCGGCTTTAATTAACACCTTGTGGACGATTTCTCTGCCGATTTTGGGATGTGCAGCCAGACTCGTGGCAGGCCCTCTTTGTTCGGGGCCACGCCGGACCGATAGGGTTAAGGAGCGGGTCAGGCGGAATGTTCGCGGGGTAGCGACTTGTGTAGTGTTGTAAATTTGTTAGGGGTTTTGTGTTATTTATGTAGTTTTCGGGCGTTTTGTGTTGTGTATTTCCGCGTGTTTGTAGATAGATTGTTGTGTATGTGAATGTTCTTGTTGCCATGAGCAGTTAGCCGGTGCGGCCGGACAGTTAGCGCGAACTATGCCTCCCAGAAAGGATGTTTCAGCCACGGCTTTGGATGGCGGGGCAGCCGGTAGTGAGACGGCCGACGCGGCGGCCGTAATGGGGCATGTGACTGAGATGTTTGCCGCATTAGCCCGTCAGCTCGGTTCGGTGGCTGGCGCCAGCCAGGCAGCAGCATCGGTAGCATCGGCGACAACATCGCGCCCGCGGATAAATATGGAGGTCCCCTCCTTTTCCGGGTACACGGACGCGAAATCAGTCCACGAGTTTCTACAACAACTCGAGGACTACCAGACGGCTCTGGGCGCCCCAGATGACGTAATGCTAGGGCAGGTCCTGCCTGTAGCACTCGTCGAGAGCGCGGCGCGATGGAGGCGCTGCCAGCCGACTTTCCAGTCGATGGCGGACTTCAAAGACCGTTTCCGCGCCGAGTTCTTGCCGCCTGATTATGAGCGCCGGATGCTGGAGGAGCTCGCGTTGCGCACCCAACACCCAGAGGAAAGCCTCCTCGAGTACGTACGCGCAATGCAAGAGCTGTACAAGAGGGCAGACCCGACGGCAACCGACCGAGATCAGGTTGCGCGTGTGATCAGGCAGTGCCATCCACGCTTCAAGCCGTATCTGCGGGGCCGCAGTTTTACAAACCTCGAGGCCCTAGCGCAGGAGGCCAAGACCGTGCAGGCGGATTTACTCGCCGAACTGCGCTACCAGCCGCCCCCCAGGCCGGCCGAATCGCTAGAACCGGGATGCGCATGGGATGGAGGCCGAGAATGCGCGATGAGGGCTCGGCGCGCCGAGGTAATGGCCGTGGAAAGGCAGGCGGAACCCCCTGTTGTCCCTCGCGCGCTTGACCCGTACGCATTCGAGCAGCGGCGTCGTGCCGGCCTCACAGGCCACGCGCCGAGCGAGCGTCAGGAATGCGCGGAGAAAGGGGAGAGTCGTCCCCAACCGCTTCGTGGAACGAGGGGTCCTCCGTCCACGCGGCGGGTGAACGACCGGCTTTGCTGGAATTGCAACCAGCCCGGCCACGTGGCACGCGAATGCCAAGCTAGGCGTATGCAGAGAAACGCCAGGCGCTGGCGGTGATGTCTGGTGGCACCGACCTTTCACCGTCAGCGGGAGAATTTCATGGTTGTCAAGGCGCTAGTCAGGAAAAGAACTCCCGCGCCGCCGACGGGGAGGCCTTTGTCCCGCTCGCCTGTAGAGCTCAGGGAGTCGTTCCGCGCTCAAGCCCTTTTATGCTAGTGCAGTTAGCGGATCGATGCTACTCTGCACTCGTAGACACGGGCTCAACGCTGTCACTGGTCGGTGACGAGGTGTACGAGGCCTGCCGGATAGGTAACATCCGTGTCAGACCGGCCGAAACCCCGTTAAAGGGATGCTGAAAGGTTTCCCAAAAAAAATTGAGTGAAGAGATGCACTTTACAGTTTTCCACCCTCGGAATTCGAATTTCTCATCGAAATTAGGCAAAAGAAAGCGCAAACCTATTTTATTTTGGCGAAAAGTGCCGCAGCAGCCTCGAGCCAGCTCGCGCACCTCGTTGCCGCCTGTGATTGGCTGGGCGCTTCGTGACGTAAACACTGGCTTTGGCTCGGTGAGCCCGGCTCGGTCGCCGCCGATGATGTAGTACATGAAGCGCGGCGCGCGGTGTTCCGGTTGTTGGTTTGATGCTTATATCACGATGGAACACATCGAAGATTACCAGGAGGATCTTGGCGTCATCCCCTACATGTACGAACCAATCGCAAAGAGCAAACCGCTCCAAGGAAGCAACGATGCTGGCGCAAGCGGTGCTTTTGGCTTGAACGAAAGCGAAGCGTCAGCATCTCTACGTGTTGGAAATGTCCATTGGTAAGCATACTTTTCCAGCCAAACTTCATTCAGAGATACAATAAATTAATTTTGAAGCGAGCAAATGTAGTATATATCACTGCTCCACGAAATTTTCCTAATGCAATGTAAGCGGGATGCGATCGTCGGCATTGTTGTCTTGCCGCTTGTCGGTGCTGCCGCAAATCTGCTTGTAATCCACACAGACCATTAACAAGCGCAAGAAGTTATCAGGCTCTTTTTGCACGCAAATTTTATGCTGGCATCGCTTCATGGTCGCTGCGTGCCGGCTCGGTTCATAACACACGCGAAAGACAGAAGTTCGCGGCGCTTTGCGGCAGAACTCGTCGAGGTGACAAACGTGCGCCTTCCGTTCTGCGTGCCAAGATGGGATCTGGCAGTAAATTGAAATCCTTGTTTAGGCGAGTTGCTTCATACTGCAAGCCCTTGTAGGAATATCTCCATCCGTTTGCGGCCGCCTTTATCGCGCTTTTCTCGATGGCCACGTGCTGCAACCAAGCAGGCCGAATCGCAAGGCTGGCTGTAGCACACGTGGCGCACAATTATATAATATTATTATTAATGTATGAAGCCATGCTGCACTCGGCAATTTTTTACGACTACATGTGTTATTATGAACGTATTCCTGGCAGAACACTTTACTGGTATTGGCTGCATTAGAACTTGAACAGACTTGTCAGCCTTGTCATCACTTTTAGAAAAGTTCGATGGCAGGGTCCTCAGCAGCATCTGCCAGTGGCATTCGACTTGTTGCACAGACCTGATTTGTATTGCCTTTTGGTGTGGATTCTTGACTGCCTGGTGGTGTGCAGCCACCAGGTGTGATGTCATTTTCCATGCACTCTTCATTTGCACTCTCGTCTGGTGCGCAGTCTTGATCTTGCAGCAGTTCAGCAAGAAACTGAAAGGCATAAGCCACATGATGTTATTGTTCTAAACAGAACAAAAGTGTGCTTCAGTATGAGTAAAATCTGCTGGTTTATTTCATAAACCATTTTGTTGATTGGCGAGCTCCGTGCGAAGTGAGATCATTTATTATATACCAGGTGTTCCTTTAGAAGGTCCAAAATTTATTTTAAAAAATGGGTAACTAACCTTGTATTAATTTTATACCTGGGGCTATATTGGGGGATACGGCAGACACCAGTAATAGGCAGAAGGCTTCCATTAGCTCACTAAAATGCATATCTTAATTAAATTTTTATTTTCATATTATGTTGTATTTCATATTATGTTGTATTTGCAGATTTGGAGCACCTCCTGCAAATACTATAGCCAAGCAAAAAAGATCACTTTAAAAACCCTGACAGGCAACTTCAAGCGCTAACACAGAATCAGCGGCCGCGTCCGACGTAAATCGCTCAAAAAAAAAAAAAGTGTGCGCTTTGGGGCCGGACTGCAAGCGCCATGACTCCGCACATTGGGCGCTGACAAGGCTGCTATCAGCCAGGCCCCAGGCGAAAACAAATTCAAAACGAAACGCCGCGCGCCCGTATACCAGAAACATGTGCAGTTTTCTCGGCGCTCCGACCACGAAGAAAAATGTGCCGCGTACTACTCCCTATGTTCTCGCCACTGAGGGCTACGCATGAATCCTAGAATATCTGAGCTCCAACATAATTGAGTAAAGAGTCTGCATATAACGTCTTTTCACGTGGTCGCTTACCGAACGAAGTTCTCTGCTCACGCGCGGCGCGCAGTCTCCGGTTGTGAGGCGCACTTCGCGTCGCTCCACCTCTTGCAGTATTAGTAGCAGTTTAACGATTTTTATTCAGCCAAAAAATTCAGGGCCGAGCTCTGATATGAGTAATGCTGTACGAGATGCATGATGCATGCCTGCAAGCATAACAGCTAAGCACTTATTTTGTAAGCTGCAGTTTGCTGCCGTCCTGACATTCTCATTCCAGCGCCGTTCATCTCACTACTACCGAAAGTCTTGCATCCACGAAATTACGCGCCATACACTACACAGAACACCGGTTCGCGCAGTCAAATTCTCATAGAGTTAATACACAAATTCTTATTTCGAGCTTCCTCCTTTTCGCAAAAGCTGGCCTCGGTGGCGGTGACGAGCTCCTCTGCGCGAAGACAGACAGTATTGCGCCGGGTTTCAGTCCAGCTGACTTTGTTGACAGGCCCAATGAACGCATTATCGACAGGCTATGGTTATAGTCTTCATCACGAAAGTGGTCAGAGCATAGCACTGTAGTCTTTTAGGGCTTGAAATCCCTTCGCTTCACAGCAGCGACCCACCTCGCGGAAAGCTTCTTATTTTGCGGGAAATTATGAAAGACTTCATCGTCGCGGCCGCTGGTGTTAGTGCAGCCGAAGGCTGCGCAGAACGCCGGCATGATGGTCCACCGCTTCACTCGATGCTGCCCACGTTTCTGTACGTCACCACAAACATAAAAAAGCACAAATACAGGAACACACGGCAGATCGAAGCAGCTTACGATGGCACGCACGCAGAAACAAGCACGGTCGCGGAGGCTGCGTGGCGACGGAACACCAATGTTTATGTCACCACCCCACGGTTTCCGGTTTCGGCTCGCATCGTCAGGGTCATCAGCAGCGCTCGGCGGACAGCGGGGGGCGGAGCTACCGCGCAATTTTAAACGTCGATTACGTCGCTCCTAAGTGATTAATCTGCAAAAAATTTCACCCGCATGATTTTTAAGGTTCCCACATCCATACGTGAGTATCTTAATGAATTCGAAAATCTCTTCAGCTTCCCTTTAAGCTTAGCAGCTGGGGCGGCAAAGGCAAAGGGAGCAGTGCGTCTTACGATGCGCTTTGACGGCAGAAAGCGGAGACATCGCTTCGTCTATCTGCCTGGTTTGTCGATACCAGTAATTCTGGGAAGGGATTTTCTCTCGAGCGAAGGCATTGTGCTCGACATGGGGGAGAATGGCTATCGTTACAGCCAGCTCGCCCCCCTCATTCCCTTCGAAAGCGCATCCTTGCCCGGCTGTCCTGCACAAAAGGTGGGTGTCCACACCTGTGCGACAGAAAGGCAGGTGAGGTCCCTCGAGATGCTGAGAGACGGTGGCCCGTTAGAAGCGATTATTGCGTCTTTCTCAGGACCCAGTAGTCAGCGCCGAAGGCTCGCGGAAACTTTACTCCCGTTTTCGGATTGCTTCACGGAGAAACCGGGCAGAACCGACCTGCTTCGGCACGAGATTCAGACGGGTGATACGCGCCCTTTCAGGTGTAACCGAAGTGCGCATAAGAGGCAGCTTCTCGACTGTGCCCTTGACGAGATGATTGATACCGGTGCGGTGAGACCCTCACAAAGTCCCTGGGCGTCACCAGTGGTTCTAGCACCGAAGAAAGATGGATCGGTCAGGCTGTGTGTTGATTATCGTAAGCTCAACTCACTGACGCCTACGGTTGCGTACCCTTTTCAGTCGATCGAGGCTGTGATGTACGCGTTAGGGAACGCGAGGTTCTTCACAGTCCTAGATGCAAGCAGAGGGTACCTGCAGATTGAGGTGGCCGAAGGTGACATTGAGAAAACCGCATTCACCTGCCACCGCGGGCTCTTCGAATTTACTCGACTCCCGTTTGGTTTGTCTAACGCCCCGAGCACGTTCATGCGACTGATGGACATCGTGCTGGGCGATGCAAATTTCAACTACGCCATGGCGTACCTCGACGACGTTGTGATATTCTCACAGTCGTTCGAGGAGCACCTCATTCACCTGAATTCCGTTCTCGATAGAATGAGACGTACCGGTCTAACCATTAATCCAAAGAAAGTGCAGTTGGCATCGAAGAGAGTGAACCTCTTGGGCTTTGTCGTGGATGATGGCACACTGAGACCGAACGATGACAAACTGCAGGCAATTCTGAACTACCCCTGCCCCATGGATGTGAAAAGCTTGCAGAGGTTTTTGGGTATGGTTGCGTTCTACAGGCAATTCATCCCGCGCTGTTCGGAGCTTGCAAGGCCGCTGAACCTGCTGTAGCGTAAAGGCTCGAAGTGGGTCTGGGGCAAGGAACAGAGTGACGCATTTGTTGCCTTGGCTCGCGCGATAGCGAATACCGCTAGTCTGCGCCTCCCCGACCTGAACAAGCAGTTTGTCTTGCAGACAGACGCTAGTGACTACGGTGTTGGAGCTGTTTTGTTGCAGGAACACGAGGGCAAACTGCGCCCTGTCGCGTTCGCTAGTCGCACGCTCACATCGGCGGAGCGGAATTACTCCGTGACCGAAAAGGAATGCCTGGCGATCATGTTCGCATTGTCGAAGTTCGACATGTACCTAGACGGAGCGGTCTTCACCGTGCAGACAGATCATCAGGCATTGTCTTGGTTAAAGAGGCTCAAGAACCCCGCAGGCAGACTCGCGAGATGGGCGCTGACGTTGCAACGTTACGCGTACGCCATCGAGTACCGCCGAGGCAGCTTGAACAAGGTGGCCGATGCTTTATCGCGCGCACCATGGAATGCTGGCGGAAGCGCTTCAGAGGCGCAGCCAAGCTTTGTAAAAAGCGGCGTCACCGCTGTTGAAGAGCAGGAGAGGGCGGACGAGAGTGTCGCGCCCGGTTTGGAGAAGGAGGAGGCGGACAAAGGTCCCGCACTGTGCTGTGAGAGAAGGGAAACACAGCAGCTCGTGGCGGCGACCGCTCGCCTGCCTAGGAGCGAGGCAGAAAGAAATCTGTCTTGGGGAGTAGCGGTCAGTAGAGAAGAGCTGATCGAGGCCCAGAAAGCAGACGGTCTTTGCCAGCGGGTGCTGAAGGAGCTTGCGAGCAGCGCAGCTTGCACCGGGAACGCTGAGGGCAAGTACGACGCGTATCTGCTGGGCGATGATGGCTTGCTGCTCCGCTATATTCCCCAACTTGACGAGGAAGAGGCGATAGCATCCCCTTTCCGAGTCGTGGTCCCGAGAAGGTTGCGGAAACGGTTCCTGCAGTACTTCCATGACTCAGCGCTGGCAGGCCATGGCAGCGGCAGTAAGACTTACGACAAGTTATGCCGTGTCGCGACCTGGCCAGGCATGAGAAAGGATGTGCTGGGATACGCCCGTACCTGCCCGGTATGCCAGGTAGCCAAGCCTCGGGCGGGCAAGCCCGCTGGCATGATGAAGGCGGTAGTTAGCAACTACCCGTGGCAAGTGGTCGCGTGCGATATCATGGGACCCCTCCCTCGGTCCGCGCGCGGAAACCAATTCATCCTGGTAATAACGGACCACTATTCCAAGTGGGTTGAGGTTTTCCCCCTTAGGAAGCTTGTGTCGGAACGAATTTGGGAAAAACTGTTGGAGACTTTCACTCGTTTCGGTTTCCCTTCCGACCTGATTACAGACAATGCTTCGTATTTCACAAGCAAAGTCTTTGTAGACTCTTGTCGGGCGCTTCAAATCCGCCACAGGAGAACGAGTCCCTACCACGCTCAGAGCAACATAACCGAGCGGGTGAATCGAAATCTGAAGAGCATGCTGGTCGCGACGACCGAGCAGCACAGAGATTGGGACGCGCGGCTGTCCGAACTGGCGTTCGCTACAAGGACAACCGTGAACAGGTCAGTGGGTATTACACCCGCTTACTTGAATTTTGGGAGAGAGATCGCTTTTCCGCTAGAGAATGCCCTACTCGACGCGGCGGGGCCTGCGCCCCCTCCGCTTTCGCAGTACGCAGCAAGGCTCCGGGAGCGCTTGGAGGCAGCGCAGCGAGCAGCCCGCGAAACCCTCGATGTCGCGCGCATGGAGCAGGCGGATCAGTACAACAAAGGTCGCCGTCACGTCGTTTTCAACACGGGCGACTTAGTACTCAAGAGAACGCACCCACTTAGTAACGCAGCGCGCGGTTTCGCCGCGTCGCTAGCGCACAAGTGGGCTGGGCCGTACGAAGTTACGGCACGGACTACGCCACTCACCTACCAGTTGCGGTTGTTGACAAACGGCGAAACCGCCGGTCCGGTGCATGTCGCTGATTTGAAGGCTTTCCACCTTCGCAAGGACGATGGCTGCGAAGCGGTGGAAAATCAGCGCGATGCGGCGATCTCACCCCCGGGAGGACGAGCAGGTAGCGGTGCGGTTCGCAACCGACGCTACAACCTGAGGACCAGGTAGCACCCGTGTCTCTCGATCAATTATCACTCGCAGTGCTCTCGCCCTCTCAGTATGTCTTCTAGGAAGCTCCAGCGGACCGACGCCCGTGGCTCGGACTCCAGAAGGCAAGGCAGACCACCGTCGAACGGTGGCCGCCATCAAGGCGCGCCACCCGGCTGGCGGCAGGAGCCGCGCGAGTGGCGCCGGTTCCACGGCCGCGGTGGCCCCCACCGCCAGTCTAACCGCGCGCCTGCCCACTGGAGAGAACCTCGCAGTGGTGCAGGACAACGCAAGAGGGCCAGTGACGACCAGGCGAAGGGCCCCCCTCAGCACCCAGCCGGCGCTTCGGCCGCCGAGCAGCCGCAACCCAAGCGGCCCAGGGTCCTGCGGCACGTGCATGGCCACCTGGACCACGGTCGCCAACGGAGCGGCCATCTCTTACTGCGCGCGGTCCAGGTGGCGGGACCAGGCGCAGCCCCTTCGCGGCGGAAAAGCGCTTGGCGGCTGCAGCGCCTTCCCCCGCTGCGCCACTGCAGAGGGGCAGCCCGGAGGAGGCGGCCCTCCGCATCCTCCAGTCCAGCCGCCCAGACCTGCTGTCCCCGGCGGCCGAGGAGCTTTGGAGGGCGCTGCCGGCAGGGCCCCCAGCGGAGCCAGGCGCCTCGCTCCCCCAGGCGGCTCGTGAGGAGCCCGTCCAGCCAGCGGTGAGCGGCCCCCCGGCGAGCACCCCTCCCCCCTGCGACGACTCTATGGACCCGGACCCGGAGGTCATCGACCGCCTACTGGCGGACCCCGGGACGGACGTTTGAGGGGGGGGGGGGGAGATGTAGGGTCTGCTCGCGGGCAAGTCAAATCTCGCGCCGCTCACCGCGGGTAGCCTTGGACCCCTTCTTCCCGAGTGGGGGGGCGGGGGGAGCGAGGCTGGGAGAAAGCCTTTATAAGGCGCAGTGGTGCTCCAGCTGCTCCATTTGCTCCATTTTGATACATTTACATTTTGCTGCACCAGTCTGCTCCAAAAGTGACAAATCGATCAATATTGCTCCTTAGCTGCTCCAAAAAGAAGATACGGTCGCGGGAAAGCAACTATATTGAGCCATTCAGGATTTCGGTTGACAACCTACTAAAATGTTTTCGCAGTTGCCAACCTAGGGCGTTGGTGGTCTGCCTTGTGGTAAAATTTAGCAGCCAGTTTTTATGGAGGAAGGAAAGAACTCGGGAGAGGCTGTTACTTCACATTTTTTGAAGCCGGCTCCTGTAGGGAAAGAAACTGAGCAGGGAGCGTCCAGTGAAGCCTAGTCATAAAGACCATCGCCGCCCCCATTGAAGCGCGTGATTTCAGACCTTCATGTAGTAAAGGTGTTGCGGGAGTTGACCTTGATGTAACGAACTGGCTACGCCCTCTCTCTGTTAGTGCTGAGCCACTCAAAATTTGTTAGAACCACGCGAAAGTTCCGTGACGATAAAGCACGAACTGACATGAGAGTAACGCCGATCGCATCGAGCTGCTGCAGTTGGCGCAACGCGCCGTGCTCCTGCGCCGTTGGCTCATCTCTGGCTCTTTCTCTTTAGGAACGTCATACCACGTGGCGTTACAACTGTTCATGCTCAAAAGCAACGAAAAATGATAGGGCATAGCAAAAAAGAAAAGACACGAGCAGTGCGCGGCCATCACTGCCGCGTGGTTGTAAAGAAAAATGTAAAGAAAAATCTCAGACTTTTTAAAAATTTCGTTATGACCACGTTTAACTGTAGAGCCAACATGAAAAAAGAATGATTCTAGTAAACGTGTTCTCTGGACTTTTAGTCAAGCACACTTGGTTGAACTTGCGTGCAAGGCAGTGTGAGCATTAATAAAATATTTTCTCTGTTTTTGTGATTGTTTTTTTTCTAGCTACGCATGGCTGAACCTTATCTCGTTAGGAACAAACTCTTTGTGACTCCTTTATTCCGTTCATGCTGTTCCCATGTTGCTCCAGGGTTATCGTTCTGATACAAATGTGCTCCAGAATGGATATTTTTCTGCTCCAAAAATTGCTCCAGAACTTGAAATGGCTGGACCACCACTGAAGGCGAGACCGGGAAGGCTCGCGCTCTCTCGCTCTTGGACCAGCTGTGCGAAAGGACCACCTGACCCAGCTGCCACGACGACGACCGGCCCCCCTGATGTGAGAATAAACCCTTTGTACAAAGTCCTGCCTCGAGTGACTGCCTGTGCGTCCCCGCGCAGAGGAATTGCCCACACACTTCACCACCTTGCCACTTCTTTGCCCATCACCTTATCGCGCATCCCTTCGTCGATGTCGTCTTCTATTTACGATCGGGACCAACGCTCGGTGGCCCCGGTTAATGTCATGAAGAAGACGAAGCTGGCAGTGGCGCGGGACGGAGCGCTCGCTCTAGGCCAGCGGCCATTAAAATCATCTCTTGTCCATCGTTTATCACGCCTCATTCTTCGGCTGGCCGCCACGTAACAATATCTTTATAGTTCACCGCAATCGCCGCCGACACGTTTTTGCGGCACCGAAACCACCGACATGGCCTTGTAATGCTTATGCATTAAAAGAAAAAATGTCGTCAGTCACAAAATTCACAGATTAGCTGGCGGGAAGTGACGTCACTAGACCCGGGAAATCACATTGATTGGAGGGACGTGACGTTAACACACCAGAAATGACGTCACCATGCGGGAGAATGCGCGTGGGCAGGATGGAAGCGGCGTCACGAGGCTCTCCTGTGTGAAGCCTCCATCTGCCAACTGTAGCAGGTGAGTGAGTGAGTGAAGAAACTTTATTTCCGCCAGAAGAAGACCCGTGCCCCTCCGGGTCCGCACGCAGGCGTCCGGGGAGGGGCAGCGTCGCAGCTGGAAGACTAGCAACGGTATAGTCGCGCAGCTTCTGCTGCCAGACGGGTAGCGTATCGTTGTATGCTAAGGTCGGCACTTCTGAGTATGGTCTCCCATTCCTCTGCATTATTGATTCTGCCATATCCTGGGGCACTGGGGCATCTCCATAGTATGTGTTCGAGTGTAGCGGTATGCCCGCAGAACTCGCACACCTCCGCATCCTCCCTCGTGTCACCTCCTGTCCAGCTCCTCCAGAGCGGGGATGCGAAGTTTCTAGCTTGGAGTCTTCTCCAGTCATAGGCCTCAGCCGAGCTAAGCGATCTATCCGGAGGAGGATAGATCCTTTTGTTCTTTTTCTGAATGTCTGTGATGCTATTAAAGGTATTGGTTTCCTCTTTAGTGCTGAATTCGTATGAGGTGTCCACGGCTCCCCGAGGTAAAGAGGAGCGGGCGAGCCTGTGGGCGGCCTCGTTTCCAACCAGACCCGAGTGGGCTGGGGTCCAGATAATTAGAATATTGTGGGCTGGGATAAAGTCTTTTAGATATTTAGCCGCCATTTCGTGGATGCGTCCCTTGCTGTAATTTCTAATTGCGGCTTTGCAGTCGCTTACTACGTATTTGGTACCTGGCTGAGTTAGAGCGATCGCTATTGCAACCTTCTCCGCCACAAGGGGTTTTAAGTCAAGGTGTCTTACAACGCGTAACGTTCTGCCTGAGTCCCCGACGGCTACGGAGACGGTGTCTCCTAGCGTGCCTACCGCGGCATCAGTGTAGGCCACGGTTCCCTGTGGCATCTTTCCTAGCTTAGCAGTCAGCTGTGCGACCCTGCTTTTCCTTCTGCCTTTGTCGTGGATGGGATGCATGTTTCTAGGTATGGGAGCGATAATAAGATGCTCTCTTATTTCTCTTCCCAGATCTGTTCTGGTGTTCACTGTGCTATCTACGGTTGCCCATTTCGCTAGCTGTAGGTATTTCCTTCCTGCGGGTGTGGATGTTAGTCTTTCGATTTGCGATGTTCTAACCGCTTCAGTCAGTTCTCTCCAATTGTTATGCAGGCCCATTTTCTCCAGTATATCATTGGACGTGGAAATGGGCAGCCCTAGCGCTCGTTTGACACATTTTCTGATGATTGTGTCTAATGCCTTTTCTTCGGTTTTGTTTATTTTCAGGAATGGGGTTGCGTAGCATATCCTGCTAACGATGAAGGCCTGCGTGAGTCTTAGTTTGCTGGACTCTGAGAGTCCTTCCCCCCTTCTAGATACCTTTCTGAAGGCTCTGACGACAAGTTCAGCTTGCGCTTTGAGCTTGTCTAGCGTACTTTTGTTTTTCCCTTTTCTGTTAATATACATGCCTAGGATTCTTATTTCCTCGACAATTGGTATCGTTCTATTTTCAAGTGTAACCTCGATTGCCGGTATCCTTTGACTGCGCTTGCTCATTGCTACAAATAGCTCAGACTTTTGCGGAGAGCAGCTGAGACCCACGCATTTCGCATGCTCGTTAATGATATCCGCTGCCTTCTGTAGCTTTTCTTTCATTTCTGATTCGCCTCCTTTGTTTAGCCAGACATTTACATCATCTGCGTAGAGTCTGATGTTTAAGCCTTCTATCTCTCTAAGCTTGCGGGGAAGGTCCCTCATTACCAGATTAAAGAGAAATGGGGAGAGGACAGCCCCTTGTGGGGTTCCTCTGCATCCCATGGGGAACTCATCGGATGTGATGCCCTGAAAGGTAATGATAGCAGTCCTGTCCCTTAGGAACGATCGGATGTAGTTATAGGTGTTTTTTTCTACAGCTATCTCATTTAGCCCATCAAGGATGGCGTCATGGCTGACATTGTCAAAGGCTTTCTTAAGATCTATACCTAAGATCGCCTTCAGGTTGCCGAGGTCCAGCTGATCTACTATATCTCCATAGAGTCTTAGCATTGTATCTTGGGTGGTGAGCCCAGGCCTAAATCCGACCATTTCATCTGGCCAGAGGCCGTTATCCTCCATGTATTTGGTAAGTCTGGTCAGGATGACCTTCTCAAGCAGTTTCCCTACACATGATGTTAGTGAGATCGGCCTGAGGTTCTCCAAGCTCGGAGGTTTGCCCTGCTTGTGTATAAGCGTGATCTTGGCCTTCTTCCACTCCTCGGGGACAGCGCCTGCTTTCCACACTTGGTTGAGATACCTAGTGAGGCTATTTATTGATTCTTCATCCAGATTTCTCAACATTCTGTTTTCTACTCTGTCGAGCCCCGGGGCTGACCTTCGTTTTAGCTTCAGCAGTTCCATTCTGACCTCGGCTCTTAATATGGGGGCATCCAACTCCTCATTTGGTTGTCCCTTATAGTCGTCATATTTAGCGGCCCCATGGGGAGCAATATACAGTGACTTGAGCGTGTCAATAAGTTGCTCATCTGTGCCATTAAACTTATACCTAGCTTTTATTTGCTCAGTTCTCATAGCCGTCTTAGATTTATTTGGGTCTATAAGAAATTTGAGCAACTGCCATGTACTAGATTTTCCCATGCTTTTCTCCATTTCCTCGCATCTATTATCCCATCTCTGAGATTCCAACTGTCGAGCATACCTTTCTAATTCTACATTGTGTCTAGCTATTTCCCTCCTTAGGTTTCTGTTCCACCTTTGGCGCTTCAGCTGGTTATTTAGCTGTTCCTTCCTTTTGTACATGCTGAAGAGCCTGCTGTCCATTCTATCTTGGGAGTCATCTACCTGAACCTCCTCAGTTGCCCTTTCTACATGCTCAAGCAGCGTTGCCGTCCAGTTCTGGATACAGGTTATGTCACTATGCTCATGTTCTTCTCTGATAGCTCTGAATTTATACCAATCCGTAAGCTTCTCTTGCCTGTAGGTTGTAGGTTTCACGCTGACTTTTCTGTTGAGCTCGAGCTCCAGCAGAAAGTGATCGCTACCCAAATCTTCCTGTCGGTTCCGCCATTTCACAATACCAGCGTTCCTACATAGCGTAAGGTCGGGAGATGTGTCCGCTGTAACGCTGTTACCAGTCCTCGTGGGACAGGAGATGTCATTGGCTATGTAGAAATTGGATGCTACTATATCATCCAGTAGGGCTTGACCCTTGGCGTTGTTGCTTACGTAACCCCATTCCTGGTGCCGGGCGTTGAAATCGCCCATTATGATCAGGGGGTTTTTCCCCGCGAGTTTAGCTGCCCTTCTAAATATGGGGCCAAATTTTACTTTCATCTTTTTTGGTGGGCTGTAAATATTTAGAAGGAATATGCTACCCCTATTCCTTTTTCCAGTTAAAATTTCTACGCATACTGTCTCCGTTTCCTGGTTTCCAATGTCGTGTTGGATTACCGCGATGTTGCTTTTAACATACGTTACTACCTTGGTGTCGTTGCCATCCTTAGCAGCGTACCCCTTATATCCCGATATATTCCAGTTCCCTCCCGTCTCCTGCATTGCAATTGCTAAAGGCGGGTAGTCCTGGCTGAGGATGTACTGTTGCAATAGCGATCGTTTCCTGGCAAGATGGCGGCAGTTCCATTGCCATATTTTCGACGTGCTATTGTAACGTAACGTTACAAAGAAGTCTCCTGCGCCGAGGAACACCGGCAGCCAGTCAGGTCAGCACGAGACGGAGCAGAGTCACTTCGTCTTTCTCCAATGGCCCGTTGCGTTCTTCCTCATCTTCTAAGGAAGGCATGTGTCATTGCCCCCCTTGTTTGCAGCATCGCCTCGATGCGGCCGACTAGGAGCATACTGGTGAGCTACGGGCTGACAGATAGTGGGCTAGGTTGGTACAGGAGGAGCACAACACAAAACGGGGCACTATCCGTCTCCAGATCGGTCAGCAGGGCGGCCGTGGTAGGGTTTCATTCGGACGACGTGTACAACGTCAGTGAGCTTGCGTCGTCTGCGGCTTGAGGGGTCTCTGGTGGCAGATTCTACTTCGTAAGTAACGTCACTGATGCGGCGGAGGACACGGTATGGTCCGAAGTACCGGCGCAGTAATTTTTCAGACAGTCCGCGATGGCGAACGGGTGTCCAAATCCATACATAGTCTCCAGGCTCGTAGGAAACGAAGCGCCGTCCCTGGTTGTAGCGATCAGCGTCTAGTTGCTGTTGTAGGTATATGCGCTGCCGTGCCAGCTGCCGCGCTTCTTCTGCACGCTGAGCAAAACTAGCGACGTCCATATCAAGTTCACTTTCGCAGTCGGGGTATACCGGCAACATCGTATCCAGGGGAGTGGTCACTCGGCGGCCGAAGACAAGCTCGAAGGGAGTAATCCGCGTCGTCTCTTGAAGTGCCGTATTGTATGCGAACGTGGCGTATGGGAGAATTTGATCCCAGGTCTTATGCTCTATATCCACGTACATGGACAGCATGTCGGCCAGAGTTCTGTTTAGCCGTTCCACCAGGCCGTTAGTCTGCGGGTGGTACGCCGTGGCCCGTCTATGGCTAGTGTGTGTAAGATTCAGCACTGCCTTAGTCAGGCGGGCCGTAAAAGCTGCCCCACGGTCGGTAATAATAATAGCCGGGGCGCCATGGCGCAATACGACGTCGTGAACAAAGAATGCGGCGACTTCGGTGGCAGTTCCATTTGTGAGCGACGCGGTCTCAGAATACCAGGTCAGGTAATCCGTCGCGACAACAATCCAACGCTTTCCATTAGTTGACTTTGGAAAAGGGCCAAGAAGATCCATTCCCACTTGTTGGAAAGGAGTTTTTGGTGGAGCAATAGGTTGAAGAAATCCGGCTGGTTTCATGGGGGGAGATTTTCGACGTTGACAGTCACGGCAGGTTTTAACATAGGATCGTACTGAAGGTAATAATTTCGGCCAATAATACTTCGCCCGAATTCTGGCAAACGTGCGACTAACTCCCAAGTGGCCGGCGGATGGTTCGTCGTGACAAGCGCTCAAGATGTCAGGCCGTAGGTCCATAGGTACTACGAGCAGGAATGTCTCTTGTGATCTTTCAAAATTGCGCTTGTAGAGAACCCCACTTCGTAAAGTGTATGACTGCAAGCCACGACGAAAAACAGGCGGTACCCGACCACCGCGGCATTCTAGATACTCGATGAGCGGCGCCAGCTCCTGGTCCTTGCGTTGAAGGTCAGCCATATGGGATTGAGTAATGGCCCCAATGAAGGGAAAATCGTCGGCGTTTTCCACTGCAGCGGAGTCTAACGGCGCGCGTGATAAGCAATCTGCGTCTTGGTGTTTAAGTCCCGACTTATAAACAACGGTAACATCATACTCTTGAAGACGAAGGCTCCATCGAGCCAAGCGTCCAGACGGGTCTTTGAGGCTGGCCAGCCAGCACAGCGAATGATGGTCGCTGACAATACGGAAGGGTCGTCCATACAGGTATGGTCGAAACTTGCTTATGGCCCAGATTACCGCAAGACACTCCTTCTCGGTCGTTGAATAGTTCGCCTCCGATCGGGATAGTGTTCGACTCGCGTAAGCTATAACTCGTTCTACGCCATCTTGCCACTGGATAAGTACAGCCCCAAGGCCAACGTTGCTGGCATCAGTGTGGACGTCAGTTGCTGCGTTTTCATCGAAATGGGCGAGTATGGGGGGCATGTGGAGGCGGCTTCGGAGCTCCTGGAAAGCTTGTTCTTGATCGCCTCCCCACAGGAAGGGTATGTCTTCTCTGGTTAGTGCTGTCAATGGTTCAGCTATCTTGGAGAAATCTTGGACGAAGCGTCGGTAGTAAGAGCAAAGGCCCAGAAATCGCCGAAGTGCCTTTTTATCGCTGGGACGTGGAAAACTTGACACTGCGGTAGTCTTGTCGGGATCAGGGAGAACGCCCTGTGCACTGACAACATGGCCGAGAAAGCGAAGTTCTTTGAAAGCGAAATGGCATTTCTCCGGCTTGATCGTTAATTGTGCGCCTTTGAGTGCTTGAAGCACAATGCGCAACCGGTCCAGGTGTTGCTCGAAAGTAGGCGAGAAAACGACGACATCATCTAAGTACACTAAGCACGACTGCCACTTCAGACCTGATAAAACCGTGTCCATCATACGTTGGAACGTGGCCGGCGCAGAGCAAAGACCAAACGGAAGCACCTTAAACTCGTATAGGCCGTCGGGCGTCACAAATGCAGTCTTCTCTCGGTCTCTCTGATCCACCTCGATTTGCCAGTATCCGCTTTTGAGGTCTAATGAGGAGAAGTACCTGGCATCACGTAGACGGTCGAGGGCATCATCAATCCTGGGGAGCGGATAGACGTCCTTTTTGGTCACGTTGTTTAGTTTCCGGTAATCGACACAGAATCTCAGGGTGCCATCTTTCTTCTTGACGAGGACTACTGGCGACGCCCATGGGCTCGTCGAAGGCTGGATTACGTCGTCCGCAAGCATCTCATTCACTTGCGTTTGAATGGCTTCACGTTCCTTAGGAGAAACCCGGTACGGGCGTTGGCATACCGGTAACGTGGCCTCATCGGTTATGATGCGGTGCTTGGCGACAGGAGTACGACCGACCTTGGAGCCAGTGGCGAAGCAGTCTGCGAAATCAGTCAGAAGAGCCGAAAGAACATTCCTTTGATCGGGCGTCAAGTCCGGGCTAATTTTAACGGTTTGAAGGAGACGGCAAGATGTAGCCTCCTCTTGAGGGTTGGCCCCGGCGGTGCATAAACGAGGCGAGGCAGTAACGTCGTGAAGGAAGGCAACAGCCGTTTCCTTGGCGAGGTGCCGCATCTCCTTAGCAAAATTCGTCAGGAGGACAGTAGCACAACCGTTATGGAGTTGAACGAGTCCTCGAGCAACGGCTATCTCCTTCTCGAGAAGTAGCGGGAGGTGCCCATCCGCGATGCCCTCGTAGTCGTGAAACAAGTCATGACGCACAAGAACAAGCACACTAGACCGTGCTGGCACCCTCACGTCATCGTCGACAATACGCAGAACGTTGAGTTCCGGATCCTCGATTTCAATGCGCTCCACGGCCCGTTTCGTCAAGAACGTCACACGCGCTTCTTTCAGGTCAATGACAGCGCCGTTAGTCTGCAGGAAGTCTAGGCCAAGGATCAAGTCTTTCGAACACTCGCGAAGTACGACGAATTCTCCGACATACACAAAACCCCGGATGCCGACACGCGCTGCGCACTTGCCTACAGGGGTAATCAAGTGACTTCCCGCCGTGCGAATTTTCGGGCCGCACCAGTGCGTCAAAACTTTCTTCAATTCGCGGGCGAGGCCGTGGCTCATTACCGAGTAATCTGCACCGGTGTCTAGTAACGCCGTTACATCGGCTCCATCAATCTTTACGCGCAAATCGGAGGTAGTGTGTCGGATGCTGTCGCCACCTGTCCCAAGCGGAATGTCGTCGTATCGGTCGAAGGTAGCCCGTCGGATGCTGTTGCTACCTGACCCCAGCGAAATCTCGTCGAGTCGGCGTGACGAGGACGGAGGATCTTCACATTTCGCGACATCAGCGACCCTGCCTCCGAAGGCCGCTGACATTAGTTTTCCCGGCGAGGGCTGGGAAAGCGTCGGCGTCGGGGATAGCTCGGACTTGAGGAACGGTAACTTGTTGGGGACGTAGACCGACGTTCTTGGTAGCCGGACGTAACAGGATGCTGTTGCGCAGCAAGGTGGCTTTCGATTTCAGTAGGCCGCTCGCCATTTTGAGGGCAGGGGTCGTCCGGTGCGAAACCGCGCAGGCCGACGCGGCGGTACGGGCACGCCCGGTAGAGGTGACCTGCTTCACCGCAATGGAAGCAGAGGGGCCGACGGTCGCGGGCCCGCCATACTTGACTCTTACGGGGTCGCTGATAGGTTGGCGCAGGGGTGTAGCGAGGAGGACCCTGCGGCTCCATTGCTGGAGCTGCGGTATTGATACTGTTGTCTTGCGTGGGAGCCCTACGTAGGACGGACGCGTAGGTGGGTCTCGCATCGAGCTGGTAGGAAACGTCAGGAACTCGCTCAGCTGCCATACGCACCTCGTCCCGGACGACTTCAGCTAGTGATGGAAAGGACGGCGTGTTGCAAGGCATCCGGAGTGCTTGCAGTTCTTCTCGCACGACAGCACGGACGAGGTTGCGTAGTGCATCCATATCGCTTCCGCCCTGCATAGGTAGTGCGTCGGACCCAATGATGTTCACGTCGCGATTGTATTGACGAGCCCGGTGTTGCAGCGTCGTCTCCATGGTGGTAGCCTCACTGAGGAACTCCGCAACAGTGCGCGGTGGGCTGCGCACTAGTCCTGCGAAAAGTTCTTGCTTCACGCCTCGCATCAGGTGGCGCAGCTTCTTGTCTTCTGGCATCTGTGGGTCTGCGCGCTTGAAAAGACGCGTCATGTCTTCATAAAACATGCGCACGCTCTCGTTTTGGCGCTGGTTGCGCGAGTGCAGCGCAGCTTCTGCTCGCTCCCGGCGGTCGGCGCTTGGAAAAGTGGTCTTCAAGTCACGACAGAAGGCTTCCCAGGATGGAAAGGAAGCCTCATGGTTTTCAAACCATGTCCGCGCCGACTCAAGATCAAAGTAGACGTTGTGGAGCTTACGCTCATCGGTCCACCCGTTATAACGTGCCACACGCTCGAAGGCCTCAAGCCAGTCCTCGGCGTCCTCGAACACGTCTCCATGAAAAGACGGTGGTGTTCGCGGCTGATGGCAGAGGATGTTTGCGGGAAGCCTACTCTCAGATGTCATTGCCGCAGGTGTTACAGGGGCCCGAGGCTGCGTCGACCTGGTAGCGGCCGGAAGGGGTCCAAATTCCGGGGGCTCTCCACGTAGGCGGCGGCCGAGGCGCTGATGTACCGGAGTAAGCTCCGTAGTGAGAGGTAGATTATGCGCTGGAAGCGTACCCGGCACTGCCTCCACCAGATTTGTAACGTAACGTTACAAAGAAGTCTCCTGCGCCGAGGAACACCGGCAGCCAGTCAGGTCAGCACGAGACGGAGCAGAGTCACTTCGTCTTTCTCCAATGGCCCGTTGCGTTCTTCCTCATCTTCTAAGGAAGGCATGTGTCACTATTGGCCATCAATTTGGATGTTAACATTACAGGCCTGGCCTATGACTTGGATGTGCCTCGTCAGCTGTTCGAGTTGTCTGCACACTACCGACTCGAGGTTCTCTAGTCTAGCGCCGAGGATGGCCCCGTGCTGTTTGAGCTCTTCGAATGACTTCTCCATTTTTTCATTTTCCTTTGCTACTATCCTTTTAATTTGGCTCTCAACTGTTATCGTTTCATCCTGCTTTCGTTTGGCAGGCCTAACTTGGTCTACGCTCATCTCTTCAGAGATGTTTTCAGCAGAGTCGCTAAGGTCACCTGCTTTGCGGATTGCCATCGGGGTGGCTGGTCTGAGTAGCGGTTGCGGCTTTTTCAACTGCTGAAACTGCTGCGCAAGTTCATGAATTGCCTCGGAAATTTTATCTATTTTCTCATTTAGTAGCCGTATGGCTGCTGCGTTCTCATCTACTCGCGCTTCTAGCGTTTTACTTGGGTTGGAGACCACACCCGCGAAGCTAACCGACCTACCTGCTACCGGCGCCTCGCCTGGCGGTGTCTTCTTCCCCGGGAACTTGGTCTTCTCCGCCCATGAGTTTTGTCCCGATTCCCTTTGGGATCGAGGTGGCGCCTCTCTGCTCCTGCTTCTGGATTGCGAGGCACTCCTGGGTCGAGATGTGCAGTCAGAGGACCGGCTTTCATCTCCGCTCGTCCTTTGGTGGGGACTTGCTTTTTCTTGTGGTCTGCCCCTGACTTGCCCTTGCTTCTGGTTCCTTTCCTCAGCATCTTTGGCGATCTTTTCCGCCTGACGCACTTTGATGATGTGGGGTGTCCGGTAGAGATTCTTACACCGGTTGTCTCCCAGCACATGGTTCTTTCCACATAGCAAGCATTTGGGCTCACAGGTGGTGTCTACTATTCACTGAGAAGAAAAGAACTCGGACAACAGAGGGCTTAGGTTGAAAATGCAGAGCCTACCGAATAACTCTCTGGGCAAAAAGGAGGCAGTGGTTTAGGTCTGCTACGCCTGGATATACGTAGCGTGAGCAGTGACGTCATGTGGTTCTGGGCCGGCGGCAGCAGCGGCGACGGCGAACGCGCGCGGCGAGGCGCGCCAGCTGTGCGCAGTGACGTCACTCGCGCATGCGCAGTATGGTCGACGGAGGGAGCACGCGAAACGGCGAGACTGTGGCCAATGTAGCTCACGCTACAAAAGAAGGCTCGTGGGAACCGGTTTGGTTTTGGTTTGGTTTATGGGATTTAACGTCCCAAAGCGACTCAGGCTATGAGAGACGCCGTAGTGAAGGCCTCCGGAAATTTCGACCACCCGGGGTTCTTTAACGTGCCCTGACATCGCACAGTACACGGGCCTCTAGAATTTCTCCTCCAAAGAAATCCAACCGCCGCGGCCGGGACCGAACCCGCGTCTTCCAGGACAGCAACCAAGCACCGTAACCAGTGAGCCACCGCGGCGGCCGAAACCCTTCATTGCATTGCTGGGGCACAGCAACCTGGGTCTCGCAGGAACCATCTGTCACTTCCGGTAAGGGTAGCAACCGCTTCGAATGCTAAATGAGTATCGATCAGCGCAATTTTTTTTTCATGAGGCAACGGTGGTGCTAGCAGAGGAAGCCGCGTTGCTATCCTTGTCTCCTGCCACTGCTGTGATTTCCAGAAAGCAAATTGCTTGAGTTATTTTTCAGCTCGTATGGGTTTGTCGCAAGCACACTGTCTCAAGGGAAAGAAGACGGTAAATATATTACAGCCGCAAGAGCGCTGAGTTTAGATCATGGAGGAAAAAAAAAAGCTCAGGAGGAAGGGTCTGGCGATAATCTTACAAGTCATAAAACGGAAACAGGAAAGAGTCGCCGCCCACCAAACCCGTGAACATGCAACGTGACAGCGTTCGGTTATACATCTATCACCGCAACGCACGTGCATGCGCGGATCAGCGCGCCCAAATGGGTGTAGACCGAACTCCTTGCTGTAGGCGCTCGTGACATAAGCCGCGTAGAAAGAGGGAGAGAGCTCTTTAATGAAAAAGAGATTTTAGCCGGTGTGAATATTCGCTCACATGCTACTCTGTGTAGGGGAGGGAATTGGAGAGTAAAGATGGAAGAAGTGCGCTAGAAAAGAGTGCGGTCATTATGATGATTGCAACGCAATAGTTCTCTGCATGATGGCTTCCTTTGGTTGAGACGGAATTTAAGCTCTGTGCATGTACAGCCGTTATTTATGTGTTCGGGCAATTTAGAATTTGTCTAAAACACCAGTAGCGTCTAAATAGGCAAATAAGAATACCATCGCACGTCGCTGCTGTCTGTAGCAGCCTAAAAGACTTAATATAGAGTCGACTGTGAGGGGCACTTGCGTGACAGAATGCATGCATTGTTCATAGTGCACACGTTCGTTGGCGTACGCTGGACATTCGAAGAGAAATCAAGTGCAGTCTTAAGTGAGCCGCAGTTGTCACAAGGCCGACTGTCTGCTTGCTTGAAACGGTATTGTAGATTGTTCGTAAATGCAACATTAAGACGCAGACGATGATAAATTGTTCCTAGATGACGCGGGAGACCCAGTGGTAGTCTAGATTAGAGCACTGCACGGGCCTGAATTTGAGGCCCGAGCCCGGCCCGAGCCCGCGACCTGAAGCCCGAGCCCGGCCCAGGCCCGCGACTTCAAGCCCGGGCCCGGCCCAGGCCCGCGACTTCAAGCCCGGGCCCGGCCCGGGCCCGCTAAATTATCGCTCTAGTGAGCCCGGCCCGGCCCGTTTCACATTAACTGAGCAAGTAGACTGCTACTACACCGGTAAGGAACTGGCCGACAAAAGTACTGAAGCCGCAGTTTGGCTTAAACAAAGTTGGTTCTTTTTAACCCAGAAGGAAGTGATGAAGAGTAGTTCTCGCCAGGCCCGTCTTTTGGAGACTGATCTCGTGTAGGTGGTCAAAGATAAACTCGGAAGTTCCGAGAGCCAAATAAAAAGAGCTGAATACACGCGTATTAGTCTACTCTGCGTTCCCCCATGATTGTAATCAGTTATATTCTGCCGCCTGTGAAGTATAAATATTAAAGCTGCCTCGCAAGCAGTAGGATGACATTTTTTTTACTGAACGCGATCTCACAGGTTGAGCTCATAGCCGAACTGGTCACCTTTCAGCAGAAACGAAAAGCTAAAAGGCTTGAGTATTTCATGGCATGTGCTTGAAGACCATAAGCGTCCAAAACTAATATGTTCTTCCCTAATGCATTTCTAATAGTGTATAGGTATGTTTTGGGAACGCGAATGATCAATGGCCAATTAAGGCTGGTTGAATTTTACTCTTACTGCACCACGGCGTGGAAATAAGGAAATAAGTAAGTCAATGAATAAAGCTTAGTTTTTTTCTCAGCGCGTACTATAACTCACAGCTCATCCGTGTCACTGCTGCAATGCCGCAGTTCTGCACTTCACTTTGCAATATTGAATGAAAAGTCGGACACCAGCCGTTTCTGTACGGACCGAAGCCTGGCTCGGGCCCGCAGCTTTAAGCCCGAGCCCGGCCCGGGCCCGCAACTTCAGGCCCGGGCCCGGGCTTTCGGGCTGGCCCGAGCCCGTGCAGTGCACTAGTCTAGATTCTAACTGTGGGCCGATGGAATAAAGAAGGCGGTAGTGATGACTTGGCAAGTTCCAGAGACAGTTATTTTCATTCTGAGCGAGTTGAGTTGCATCTGATTTTGTGAAGAAGATCTGCTTATAGTTACCACGCTGTAGACCTTTACGGGCCGCTTCATATGCCCTCTCGTTGGCCAGGATGCCGCAGAGAGCTGGAATCATGGAAACATTATACAGTGATCTTCAGCAAGAGCCAGGTGGTGCAGACACCAAAATCAGTCTCCAGCCGAGTATAGTATGTAGTGCAGACATCCAGCTCGACATTTACCAGATATTTGTGCATGGTGTAAATACGCCTAGTCTATATAGTCTAGACATCTATATAAAGAGAATACGACTATACATAGACCAATAATTTGTCTTAAATACTGCAGTTGCAATAACTGAAAATTCAGCATTACAAAAATTATTGACGTCATCAACTTACTGTTCCTTGGGTCGTCTCTTGCCTAGAGGCTTCCGCTATGGCATGGTATCATCATCATCATTATCAGCCTGACTACGCCCACTGCAGGGCAAAGGCCTCTCCCATGTCTCTCCAATTAACCCTGTCCTTCGCCAGTTGCGGCCACCGTATTCCCGCAAATTTCTTAATCTCATCCACCCCCAGCTACGCTTGCCTTCCCTTGGAATCCACTCCGTTACCCTTAAGGACCAGCGGTTATCTTGCCTTCGCATTACATGCCCTGCCCAAGCCCACTTCTTCCTCTTGATTTCGACTAGGATGTCATTAACCCGCGTTTGTTCTCTCACCCACTCCGCCCTCTTCCGATCTCTTTAACGTTACACCTATCATTTTTATTTCCATAGCTCGCTGCATTGTCCTTAACTTAAGCTGAACCCTCTTTGTTAGCCTCCACGTTTCTGCCCCATAGGTGAGTACCGGTAAGATACACCTGTTGTATACTTTTCTCTTGAGGGATATTGGTAAACTGCCATTCATGATCTGAGATAACCTGCCATACGCGCTCCACCCCATTCTTATTATTCTAATGCATTCTAACATAATGCAAAAAGCATTATATTGCAAGAGCATTATGATGCAAAGAGCATTATGTTCATAATGCCAGCTGACTCTCACAGGAAGAAATGTCCAAGGGACTGTGGGATGAATACCTTATATTTTTGTAATGCAGCACGTAAAGCATGGGTGCTTGCAACCCATGCTTTACGCAGTTATGCATGCTTTACGAAAAAACGCAATTGCGTTTATTCCTTGACCCATGCCGGTTTTGTTATTTCAACTACGATGTCATTAAGTGAAAAACATCCTAGTCAAAATAACAAAACAGGCATGGGCAGCCCATGTAACGTGAATGCAAGATAACCGGTTGGATAACGGGTGGATTCTGAGAGAAAGCAAGCACAGCAGAGAGGATCAGGTCAGGTGGGCAGATGAGGTTCAGACGTTTGCTGGGAAGAGATGGCCGCCGCTGGCACAAGACAGCGTTAATTGCGGAAATTTTTGGCCAGCAGTGGACATAGGCTGGTGATGATAAAGAGTGGGGCTCAAGAAGTTTAAGAGGTCACATTCAGCCACACAAATGCTTAAGCTTTACTCAGTACAACATTCCAGTAGTTATCATTGCTAGCGCGACTAGCAGTTTTAACATATTTTAGAGAATAACTCCCAAAAATTGAATTGAATCAATTTTTGTACTTTAAATAGTTGGATAAGTTGAATAAAACATGCTTAATCATTAAAAAGTGGTTATCATAGTCCTTGCTGCTGTTTTAAAAAAAAAGTTTCTCAGTGTGGCCTCGCACCTTAAGGCCAGATAGTATGGTTTGACGGCAGCGCAATGTATAAATTGAAAGTAAGAATAGTAACGGAAGCGAACCCTGACCAAAGTAACTGGCATTTTAGACCAACTGCGTTCAGTTGAGTCAAACCTGATGGGTGTGCATTACTACTTCCAATATTTTTTCTTCTTCCTAGGCAGGATAATGTTGCCGTGAAGCGGCAACATTAAATCATATCTCTTAAAATCATATCTCACTTCCATTCCCAGGACGTCGCAAGTAATATCTACGAGGAGTCTAGGTTAAGGCAGATATAATGTTTTGGGGACGTCGCCAGCTTTTCCACGAAAAAAAGTTGGTAAATAAGATGTCTCAGAGATTATGCCCCAGTACGTAGACGTTTAGATTTAATTTGGACATGTCTGGGAGGTTCGTGGTTTTCTGGGTAGTTCTATCCTGCAAGCAGCAACAGTGCCATGAAATAAAGAACAAAGCAGCCAGGCAGAAGTAGTGTTCATTGTACATTAAATAACAGGGCCCTAGGAGTCAGAAGACCTGCACAAAGAACTTCAAACTGATTGCTTGAAAATGCACTCTCGTCCTCCGGAACGATGCTCAGCTTGCCATAATGACCAGTTGTTAAAATCTGGTAGGACACGTCCCCAGTGCACTTAAATCGGTAGCAGGCTTTTTCGTGTAGCTCTATCCTGCAAGCAGCAAGAGTGCCATGAAAGCTGAAACAAAGCAGCCAGGCAGAAGTAGTGTCTACTGTACGTTGCACAAAGAAGTTCAGACTGATGCTTGAATACTCACTCTCATCCTCTGGAATGATCCTCATCTTGCCATAACGGCAAGTTGTTAAACTCTGGAGGGACACGACCCCAGTGTGCTTAAGAGTAACTTTTTCGTGTAGCTCTATCCTGCAGGCAGCAACAGTACCACGAAAGAAAGCAGCCAGGCAGAAGTAGTGTACACTGTACATTAAACAACAGGGCCCTAGCAGCCAGAAGATCTGCACACCTATATCCCCCCGCACATTATTCTCTTAGCAAACCCCCGAAAGGTTGCATGGAGGCAACTCCAAACGAACACGTTCCCCAACCCCCGCGATATATATGCTCACATATACCCTGTCATCTACTACCTTTCCTGTAAACTATGTGGCCTACATACCACTCTATCCCACATACTCTGAGCTTGACCTCTGGGCTCCCCTCCTCGAGTTTTGCAGCTCTCGTATCCAGACCAGTGGGAAGCCGCATTGCAGTTCTGACTCGGACACACAGATCCGGGTTGTGACAAGAGCCCTAGAAGTCGCCGAGCGCCACGGGCTCATGGCAACTTGATTAGGCTATAACCCCGTACCATCTGCTACTTTTGTTGGCGAAAATAAAGTTTATCCTCCCCCTCCTCCGTGTGTTTGATTTCTTTCATATTCTCATTCATCCCTTCCCTCTCGTCTGTTCTGAGCACAGGACCCGGACTCGGGGCGGCCGCGTTTCGTTGGAGGCGAAACACAAAACGCATCCATGTACTGTGAGATGTCAATGCCCGTAAAATATCTCCAAGTAGTCGAAATTATTCCGGAGCCCTTCACTATTTGGCACCTCTTTCGCTCTTCTTTCACTCTCTACTTCTTTCCCTTACGGTGCGGACACGGGAGGCAGTTACGGCTGCATTTCCTTTCCTCAGAAAAAAAGTAATTTTATAGACAACAATGAGCACAATAATGACCTTTAAAAATGATTTTTCCCTTATATATATAACATACTCTGTAAAACAGACCGTTAGCCGCTTTCTCTCTCCCCCTCTTTATTTCCCTCTTCACCTGTGCTCGAGTCGCTATAGACCGACCCCCTTTCTATGGAACCAGACTCTAAGCAGTAATATCACTCATAAAGGCCGCTCCAACGTTCCTCTAAGTTTCCCCAGCAGGGTGCATCCAACTCCGCGAAAGCCATAGCGCGGCCGGGGACTGAAGATGGATTGTTTTATGCAGGGTCAAGCATCTCCGTGCGTGTGCTTTTGACGCGTGCTGGCAGCTTCGATTCTACGGAGAAAAAATAACATATGAGCTTGGCGCATGATAGCCTTAGTTGCTTATGCGCCATTAAATTCAACTCAACTCAACTCAAAAAATAACATAAATAGGATGAGATAAGTGTGAGATGCCGTAACTGGCAAACACCGTTGAGAAGCGCCTCGATGTTTGGCCGCAACTTCAGATAACCAAGAAAATTGGTCACCTGTTAGTGTAGAGCAGGCTCACATATTTAGAGTAGAAAAAAGTGGCGATAATCAAATCGAACAGCAAGAACTATTCCCAAACTATTCAAAATCTCGAATATTCTCCCACCACTAAAAAAACGAAGCACTTAATGCAATTCAAATGTGGCGCTAAGCATGCCAACGCTGCCAACGCACAGGAGAATAAATTTACATAACCAAAAGCACCTCTTTGTATGAGTAAGAATTTTGTGTGATACATTTTATAGTTTGTCATGAACTATTTTTGCGGACATATTTTGACATTAAATATTGACGTTTACAAGTACCGCTAGCACCACTGATCTAGTGGAGATCAGTGGCTAGCACCGCTAGCCACTGATCAAACGTAAACACGGCCGCATGGACGCAGCGGTTTCGTTCTTTGCGTTCCCCTTGTAAACAACGACAGGAGCAGTGGAAATGGGCAGAGACCGTGACAGCAGACACCACCATAAGTCTAGTCACAAACGCAAGCGCAGTGGCAGTCGCGATGACACTGACGACAGATCCAGAAAATATAGCCGCCGTGACAGTTCTGGGCACCGTGATCGCGTCCTATCTGAACCGAGGCGGCGCATTCAAGGCACAGAACCGAGGAATTTGTCTCAGTTTCGCCATGACCTCACGCGAATATTTTTCGGCGACAACAGCCCGATTAACAGGCAAGTTGGTGCTGTGTAAAGAAAGTTCGCATTAGGCTTTAAGATTTGTGTTTGTAGCCGCGCGCAAGCTCGAAGATTGGCCGTTTTGCCATAGTTTGCCATTTTACCGTAAGATTTGCCGTTTTGCCATCACGATTGTGAGCTGGAAAAGCTCCAAAAAGGGCAGAAAACCATTGCGTTCAAAAGCACGCCAGCTAATCTCCGCAGTAAATGTGAATTGTCAATTAAAAATAGCTATCTGTGACCACAAAATGAACCTTGTTAAATTGTCTCTCAGTCTGCTGTCCGTTGCAGCTGACCTGTCGCGGCAGTGTGTAGTTCGTTGAGGCTCGTGTAAATGTATGGTTTCTCTTTACGCAGGAATTCCAAGCAGTACAACGACTTCTGGACCTTTCTCAAAAAGTATGAGGAACGGAAGCGAAAGAGTCATGAATCCGGGGCATCGAAGGGTACGACATCTTTGCAGTGCCCAAAGCAATGCACATATTAATCGTCCTTTTTAGTTTCTTGTACACTTCAACCCCTCTCGGCCACCTTTAGTGTCGGGCTCGGCTCCCAAAGCGGCATTTGGTTGTCAAGGAATCATTTATATATCCCGTGTCGTAAGTAACATCACATAGTGTTATCATATATTTTTAAAGCTTTAATTATTTCTTTACTGCAGCTAGAGAGAGAAACTTAAAAGTTTCTTTAAAATTGCGGAGACCATATATTCATTATCGTGTTCCCTGTAAATGTGTTATGATAGTAAGATCGTTTCAGCAAAATTAAGTCGGCGACCATCCAGTTAAAGTTGTAAAACTTGTTCTTGACCTTTTGCCATGCATAATATAGGAGGTATTTATTGACGGCGCAAGTGTCGCTGCGGCAAGCGCGCCATGCGTGCGGTCGTTTCACACCAGCTCGCACAGTGTCACGGTACACTGTGAGGTACCCGGCCTGAAATGTTAGTGATCTGTAACATCTTTGCACATTGTTAAATGCATCAACGTCCACTTTTCTTTGTAGCACTGTTAGTGGGCGTGAAGTTTGCAGCAGAATTCTGTGTGTTGGCATAACTGAGCTGCCTGTTTTCAGTGTTTCAGTTAGGCGGCCGCCCTGTGCCGCACTCGGCAGCAAAACTGGCCTTTTACGCTGCACGCAAGAATGTACACAATTTGCAGCATTTAATATCAGTTAATAATTGTCTGCTACTCATGCAGGATGTATCATGGGTAAACACCACATGATTAATTACCCAAATTTTAAAACTGGTGCCACAGAAACTTAAGTTGGCCTGTCAGCAAACTAAAGTTGTTTACAAGGCAGGCCTCGATATCAATGAATTCAATGTGCGGCAGCAGTGCTGTACAGCACACACCACGCCAGCGCCTCCGCATTCCTGCGAATCAACGTTTTAACAAACTGGAACCTTCTCAGCGTGCTCGCTCTTTTCTGTTTCGCACGGCATGTCCACTCAGTAATACGGTGTTACGAGTCAGACAGCAATTATCTGCTGCAAGACGCGAGATACACTCACATTGCACAGATCACCACCAGCGAGTTAAATGCTGCAGCTGGCTGCAGCGGCCACGTGCATGGCCACCGCCACGCAGGCCGCTAGTGCTCTTTGTGGATGACATCATGTGAAATCCTCCTATATTTCTAGTTCTGTGTGTTACGAAATGGGCAACAGTATTTTATGCATCTTAAAATTTCCTCCCCAGATGAACCAACTGAGTGTGCTGAGCCATCGCTGGGTCTGCCCAGCGTCTACAGCCCTCTCCACAAGGTCAATTTCTCTGTATTTCCCGAGGAACCCAAAGTCCTCATGCTTGATGCCGGTGTGCTCGTCGACAGCGATGACTCTTCGCCGTCCCTCACTGAAGAAGACGTGGCCGAAGTGCGTACAGTCTTCCACCTCTTCCTCGACTTCCTGCAGAGGCAGAAGTTCCAGAAGCTCAAGAAACTGCGGGACTTTCAGAAAAACCTCCCCATTGCCCAGTACAAGGACGCCATTCTGAAAGCGGTGTCAGAGCACAGTGTGGTGTTGATCGCTGGTGACACGGGCTGTGGTAAATCGACGCAGATACCACAGTACCTGCTCGGCGCTGGACTGGAAGGGATTGCGTGCACGCAGCCGAGAAGGATTGCTGCCATATCCCTGTGCAAGCGTGTCGCATATGAGACTCTTAACGAATACAGAACTCACATTGGGTACCAGATTCGCTTTGAAAAGCACCGTAGCAAGCACACAAAAATGCTATTCCTCACGGAAGGACTCCTGCTTCGGCAGATTGCTAGTGATCCGATGCTGAAGGACTACAATGTCATCATTCTTGATGAAATCCATGAACGCCACCTGACGTGTGACTTTCTTTTGGGTGTTGTCAAGTGCCTCATGCAACACAGGAACGACCTGAAGATCATCCTGATGTCGGCAACCATCAACATTCAGTTGTTCTCCCAGTATTTCTACAACTGCCCTGTTGTACAGGTGAGTAGGGCTATCGTGGCTGCTTTGCTGCTAATATTTCAAGCCATTGCTTTGTTCACCTAGTAGACTACGACAGAACAGACTGTTCTCTCTGGGCTTATTGTTTTAAAAGTATTGTTTCTGTTGACGGTTATAAGCGTCATGATATTTTGCTTTCATTCTCAATATGTCACAAAGCACTATCACTGTTAAACATGGTCTTAATTCTGGGACAGGTGTGCTGTTGGAAAAGGAAGGTGTAGATTGAAATGCCTTTTTGAAAGCCTTTTGGCTTAGGACATCAGAGGAGTAAGATTACTGTTGGCTCTGGAGTGATGTTTGCATGCATTAAATGGTTGGAAGGGGTGTTCGTTAATCTCCTCACTTGTTAAACAAACCAAAGCAAACTCCTTAATGATTCTTGCTGCTATAGCCATAGATACCATGGTAAATTAGGTTTGAAGTGATGACATTGGTGGGTTGTGGAGCAGGTCAGTGCATTAAAGGAATTGTTGAAGCAAGCAAAAAGACCCTTACAGGAGAAGAGAGGAATTCGACATTGATAGTGACGTTGTTTCATTAAGTTGAAGTTTAGGAGCATAGCTAAGCATTTTTGAGTGTCAGTACTGTTGACATAACAAGTTAATAGTGTGCACTTGAGCTTTTATTTAAGTGAGATGCATAATAAAAGAACCGAAATCAGAATGGCATTGCTTTATTTATTTGTCCCATTTAGGGAAAAAGTTCATTTGTGCTGCATTGCTTAGTTTGGCAACTGCAGTTTTGCATCACCAAACTTGTATCTGTTCCTCATCGTTCGTCTGGTAAAACATTTTCAAGTGGTGTGTTTTTCACCCTCCTTATCATATTCATGGGTGCTTGAACGTTTTCTCAAGACAACTCACTTCACCTGAAGAACATTTTCTACTCAACTTATCAGTCAGTCAGCCAGTATATCTGCAGGTGCTCTTAATAGAGTGTGTAGTATGTAATGCAGATTAGTTACTTTTTAACTCCAAGTATTGTTGGGTTGCCATCTGCAGGATTAAGCAACATTTTCCTGGCCCTCTCAGAGAGTGTTGATATTTTTATTCCAGCACTGGATTTATCTTAAACTGCTGAAATCATCCATCTACACTTTATGAATTCAACTGAAAATGTTTTAATTTTAACAGGTTCCTGGCCGACTGTTTCCAATCCAAGTGCAGTACCACCCCGTCACTGTGGAGGAAAAACGTTCACGCACGGGACGCCTCAATCCTGCCCCTTACGTTAGGCTGTTGAGTCTCATCGACAACAAGTACCCCGGCAACGAACGCGGAGACTTGCTGGTGTTTTTGAGTGGCATGAGCGAGATCTCGGCCGTGCAGGAAGCGGCGGAGGAGTATGCCAGTCAGAATGGCCACTGGATAGTCCTGCCCCTTCATAGTACCCTGTCGCTCGCAGAGCAAGACAAGGTTCGCATTACTTGCTGAATTCTTTAATGTATTTGGGATGCTGGGGAAGTGTCTTGCCATTTTTTGGATTTATACTGACACTTCCGTATTGATTTTTAAAAATTCCTATGTGCCAACTACTGGCCTAATCGAGAGCAAACATCGCTGCAAAGTAATATAGTTATAGTCTACATTATTTGTCTACAGTTGGGATATATGCAGAACTTGTGATGTAGTAGCTGTTTGTTCAATTTTTTGTTGTTCTGGCTCTTGAGGCAGGCTGTCGTAAAAGTTGTACGGAAGGAAATTGACAAAGTTGCAGTTTTATTGCAGTTTTTGTATGCCTCACGTGACCAGAACATTGTCTCAACTCCTGTGACATCATAGCCACAGTTTGGCAGTTAAAACCAAAACTGAAACAACTTGCGAGAAAAAAACTCAATTATAAATTTCTCCATGGGCGCAGGCAAAGTCTGCATTGTGCATGCACCATGTCAAAGAAGAAAAAAAAATTACAAAAATTTGATGTCCTTACTCCTCTAAGATTGTGGATTAGGTAGGTTGCTTTTAGACTGATTAGATTTATACTGTATCAGTTTGGCGACGAGAGGATCAATTCGCTGGTTTTATGCCTTCAAATATAGGTAGCCCTTTCTAGGCTAGGTAGAAACGTTTAGGCCACTCATTGTGACTTTCTTTAGGTGTTAGCACTTTGAGAGAGTGTCCCATATGCAGCAAGTCATTGACCATTCTCTGCTTCAAGTTCACTTATGAGCTCCAGTTTCAGAAGTACCCAATGAAAAGTTGCAATTCATGTTCTTTAGCTTTTGCATGGTAGAAAATGTGACTTACTTTTGTTGCATTGCCTACCCATAAAAGTTTTTCTTTTGTCATAAAATTTATATAAAAACTTGTGAACTGTCGTGTCACTGAGTGTGAGACATTGTGTTAATTTAAGAGATAAAGTGTGGTTAAGAGATAAAGTAAGGTAAAGTCATGGGGAAAGCTTTTTGGCTAGGCTGAAACACTTTGGAATTGGAATTTCTGAAGTTGAAATTTGGAGTTGGAATTAGAAGTGTTTGGTTAATTTTAAAGTAAAAAAGTTAGTGTGGAATTTTCTTTTGTGATTTCTTTATTTTTTTTTCCTTTCATCCATACTGTGCCCCATATTTCACCGAGGATTCCTAATATCAGGTGTTTAGGCTACATGATATGTACTCACATGAGACGGACATCGTACGAAGGATGGTGCACACTTGGAAATGGGTGGAGTGTTTTCTGGCGCAGTATTCTCGAGTGGCTGGCTGTAAAAATAAACCAGAGAGTTTTCTCTTTTCCAGGTGTTTGACTATGCACCAGAGAAAACGCGCAAGTGCATTCTGTCCACCAACATTGCCGAGACATCTGTGACCATTGACGGAGTCCGTTTCGTCGTGGACTCGGGGAAGGTGAAAGAGATGAGCTACGACTCGGCTAGCCACATGCAGAAACTGAAGGAGTTCTGGATCAGCCGTGCCAGTGCGGAACAGCGCAAGGGCCGAGCAGGCAAGCAAGAGACTCCATTACAAGTGCATGTAGCTAGGGTGCTTCTTGCATCCAGGCTGCTGTCAGCACTGCCTTGATTGTTATTTAAAGCTTCACTAGTAGCCTAGTCTTTGGAGACCATTAATGAAATGGTTCAGTTTAAGTTAAGGACAACGCAGCGAGCTATGGAAACAAAAATTGAGGAGGCACTTTGGCTCTCTAAAATGCTGCAAGGCGAAAGCCTTTCCTGGCGCACTGTTTGGCATTGACTGCGAGACTGTTTGTGCTGTACTAGTGCTTTTTATTTGACTGCACGTTACAACTACACACTTTGACTGCCGACATTGACTGTTTCTTTAGCACGACTCTCTCTCTGCTTCGATGAGTTCGGTTGTATCCATGGCTCTGTGTGCAGTAATGAGGTAGGCAATGTGGCCACCCACGGACGCCTTAAGCCCCCTGTCAGAGCGGACGACAACTATTTTTATTAGTTGTCATCTGCTCCATAAGTGAGCGTCAAGCATCCGTGGGTGACCTCATTACTTCGAATCCGCGCACTCTGGCGTCATAACCATTTCGACCAACCGAAAAGCGTGACACCTCTGCTGACAACCTTCTGTCGACAACGATGAGGCATTAAAGGCTTTTGTCTTAAAAATGAGGGGTGTAATGGTAAGAGACAGGATGCGAGAAAAGTGGGTGAGGGAAAAAAATGCGGGTTAATGACATCCTAGTTGAAATAAAGCGTTGCAGTACCACTGTTGCATCAGTATGGAAGACATGGCAGGTGCTGACACTTTGCCAGCTGAAAACCCGTGCTGATTTTCATTCCATCTTTTGGTCATAGATGGTGTTTGGTGGCGCTTTCTGACTGTTAATCCTAGTTTAGCGATGGTTCCTATTAGATTCCAGGGCATACTGAAAGACACTGTTGTTTGTAGACTGCTTCTTATAGTGGTGTGTGCTTTTTGTGAAGGGAACAAACTATGGCACAAATTTTGGCTGATAGTAAAGTGCCTGTGAAAAGAAGAGATGGGAAAGCTGGTAGCCTTCAGCAAGCTAAATAGTTTTGCATTTTTGTTCTGGTATTCCTGTAGACAGTGAATCATTTTGCTCATTTAAAAAAAAAAAAATTTGTCCCATAACTTAACCAAACATGGTTCCGCCTTTTGTAGCATTACAGCATCAATGACTCAGGTGTTCAGGAACAAAAATTACATTTGCATCTCAACAATTTGAACTAAAAAAAAAAACCTAGAGTGTGTTTAAATTATTGTGAGTTGTAACCAACATGAGCCTTTTTTTAATGCACCTAATGCTAACAAAACCAAAGCATCAGTGCAGATTAACTCGAATTTCAAATTAACAGACGTCCACTCTATTCCATACCTGTAGTACCAGTGAAATATTAATAATCATCATCATCAGCCTGACTACACCCACTGCAGGGCAGACGCCTCTCCCATGTCTCTGCAATTAACCCTGTCCTTTGTCAGTTGCCGCCACTGTATCCCCGCAAACATCTTAATCTCATCCGCCCACCTAACTTTCTGCCGCCCCCTGCTATGTTTGCCTTCTTTTGGAAACCAATCCGTTGTCCTCAAGGACCAGCGGTTATCTTGCCTTCGCATTGCATGCCCTGCCCAAGCCCACTTCTTCCTCTTGATTTCGACTAGGATGTCATTAACCCATCTCTATTCCCTCACCCACTCCGCCCACTTCCGATCTCCTAACGTTGCACCTATCATTTACTTTCCATATCTCGCTGCTATATTTGGTGCTGCGTTCTTGCCACCGCAGGGAGGACAGGCCCAGGCGTCTGCTTCCGGCTCTACTCTGAGGCCGAGTACGAGTCGTTGGCAGCGTACTCCACGCCAGAGATCCAGCGTGTGCCCCTCAATTCACTGCTGCTCCAGCTGGTGGCACTGGGGTTGCCGGACGTGCGCAAGTTTCCCTTCCTGGAGCCGCCCCCTTCGGAGAGCATCGAGGAGGCAGTGCAGGCACTCAAGGAGCAGGTGAGTGGAAGCAGTGAGGGAACCTAGGGCAGGTCTTGTGAAAGTTCTCAGTCGCGTGTAACCTCAAGGGCTTTGTAAAGTTACTAAGGCTGGTTTGATCTTATGGGGTTTAACATCCAAAAGCGACCCAGGCTATGAGGGATGCCGTAGTAGAAGGCTGTGGTTAATTTCAACCACCCAGGGTACATTAACGTGCACTGACACCACAGAGTACAGTTGTCCACAGACCTGTCTAGAACACTCGAATGCTGCACAGAGGAGTGCACTTGCATCATTTGAGAGTGGCATAGCGTTCGAAACAAGACCTATCAAGATCTATCACTTCCTGCTTGATGCATATATAAAAAAAAACATGCAGCTGGCGAAAAAGTGCCTAAATACAATTAATAGTGGCCAACTATACACTGAAACACTTCGCTATGGGCAGTTACAATGCAGCCTCATTGTTACTTTGGTAAGAAAGTGCTGTATAAAAAGCATTCGTTATCCAGGAAAACGTATCCTACCCGCATAATTTTCAAAATTGCAACTTTTGAATGAAGTGCAAAGGCATTTATTGACATTTTCGCTTCATAAAAACCTCAGTTAGCATTCCTTGGCCCAAGGTCCTTTCTAGACTCTGTATGCATTTGTGTTTTCAATGGGAGGGAAGAAACTGCGCAACATGTCCGGTTCGCCGACAGCAACAACTGAAGTAGCCTGGTTCATTACCACATTTTTTATGCTTTGCTTCCTTGCACCAAGACACTGCAGGGAAGCTGTCTGTCAGAGTGTTTTTGCTGTGCGTTCTACAGACCCTGTCTAGACGCCTGTATACTGATACCATGGACAGCATATATGGGTATTAACCTACTAATGCTATCGCATCATACTTAAGAAAGAGTTTAAGTGATCCCTCCATTTTTTACTTTTCATAGCTTGCTTCATCATCCTATATTTAATCTGAGGCCTCATTACTCTTACTTAAACATTTTCTTCAGTAGAGTCCACCTGTGATAACGTGCAATTTTTTTGTGACGGACTGACCTCGGCTAAACGTCATGGTTTTGTCTCACGAAGGGAGCGCTGACTGCAGATGAAGAACTAACGCCAACTGGCCGCATCCTGGCACAGCTGCCAGTGGACGTCACCATCGGCAAAGTGCTTATTCTCGGCTGCGTTTTCCGCCTGGTAGACCCTGTGCTTTCGCTTGCCGCTGCCCTGAGCATCCAGACTCCATTCACGCAGCGGTCATTTCGAGACCTCGATGCCTCGGTGGGTGGCCTTGCTTCCTTGCGTGCGTGATGTTGCTGTACATATTCATCATTCTGCTGTACGTATTCATCATTCCATGCCCTCACCACATCTGCACCCTTGAGAAGCATTAATCAGTGTAAACTTTGTTAGTGAACAATGAAGTGGCAGCCTTTGTTGGAAGGAATTCTAATCTTGATTGATCATCTACATCACCTACAATTATTTCCATCCCTTGTAGTCATTATAAATCACATTTAGATCATTTGCATCTTATCAGATGTGATGGAAGTGGTGAGAGTGCACTGAAAAACAAATTGTCTTTGAAGAGCTAACTGGCCCCATTGTTACTCGTAACATTTAATTACTGCTTATTTCATAGATTACATTAGAATGCAAGCATCTTCTACCTCTTGGTTGCATTCACCATGTTCCTTCCCAATGCACATAGCCCTCATGTCTCATGCAGATGGCATTAATGATTTTGGGGCTCTGTAGATCTAACTAAGCCTAAGACGAACACAACATGACTGTACCATGAGATCACACTGTCACAAGCATGTGAGAATTGGTGATCGCTGTGCAGAGTAAGTAAATCCTGATGCTGAGTGTACAGAAAGGCCTTGGATGTCAGATTACTGCATACGTAAGGGAGTTGTCTTGTAAATAGAAGTTCGTGGATGAAGTAGTTTTGTTTGCAAAAACAGGTGAAATCACTTCAGTGTTTTTGCAAATGTAGGTAAGACACAGGCCGTGCTGCAAGAGGCAGATTATGGCGCACGTCAACAGTGCCTTTTTTTGCTGTATCTATTAACTCTTCAGCTATCATGTGTCTGTCAATTGCCATGAAGACTGGATCTGCGGAGAAGGTTTGAAATCAGCACATGAATTTCAAACTATACGAAGGTATCTGTGACGGCAGCAAGGTATGAAAATGTTGTAACTGCCTTGAAACAAACAACATCATCAAAGTAAGAGTAAGCATTCCCACAAATCTGACTTGTCTCAACAAAATTGACTAGCTTAATTCATGGTGTTCGTTTGATTCAGCCAGGCTTGAATCTCAAGTTTGAGATGTGTTTAGCAACAAAAACTGGTGATGTGTCAGTGTAGTTCCCTAATGCAGTGTGTATTTTTTTTTTTTTTTGGCGGTCGGGAACGTGCAGGCAGCACGCAAGAGCGTGGACTCTGACCACGGTGACCCATTCACACTGCTGAAGGCATACCACGAGTGGCTTGAGGCCAAGTCCAGCTATGGCGAAGACACCCGGAAATGGTGCCGGCGTCTTGGGCTGGAAGAGCAACGCTTCTACGAAATGACCAAGCTGCGAAGCCAGTTCAAGCATCTGCTGCAGGTAAAATATTGGGCTCCTCCGAAAGAAGAGCAACATGGGACTAGGCCCAAGCTGAGAAAACATCTTATAAAAAACTATGAACTTCTACTAGTTGGTCTAATGGTCCCTGCATTGCAGAAATGTAGAAAAACTGGCAGTCTAATACGGAAAATTACAGTTACTAATTAAAATGAGGAAATTATGATAGTTCTTGTGTGCCTAAGAGCAATAAAGCTTTGTATAGAAACTCAGACATATGCAGTAAATTAATAGGAAAATTTCGAAGTTCCATTGCCTGACAGTGAAGCAGTGGCATCTTGCTGTTAGGCTTAGCTTTCGCAGTGAGAGATTTTCCAGCAGACCTCCTGCATCTCAGGTAGCTAGCACTTTACTCTAATTAATGTGTTATAAAGGCGGTTTCTATAATAATCTGAGGAGTTGATATAGGTCTGCAGGCATAAATAGAAACTATTCACATTCGTACAGTCTGTATCTTGTGATATGCCAGGCATTACAAGGGTTGAACCATGTTAGCTAAAGCTGACTGCTCCAAAGTTGTTTTTTTTATATAATGTGTAATTAAAATCTCCGTTGAACATAAATCAAACATGCCACACGTATTTTTGTTATTACAGGGTTTTGTTTACCTGATAAATCATTTGGCTGAACAGGTAGTCCAGCACGCAAAATTGCAATTCGTTCATTCTGCCGAGAAGCGCATGAAATTGGTTTACAAAAAAGAAAGGTTTGAATGGCAAGCAGGCCATTTTACTGGTGCATGTTCCAGTGTGATGTCTTTTTGAATAAGGAGTTGCTTCCTTTCACTTGTTTCTTGTTCACTTTTGTTTTTTATTTTACGTTTCTGCTTGCAAACTTACATTTTGAAGTGTATGGGCATTCGTAAGTGGTTCTTCTGTATTGCTGTTTCATCATGCAATTCTGTTTATGTGACTCTGCTGTAGGCTGACTGCCACCCGTGGTAATGGTCTTGTGACTTCCAGGAGGTGGGCCTGATGGAGAGTGAGGTTGAGGTCACGGACAGCGTTGCGCGAATTCAGCGCCATGGGGAGATGAAGCAGCTGAGGGACTTGCGCCGGCAGCTGCAGAAAGCACCGCGGAAGAAGCGCGTGCTCCATGTTGGCCACCGGGGAGATGAAGACGAGGAAGAGGAAGAGATTGACATCAAGGACGTTGAGTTCAGGCTGCAACAGGACCCTGCCTTAGTTCAGGTAGGCATATAATACTCACCGCTGGAAAAATATTAAGGCGAAAGCCTTTAATGGCTCATACTGTCGTCTGTGAACAAAGCGTGTCACACGCGTTTAACTCTGGAACTAAAAAAGACAGAAGAAAAACAATGGTTGCTTCAGATAGAATAGGAAGAAAATGAACCTAGAAGCCAAGTTTGATGACTGTAGGTTAATTAGTTAATTAATTGTAGGCAAAAATGTCGAAATAGTGTGGACGTCGATATAGTCATGGGAACGGTGTGACACATCCACCAGTAGTCATCACGGCATGGTGAAAATTGTCACAGAATGGTCGGAAGAAAGTCGGATTTGTGTCAAATTAGATGGAGAAATGTAATTAACACTTAATTAACACTTACGATTCCTGAAAGATGTACAATTTGAGTATCAATATAACCACGGGAACGGTGTGACGTCACACCCACCAGAAGTCGTCACGGCATAGTGTCCTCGGCTTTCGCCTCTCAACACTTTAGTTGCCAAAGTGTCCGCGCAATTTTTTTTACTTTGATGGGCTTGTCTTTCAGCTATGTGTTTCGAACTCATAGTTTGCCCCTTTTCCATGGTTAGTCATCTCTGGGACTCTTATTTGTAATATTCTCTTCTCTGTTTTGTTATCACTGGGCTTATTTGTTGTCAAGTGCTAATCTTTTCTCTTACAAAAATAATTTGACCTAGGCAAAACAGATATAGCTGTTGTGTGAGCAAAAAATGATGACTTTATTTGATGTTGTATTCAAGTATGTTGAAATCCGTAGTTAGGAGTGAGCTTAAAAATTTTTCTCTTTTGGTTTTCACTGCAGAAAGAGGTTCGAAAGAATTTGGGCACTTTCTAAAAAATCTTGCTTTCTTCATATTTTCTATCGTTGCTCACGGTGATTGATATACTACTTGAAGATAAGCCTTCGCACACACACACACATTTCTGTGCCTTGAAATCTCATTGGGCGAAATGGAACCGAGAAAACATTGTGTTTGTTTTCTCATTCTTGGTTCTGGCTTAAATTAAAATCCTTTCCGAACAAGTTTTCTTTTGAGGCATTTGCTCTTACTTTTTTTTAAATATTTTTAAATATTTTTTTAAATATTGAAATGAGTTTTCATAATTTTTTGTCAGTCATCTGAGTGGCCAGTGGATAGAGTGTGCATTCTTTCTTACTTTTTTTTTTTTCAAACCAGGAGTTCCTCCGTCGCAGCCGCAGTTTTGGCTTCCACGATCTCAGCCTAATGAAGCTGATCCTGTGCGCTGGCGTGTACCCACAGATCGCCATCTCCGACGACCACAATTCGTACAAGCGAGACTCGGACCAGCTGTTTCATACCAAGGCAAGTTCTGTATATCTTTTTGTTTTCTTTCTACTTAGTCCCCTGATATGTTTCCAGACATGTGCTGTGTTGTGGCTTTGCACATTCGCAGACGAAAAGGGATCTTCAGGAAATCTTTTCTTGAAAAAAATAACTTTCAGAGAGTTCATTGTACCACATACCAAAGAGGCTGTTCTTACAAAAAAACCAGTAGAAGGTGACGTAACGGTAGGGACAGGGTGAGGGCATTTTTAGCAATGTGGCATAGAATATCGGGAGGGGGGAGGGGGGGGGGGCTGTAAAATGTTGGGCTGGTATACGATGCCTTTGTAGCATTACACTTCATAAAGATAAATGACCAAAATCGAGCGGTGAGAGCATCAGATCCCAGCAAGGGAGCCCAGTGAGGGCTGCGCTATCATGAAACATCCACCACGTCAGTGGATGTTTCACACCTTGCCTCTCCTTGGCACCGTCACTGCATAGCAGTACTTTCGATAGCCAGCCATATCTGTAATTAAATTTAAGTGGCCCTTGCTTGTTTTGCATGCAGCAAAAATGTAGAATGCTAGAGTTGTTCCTGTCCTGCAGGATGACTTCTTGCTGGGTACCGCATAATGTGTTGGAGCATCGAACTGAGGTGTTGAATGAGTACTGAGTACCGCTTACATGCAAAGAAGAATGCGCGACACTTATGAGTACTTACATATTTTGCTCTAAAACTTATTGAGTGTTTACTTAAGTTCCTGTGGGGTCTCTCAACAAGAATTTGCATTTGTCATCTCGTTACGTGTTGTTTTAATAAGGCAAAAGCCTTGGCTCATGAGTGGTGTGGACGGAAGTTGGAGACATAGGTTGTCTGTCTGCAAAAGCATTCGCACGAACTGTCAATTGTAAGTTTATGGTAATTGGAATAATAAGAAACGACAATTGGGATCTAAGTGGCAATCGAACCCGGCCCGCCGGCGTGCAAGACGGAAGACATTGCGACGCTTAGACATTTGAAGCTGAATAAAGTGAATGCACAGTTCTTAAAAACGTATCTTCGAGATATGCGCTGAGGCCTGCATGAGTAATTATGAGCACGTTAATCACAGATGTCGCAATCAAGCGAGTACCAAATTTCCTCCGTTTCCGGTAAGTTTCCTCCATGCTTGGCGTGCAGTTGTAGCGCCATCATGTGGCACCCACTGAAATCCCCCCTCTCAATGTACACCGCAGGTCCAGTAGATGGCGCAAGTGGCGGACTGTGCGCAGCTTTCGCATTTCCACACGAAGGAAACTTAAAGGGCCACTGCCCACCCCCAGGCAGCGGACACTTTCTACCTCTCTTTGAGCGAGCCTCCTCTCCTTCCATTCCCTCCTCGAAATTCTTCTCTCCCGCTCCTCGTCGAGTAGGCTCGGCAAGGCAAAATCACCCCTTCCTTCTCCGGTGTAAGCCGGAGGCGTGGTGTCTGTGGAGTGCGTCACGGGGCTACGTCATGGCCCCGCCTTCAATAGAATTCTTTTCTTGGTTTTTGCTGCTGGGTCTGTTCGAGGGGAGGGGGGGGGGGGGCGCTGCGGGCGCGCACACTTAACGATCGAGAGGCGCGATCGGCTCGACCACCTAGACTTGTTAGCGAGCGCATCCTTTCATACATCTGTTTGTCATTCCCAGTTAACGAGCCACCTTATCATTTTTTTTAGGCCTCCCCAACGTTTCACGAGCGGAGGGGCGGAAGTCGTTTCTGTTCGAAACACACGGCGAAGTGCGGACCCGGCAACCGCCCGTTTGCTTTTCTTCATGTGTGTTTGTGTTCTGTGTGTTTGTGTCTTTTCTCCGTTCTGAAGCCCATGTCGTTCATTGGAGTCAAGGCGTATGCAAGATGCATGGAGGATAAGCGGTGTCTGTGCGGAGCGGTCAAGTGGGCGAGCGAGGGAAAGGCTCTGCTGCACTACTAATTAAAACCTTGTTTTGGGGGGCTTGCATAGAAGAAAAAAAACTGAGAAGGGAGCGCATACGCAGAGCGTCTCGTGACGTGATCACGGGGGGGGGGGGGGGGGCGAACCAACTCCCTCAGTTTTACTATTTTTTACTTTTTATGGCTAGGGTTCAAGGCTGTCGCCGCACGCTCCCTCCGCAGTTTTTTTTTTTTGTTCCTTCATGCGGGTTTGTAGGCATGAGCCAGAACAGAAGGCGCTGCGGAAAGCTTTGTGCAGACGACGCGACGCCAAGGCTACGCCCAACCTTTTCCCGTCAGTCAGAACGATGCACCAATGGAGTGCCTTTAGCGAAAGTAACCCCCCATGATGTCAACGGGGTTCAGAGTAGTGGGCTGGGCCCGTTTTTGTTGAAGGAAAGAACGAGCGGGCTTTGATTTGAATTTTCGCAGCTTTTCGGGGCGCGCATGGCTCTAGTATTTTGCAGAGGTTATCTTCGATGCCTCATCTATGCAGTGGGCTTGTTTTTCAAAAATGTCCGGACTCTGGGCAGTGGCCCTTTAAGTGCACCTCTAATTTCCTTAACAAAGTTTAACTGCAAATAGAGCTGAAAGCGTGAAGATTGAGTATATTTTTAGCAGGGAGTTTGAGGTTTCCTGTCAGATATCCGTTGCCTCGAAGTTTTACTGAGCTGCATTTACACTGTGCGCAGGGCAAAGGGTTTGTAGTGCTCCACCCAAACAGTGTCCTCGCATTGCACGCGGATGTGCTGCGTCTCGACGACATGGATGTCCTGACTGTGCCGAACTTCCGGAGCAACCTGCCTGTCAGCACAAAGCACCAAGTGGTAGCATTCATGTGAGTCTAGGAGCATGCTTTGAACTTTGTCAGTGAAGAACTGCACCCTACAAGCAGCCAGTTTTGAGGAAAGAACCTTGGTTTCTTGAGGAGTAGGAAACACATCAGCGGTAGCTCTGAAACAACTATTTGGGTACAGTTATAGTAACTGGGAGGTAAGCTTTTTTTTTTTTTTGCCGGAACGGAGGTTCTCAAACTGGGTTCCATGGAATCCTTGGGTTCCTTGGTGTGTCTTTTGAGTGCCTCTATTGTCTAAATCTACATCTGTCTTGACACCTACGTATAATTTGATTTGGGACCTATAATCGTACTGCATTGCTTATAGCAAACTGCTTCACTTTACAGGCATTATCGTTTAGTGTGGTCATTTTTCTCGGGGCCTGCATGATGTCTGAGTGCTCTTTTTTTTTTTTATGGATGTCAGGCAGGAAGATATGGAAGCCGAAACACCATGGGTTCCTCAGCACTGTTTAAAAGGTGCTGGCGTTTGCCAGGACTAAAAATATAAAAATATGGAGGACCCCTTGTCTGGGAGAAGTAACAATTGGTTTTTTAGGCAAGGAAATGTCGCAGTATCTGTCTCACAGAAATGGATTTGATGGACTCGAAGAAGTTGAAAGCTGCATCTTGAATGTAGAGAAAAGCTGTCTGCCCATTTTTAGATCCAGAGCCAACCAGCCTGACGTAGCTCTCTTTTTCAGGGCCTTTCTGAAGGGCATCATGCTTTAATTGTTCTTTATGGGTTTATACCATGTGATGGTTGAAGCATGCCATATTTTTCAAACTTACTGTTAAGGACCAAATTGATTTTTACGGTAAATACACACATGGGAAACTCCCAGTATGTGCATAGGCTATGTGTAGTTGTTGTATGGCACCACCATTGCCTTCGTAACCAATACTGCAAACATATTTTTTCAAGCTCTGCTTTTACATAATATTGTAATGCATACTTTCTTTTTTTCCATAGGGCAAGTTAAAAGTCCTAATCTGATCTGAGGGTTAGCTGCTGTCTTGGGGGGTCACGAGTATGAGGCCCCTCTATGTAATTGCTGTCAGGCGAGGCCTTTTTATTCAGGCTCTTTCGTGTGCCTAAAAGTGAACAACATTGCCACAGCTTTCCTGTGAGCCAGAAAACATGTTTATCAACGAAGTGCTGTGACGTTTTTTTTTTTTTTACTGGATGAACAGGTGCAGTTGTGTGGTTTGTGCACTAATATCATAATTGAGAAAATATGATCCTATACTCAATCTCAATTGCTCCTTGCACCGTTACGAAAGTTGCAATGAGTGTAGAGGTGTCTTTCTGATGCTGTGGACCATAGTGCCAGCATAAAAAGGGCAAATTAAGTATCATGCTTTAAAGTGTCTGTGCACCAAACGCTGTTTGAAATCAAGTCTTAATGTGCAGTCGTGTTTGCCATTTCCTGAGTTTAGGGTGCACAAATCTTGCGTATGCTAAAATAGTGTTTCCAACATGATGGCATGCTTTGAAGCAAGACACCTCACTTCTGAGTGAACCCGTCATTGTTACCGGGTTTTTCAGTATGTTCAGTGGTCATGAATAGGGAATCCGTCTTTTGTTTTGTCTCATCTCGCCTACAGCAAAGTTTGTAAGTGATAAATCTGCATTTATTTTTTATTTCGGTTGACGATTCTGCCATTCCTAGGCCTAAAGAAGATTGTCGGTTTCTTGGCAGGAATGGTTTCTGTTCTAAAATCCAGGTGGCATCACTGAGCTGAAGTTGTGATCGTGTCTCCATTTGCATATGAGGCAAATGGCATAATATCTCTCAAAATGCTTGAGTTTAGCACACATGAGCATCTTATACACTTCGAAAACTGCCTAATGTTTATTCAGTGCTTGGTACATAGGCAGCATCTCTTTATATTCTTTTGCTACCCTATCTGCAACACACCGCTCTCAGGCAACAAGCAAACAATGAGGCACGGAGAGGCACATTTAACGCACTCTCCAGGTTGGCTAAGGAGGCCTCTAGCTACCATAGTAACTGCAAGGAACATGAGATGTAGTATAGCTGCTTGCATGGCCTTGTAGGGTAACTGGTGCAAGCTGTAGTTTTTCACAGCATTTTTTCACTCCCATCACATCGGCAAAGCATTATACTATGTGGGATATGTGCCGACATAATGCCCAGATGCTTTTGAGAAAGCTTTTTGCTTTTCTTCTTAGTTAAGCACCGCTCCTTCAATGGCCTGGTGTGCTGAAACCTGCACTTCCTGGTCTCTCTGCCGGCACAGGTCTTTGCTGGAAACGACTAAGCCCTACTTACTGAACTGCCTGAGAGTTCAGTGTGTCCAGATGCTGTTGCTGGTGTCTTCCGTCATAGATTCCAGCATGACAGTGACCAGGTAGGCGCTCCGGTTTGTCCAGTTTAGTTTGTGAGTGTTGTGTATTTGTGTGTATGCACAACTGTAATAGTTCACTTCGCCAGTGAGTTACTACAGAAACTAATATACAGTCGTCACGCGTCCACACTGCCACTTACACGCCCAATGCGCACTTCACGTCGCCTACATAATAACCTTAGCTTCCAACGTCTATTCAGCCGAACACTCGCGTTTAATTCTTCTGCTTTGCCACGTGCTATCAAGTGTTGGCATGGCCTTCCGGATTGCATTGCTACCATACGTGACCCATTAATGTTCAAAAACGAATTCACCACCTTCATGCATCCATGATATTGTACATAAATTGTGTTCGTATGTGTTGTCAAATCCATGCAGTGCCGCTATTTGTTTGCTGTTTTTTCCTCTGTGTCAATATATTACGTTTTTTTTCAAGTACGGTGTAATAATTGTTTGCAGTCCAATGTATTTAATATTGTTTACTTTTATTCTTTTCCACTTTGTGCCATCTTTTGTCTGCTAAATATTGTAACCCTTCCCCTCACACAATGTTCCAAGTGTGGAACCTGTGAGGTATTTGTATAAATAAATAAATAAATAAATGGGAGCTGAGGAGCTCAGGCTGACTGCAGCTTTAGCAGCAGTTGGTGCAGAGTAACAGTTTATTTATGTAGTAGCAGTGTTAATGGAGCAGAAATCAACCCCATTGAACCTGCTGCAGAAAGCCATTATTCTTATTTATTTATGTTTGTTTGTTTGGGGGGGGTTTAACGTCCCAAAGCGACTGAGGCTATGAGGGACGCCGTAGTGGGCGGCTCCGGAAATTTCGACCACCTGGGGTTCTTTAACGAGCACTGACATCGCACAGCACACGGGCCTCTAGAATTTCGCCTGCATTGAAATTTGACCGCTGCGGCTGGGATCGAACCCACGTCTTTTAGGTCAGTTGCCGAGCGCCGTAACCACTGAGCCACCGTGGCAGCAAGTTCTTATTTACGGGCTTCATTAACTATATTAACTGTAAGAATTATGAATGAACTGTAGGAATTAAAAATTTCAGTAAGTGCGTGTGATCGAGGTCACTCTCGGCTATCATTCAGTCTTCTTGTTTAACCCTTTCAGGCATTCTGAATACTGTTAAATCCCTGTATAAAAGGTGCATTGTGCAGAATATGCTATGGTATATGACTGTTGAAATGTGCACAATTGTCTGCAGTACTATCTCGAGCCAAGCATGCGAAACGAACAAAAAAAAAATTTTAAGATGGGCACCAAGGAAAGTTTGGCCAGCACACATTTTCTTACTTCTTTTTTTCCAAGAATGACTGTTTTAAGATTCTTAAAATGTACCGATTTTTTTACATAACAAGTTGCTGTGACAGGAATGAGTTGAAACTGCAATGAAGACGTGAAGTCTCAGTAGAACTGCATGATTAAGCATCTGGACAGTTGGAAATTTTTTCTGCGCAGTGCTGGCATTCTCAGTAAATTTTAAATACATGCACGCGCGCACACACACGCATGACAATTTTCTCTCTTTGGATAGTTGTAATTTGCACCTGAAGGGGTTATTTTCTGGGAAGTGGTGGCCATATCTGAGGTATCAGATATGGCTCATTCAATCTGTTTTTTTACAAGTATAGTAGTTATGTCTTATTACAGTGTAGTTCAACACGATGTGTGGCAATTGTTAAAGGTGCATATGGTGAATATGTGGCCGTATTTCCATCTGTTGTTAGTATGTGCATATTGTAAAAGAACTGGAGCCATTCTTCATCTATGTTTTTTTGTGTGTGTGTGTCTTTTTGCACTTTTTACCACTAGGTTGGTTTTCGACGAATTTGTTGAGGTGACTTTCCCCAACCCAGAAGAAGCCTTGCAACTTTTGTTGAAGGCCTTTGTTGCACGAAGTCTTTATGAAAAACTGGTCGCCTACATGCTTGAAGGTATGATTTCTTCTTATCCGGTGTATCAGATTGATGCAAACTGATGTCTTCATAAGTAGCATCTTAACCACATCTTCTTTGTGAAGACTTCCCCTTATTTTTTACGCTTTTTGTATGGAAATCCTTTTTTTTTTTTCCAAGATTAAGCTATAGTGGTTTCATGGAACTCGGTCAGGCAGAGACTGCAAACTATCATTGCAGCCTCTGGTTGCTTATGTCATTGTCTTAAATAAACGATGGCCAGGTCAAAAAACAGTTTTCATTGTAATTTTTATCCAGTATGGGTGTCTCTTCAAGGTTAATTCTGCAAGCTTCACGGAATTTTCATGATGTGGAAAAGTTTGTAAGTTTAGTGCCGTAAAAGCAGGTTGGAAGCACTTATAAATTTGTTAATTTTAAAAGGATTGAAATCTCCTGATTGGTGAGTATGCATTGGCTTCTCAGGAAGTCAACCGAGCTAACAACGAAATGTAAGAGCACACAGAATAGTGCCAAAATGTTCAGAATAAGTTAGTTACAAATAAGAATCCAGGTATTATCTAAAATTAGTGCATCATGGTTGTGGCACAGTAGTATCATCTTTATCATCTTTCTTTCTTTTTCTTGTCTGATGTCCAACAAGCTGAATGAATAATGTATTTGTAGAGGTGCTCTGAATAGCCTCATGTTTGAAATATAAACTTGAACCAAAGAGTTAATTTACATTTAAGCAGCATTTAAAAGTGAGCAGACAAGGGAAGGGAAATGAGGGGCTTCTTATGACATACATATCAGTGAAGCCACCAATCATCAAAACCAAGAAAAGCATAGGGGAATTTTCCTAAATTTGTGGTGCTGACTACAATGGGACAATAGTAATGCAGTCATTTGATGGCTGAAAAAGAATTCTGAGGGCGCTTAAGTCTGCTTACATGGAGGAATGCAAAAGCATGTGTTTTGAGGAAAGACAGGGCGCAGTAGCTCTCAAATCTGACATCTCGGTGGACACCTCAACTGTGCTTTAAAGTATGCAACTGAACTAGGTCCAAACCCCCGTTGCAAGCTTGCCCCAAGTTCACATCTCCACAGCTGGGTGGACACCTCAACTGCAGCCTAAGGGAAAATGTAGTCTCGGAAAGCAAGGTGCATATGTCATTGGTCTGAACCCTTGTCGCAAGCTAGCCTCCGACTGGACTAAAGCATGTAAGCTGTACACAAATAGAAATGCTATGACACCACACGGAATGCTATATGACAAACGGCCGGTTGCTGAGAATTTTGGTGTATGCATTCTGGAATACTGCCATCACATTGAGGTCGACCAGTGATAACCGATTTTGTCTGCACCTGTGATGTCTGTTGATCAAACAAGGGTGGGACGTGTGTCTTTTTCTATCATTCCTCCTGTTTGCAAGTAGCAGTTGTTACTCAGCTTGAACATTACCCCACTCTAAACTTTGCGTCATCCTGTCAAGTCATCTCGCACCTAGACTCCACTTTCCCACCTAGACCCGTTTTCTTTTCTTATTCGAATGTCTCATGACATGCCTAGCTAGTGATGTCATAGGGGACTAACTTCCGTGATTGAATAGCAAGGGTGGCAGCTGTGCCAGAACCTTCTGATGCTACCTACGGCGTCAAGACTGTCAGAACCGAGGTCCTCGTTGGGCTGTTGAGCAGACAAGAGAATGGAAATGGTAGGGCTCTTTATGACATACATATGAAGGAAGCCAACATTCATCAGAACCAAGGGGAAATTTTTTTATTTGGGATGTTTATTTATTTGAAATTAGTAGCGTAATCACTTTATGGCTGAAAGTAAATTGGTAAAAAAATCGGAAGAGAAAACAATCCCATGCCACCTGTGGGATCCTGAGCTAAGAGATATATAACTGCCTCTGCTTTCAATTATGTAGATAAATACTATTGGTAATCCATATATGGAATCGGGTAGTGCTAATAATGCTATGGTATAATGACCTCCGCTCTCCTATTACATCTGCTATGGTGCAACTGTTTTGTGTATTCCCCAATTGAATGAATTCGCATGAGTACTACCAACACATGCTTTCACCCTAACACTTACTGTCACTTGAGGTTTACTAATGCTTGCTGATTTATCTTCTCGAGTTGTGATATAGTTGATTTTTGCTTATAGTATTTAGGCTTGCTCTGATGTGTGTCTCATGGCTTCTTTATTAACTTTTTTACTGTCTGTTCTATGAACTTGGGACCTCTCCATTGCCATATTACACTCATATACTGACCAGAGATCATTTTTTTTTTTTCAATATAATGAAAGTATGCGTCACAAAATTTGCTTCTGCTTTTCTCCTTGCAGAGACATTGTCTTCCGAAGAAAAGAAAGAGCCCAGTCCCAGGGCAAGGCAGATGCAGAAGCAGCTGCGACAGCGATACGATGCTGTGCTGAAGACGGAGATTCCGTACACAGTGAAGCGTCTCTTGCCAGCCGACGTGAAACATCTCTACACTGGTGCACAGGGTAGGGATTCACCTTCAACAACTGTTTACGTGTGCGGATGCACTTGCACCTTAAGGGCGACACATGGCTTTGAAATTTTAGAAAATGACTAAAAAATTTATTTTTTGTCTCAAAGTTTCATTGCTGAAATTGACCAGGAAGTAGTCTAGAAAAAATTGTTTCATGAACCACTGCAGTTCTGCATCGCGGGAAAAACGCTCAAACAATGGAAGTTTTGCTCCATCACGGTTTTCTGCCTTGATACTCGTCTTGTGGAGTGGATTTCTTCTTTTATCTTTTACCATTTTATCTATTTTGACCCTGCTTTGTTTTGTTGCACTGCTAGGATGATTGTGCATCTCAAGACATTCTTCCAAATTTATGTATTCCAAATTTCTAACTTTATGAATATCAATTTTCTTGTATGAAATTTTCTTCTCACTCGAGATATGTCAACCGACATAAAATTAAAAATTAAAAACTAAAAAATTAAATTAAAATTAAAATTAAATATTAAAAAAAGAAATTAAAAACAAAAATTTTTGCTTTGTGAAAAAAATTCTAAGCATGTCTTGACCCATGGCACGCCTGTAAGAATGCAGTGAACGTCAAACCAGCAGTAGTTTTGTTCGCATGCATGAAAGAGTGCCACATTTCTGTTTTGAACTGCAGTTGAGTGAAAGACTGACATCTGTGTATAGTGGATGAATGCGAGTTCTCTCTATTGATCTGCATTCTCTGGACCTACTTAAAAAAAATCGGGTGTTTTTATTGCAGCATTCCGAGCACTTGCCCAAGACAACGAAGGCTGCTTACCTGAGGACCGCTTTCAAGTGAATCCAAGGAAAGGGGGAGTCTTCTTGAGCAGCTACTTTACATTTGGGTGGTACGAGATATCCTTTTCTCATCTGTGTTACCGTGACCGCGGTACAGCACTGCTTGACTGAGTTCAGTTGTTTTCCCTTGACAAATGTTATCTGTTACAGCGGCAGGGGTGCTATCTCTGTGCCACCTTATCAATGTTGACTACTGTGTTTGTTTGGCCTTAGCAAATATTATCTGTTGACAGTGAGTTGGTACTATCTTCTTACACAGTTTGGGCATGAATCTGCATATGTGCAGACCTCACCATTCTCACATCGTAGCCTGTTGAATCCATGTTCTGAATATGTCACCTTTGATTGAAGATTATGGAAACAAAAACTTCTATGCTTATTGTTTGTAAAATGGGCATGGAGACAGTCTTTGATCATTTTTTCTCCTTTTTGCTGAGAGCTGTGAGGTCTTTTCATTTCTACGTTCCTGGCATAAATCAGCATCATTTGTAGCTTGGGTGGATGCTAATGAATAATTGCTCCCTTATTATAAATCAACATAAATCGTGCAGCGTTTTCTATCTCTCTGAGGTTTGTATGTATATATGTTGACTTGTATGTGCTGTCACTTTTTGTTGTAGCTTGGAAGAAATGAGCCTGCCTGAGGAGATGCTTATGAACAAGACGTGTCGCTGTCCACTGTGTGATGAGGAGCTCCCTCTAGGTGTCATGGACGCTGTTCTTCACCTGGACACCTGTGACAAAGATAGTGAAATTACCAAAGGTATTACCAGCCTTAACTTACCTGTACTTAACTTATCTGGACAGCTGGGCACCTCCAGCGAATTATACTTCAGTTAAGTACGAGATACCAAACAACTTTTCGTCATCTGCAGTTTTAGTCGGGTAGAGATTGACAAGTACCACGTACAGCTAGTACAGGATTAGTACTTCTGTTCTGTATTTAAAATCACCTTCCCTGTGAGAATCAATCACCTTCCCTGTGTGTGGCTGTATGTTGAGTTGTAAATTTTTGGTTTGTTTGGTTAAGGAACGTTTATTATGTAAGAATGAGGCATGACTCCATGTCCTTGCTTCTCACACAAGTTAGCAGATGCATCCAAATATGCGTACATAATCACGCAGTCAGGTTTTAATAAATGTTTATGGACGGGAAAACAGGAAGTGGACATGGAAAAGCCCCAATGGCAAGACTAAAAACGAAATAGACTTCACACTGTGCGCTCACCCTGGAATCGTGCAGGATGTGGAGGTTCTCGGAAAGGTGCAATGTAGCGATCAGAGGATGGTAAGGTCTTGAGTTAGCCTTGACTTGAAGAGGGAACAGGAGAAACTAGCAAGGAGGAAGCCCATCAATGAGTTAGCATTAAGAAGAAAAGTTGACGAATTCAGGATATTGTCGCAGAACAAATATTTGGCTTTAACCAAGAATGAGGACTTTAATGTTCATGCATTGGACGATAATCTAACAGCTATCATTATGGAGCGCACATTAGGAGTAGGCAGTAGGTTGACTAAGCAGGATACCAAGACGCTTTCTCAGGAGACGAAAGTTCTGATCAAGAAACCCCAAATCATGAAAGCCTCCAACCTCACAGACAGAACAGAACTGGCAGAGCTATCAGCGCTAATCACTAAGCGCAAGGTAGCCAACATAAGGAAGTATAATATTGAGGGAATCGAGCATGGTATAAAACTTGGAGGTGGCCTAAAAGCGGTCAGAAGGAAACTAGGCGTAGGCAAAAATGAGATGTATGCACTAAGAGACAAGGAGGGCTATGTCACTAGCAATATGGATAAGGTAGTTAAAGTAGCTGAAGAGGTCTAAACCAATCTATACAGTATCAAATGCACTCAGAACATTAATGAGGCAGCTGTATCTTAGTGGTACTCGCCTATCAGGCAGAAATGTGCAGGCTAACAAAAAGGGTTCAACTTAAATTGGGACAACACAGTGAGCTATGGAAAGGATAATGATAGGTGTAACATTAAGTTAGAAGACCGGAGGTGGGCAGATTGGGTGAGGCAACAAAGGCTGGTTAATGACATCCTAGTTGAAATAAAAAAGAAGAAATAGGCTTGGGCAGGCCATGTAACGCGAAGGCAAGATAACTGATGTTCGTTAACGGCAACAGACTGGATTCCAAGAGAAAGCATAGCAGGGGGTGGTAGAAGATTGGGTGGGCAGATGAGACTAAAGGGCTTGCGAGGGTAAGGTGGGCTGGGCTGCATCATCGTCATCATCAGCCTGGCTATGCCCACTGCAGGGCAAAGGCCTCTCCCATGTATTTCCAATTAACCCTGTCCTTTGCCAGTTGCGGCCACCGTATTCCCGCAGACTTCTTAATCTCATCTGCCCATCTAACTTTGCCCCTGCTACCCTTGCCTTCTCTCGGAATCCGCCCCGTTATTCTTAAGGACGAGTGGTTATCTGGCCTTCGCATTACATGCCGTGTCCAAGCCTATTTCTTCCTCTTGATTTTGACCAGGATGTCATTAACCCGCGTTCGTTCCCTCGCCCACTCCGCCCGCTTCCGATCTCTTAACGTTACACCTATCATTTTTTCTTTCCATAGCTCGCTGCACTATCCTTAACTTAAGCTGAACCTTTTTCGTTGGCCTCCATGTTTCTGCCCCGTAGGTGAGTACCGGCGAGATACACTTGTTGTATACTTTTCTCTTGAGAGATATTGGTAAACTGCCATTCATGATCTGAGAGAACCTGCCAAATGCGCTCCACCCCATTCTTATTCTTCTAGTTATTTCACTCTCATGATCTGGGCTGCATAGGACAGGGTTAATTGGAGAGATATAGGAAAGGCCTTTGTCCTGCAGTGGGCATAGACAGGCTGATGATGGTGATGAAATGTTTATATTCATACCAAGAATCTGACATGCTGTAACTGAGTGTACTCCGAAGGCTGTTGATGATTAGTCGTAAACTATTAGTAATGCAGTCAATTTTGGAGAACATCCTAGCCCACCACATGTTGGCCACCTTTTCAGATGCCGGAGGAGCAAGCCCCCAGCCGGAAGAAGAGACGGAACGGCCGCATGATCCCTTGAAGAAGGCCTACTTCTGCAGGGACTGCAACAGGGAGCTGCGCCTGACGCTCCCAGAGATCTTCCAGCACAAGAGGACGCACCAGTCGACCTCGCAAGGCAAGGAACTGACCTTTTGCAACGGGGAATTCTGTTCACACTTAGCTCACAAATAGGAGAGGAAAAATGGCTGGTGTTCAACATGGCTTGAACCTAGTTACACGAGCAAAAGCACTTTTAAGCATGGTCTCTTCTGTCTCAAATCAAATGTCAAGGTCAGGTGCCCAGTGGTCATAGTCATACGATCATGTGGTCCTACTATCATAGCTTGAGCCATACCACTATGCAGTAAAGTTCAGTGTGACCTTGTGAGGCATTGAAGGTCATTGTCGATGTGGTGTCCACTGCCTCATAAGGGTCAAGGTCAGGCAGCCAATGGTCATAGTCATATTGATACGTGGCGGCTAGAAGCAGCAATAGAAACAGCAGAGGTAATCTGCTACGCAAGGGACCGACGGCTTGGAGTAGTCTCACAGCACACAAGCTCACACCTCAGCATCGTCTTCTTAACAAAACCACTTCGTCGTCCTCCCAGCGTCCGTAGCATGACCCCCCTCGCGGCAAAAGCACCGTCCCGGTGCGCACTACACAGGCCAGCTAGACGGCGAGTTGTAAGGCTTGAGGCGGGACACATGGACGATGTCGGTGCGGGGAGCAGTGGCCGGGGATGGCGGATGTAGCGGGGTGATCTCGCTCAGCGTCGTCTTCTTAACAAAACCACTTCGTCGTCCTCCCAGCGTCCGTAGCAATATGTTCACGTTGTCATGCTACCATAGCTTGGGCTATACCACCACGCAGTTAAGTTCAACCTTGTGATGCATTGAAGGTCTTTGTTTCATCCACATTGAAATTAGAAGGTATGCCTTAAGGAGTAGAGCTCTCACTTGAAAACAAATTGCAATGCATTGCATAAAACCGGCAGTTAAGCCAAGCATGAAATGGGGAGGAAAATTTGTTTTCGAGTGAGAGCTCTACTCCTTAAGGCATACCTTCTAATTTCAATGTGGATGAAACAAAGACCTTCAATGTGCAGTCAGTCAGCCACGTTAGCCTGATGAGCTGATGGATGAGGCTGTTTTTGGTAGTTAATGGTTGATGTGTCATTTACTTGCTCGACCACTGGCACGTGGTTTCCTTTGCTCCATAGCCTGATATAATCATGTTCGGACTAAACCAGTCAAACCTAGCCCATAAAAATTTATTTTGTGCTTGAAGACTACAGGCTCTTCAAAGTCACAGAGAGTAAGTCCAAGCATAACGTGCTTTGCAGTGGGCAAGGTAGCACCATCTGGTGTCATGCTATGAAACTTAGAAATGTGCTATGTAACTTCATTTGCGCACTCCTGCCAACACCCTCATGGCCAGTGTTGCCGTTGGTGCTGATTCTGTGCTGTATTGGCTACTGCCCAGGCTCTCCGGAGACTAAAAATATGCGTTGGTGACCTTTTGACAACTTTTAGACTTTTGTTTAGCTCTTTATGTGAGTAATTCTTTCGCCACTTACAAAAACGCACTAAAGTATATAACATAAATGTTGACCTTTGTAATCTGTATAAGAGTACAAAACGCAGCCGTCTCGGCTATCGTATTAGCCAGGAGAGCTACTTTGTTGTCTCCATTCGACACATGGCTGGTCAAAATTTATAAAATTATTTGACATTGCATGCAAAGTGTATTTCAAATGATCGTATCTATGCGTTTGCAGGCTGCACAAAGACTACAGTTCAGTATGGAGTGTGCCATGTGCTGGTAGACTCAACACAATAGGCGCATGTTCAAAACTTAAAGCATAACGATTCAGGACGCGTTTCCACAAGTAATAGCACTTGCATGATTTTCTGTTCTGGAGGCAAATGGCAATTCAACTCCCACTGTGCCTGTCTGCTGCTTAAATGCTGCTTCGCTGGTTGAATACTACGCAGTCGAAAACAGTAGGAAGCTCTAAAAGCTGGGCAGGAATGGTAAAAATTCCGCGTCATCTTTTTTAAGTTCCTCATCCTTGCTGGAGTCTGAAGGCCAGCATACGCAAATATATAATTCAAAACACTTTGGACCACACAACCTGCTTCCCACCTGCAGTTTGTATATGCAAACTAAAATAAGAGACTGGTTGATTCATGACCGCTTGAAGTTTGTGGCATGGAGCTGCTGCTTACGAAGACACTTCACTGCACTTCACTTTATTACCTTAAAGACCCCACTTTGGGGGTATTACATAAGGGGTGGGAGTACAAATATAGATTGAAATACGATTGCCTACACGATATTTATGAAGTGCATATTTAAATTGTTAACAAAACTTGATTGGCAGGTGATGGCATCAACGTCGTGGGGAAGGCCATTCCAGTCTTTTGCAGTGCGAAGAAAAAAGGATGCAGAAAAAGTGACGGTGCGGGCGCGCGTTGGCATGAAACTTGCAGTGGGTGGGCGGTGCAATGAGATATGTGAGCTGGCGGTGTGATGTAGGGTGGTTGGCCGAGGGAACTGTAAAAAAACTTATGGAACAGACTAAGAGAAGCAATGCGACGACGATGGGCAAGAGTTGATGAACCTGATTGTCGTTTAAGTGACGATACACTGATGTCGTACAAATAGGCAGAATGAATGAACCTCGTGGCACGATTTTGGACAGATTCTAGTGAACCGATGAGATATGCTTGTTGCGGGCTCCAGATAGCAGATGCGTACTCAAGCTTTGGTCGTATGAGTGATTGGTAGGCGAGAAGTTTAATACTTTGAGGGGCGTGCCGTAGGTGCTGCATGACATTGCAGAAGACGCCATAAGATCCCGTCACTTCAGATTTCAAACGAGGAGTCGGTGTGCGTTTCATCACAGATTGCCTTGATGAAAGCACAATGCAGGAACAAGTTGAAGCTTACGTTACTTATGGCAATACTGAATTTGAAGTTTTTGGTTACGGCTTCATGGCAACACTTTTCAAGCGTTCAAAGATCTCAGTGGTCTTCTGCAGAAAATTAACATCAACTACTATTTGCGCCGTGGCACCATACTATATTGCATGTGATTATAGACTGGTAGTAGTCATAGTTATTGGGCTTTTTGTTGCATTCTTTGGCAATGATGACAGATAGGTGCCAAAATGAAAATGACTAGTTTTGACTCCTCAGCTGCTCAGTGGCAACACTGTTCACGGCTCGCATTGAATTTCTGCATTGCAGGCTGCATTGAATTGATCCCACTACTGAAACTCTTATTGGCTGGAACAGCGGTGGTTAGATTTCAGATTATGTCGGAGAGGAAAAATGTGCAGACAGGATGCGCATGCTTCTGCATGTGTGTTGTTTAAAATGCTAAGACGTTCTGCAGGTTCTTTTTTTGTTCAGAGACTTTTGGTATAGCGTATGAGCACTTATGTACATTATACGCAAGCATTTAATGGGAGGTTACTGTGGAAATCGCAAGAGCACTTTTAGTTTACTGTACAACAACCCGAACACGACGATAACCAAAGCTGCAGTGGTGCCATCTGGTGTTATAATGTAAAAACATTTTGTGTCATATTTTTGGCGCTTAGCCAAGGCATTGGCCAAGCTTATCCATGTTGTATCACGTAGATAGCCGGTTGCATGGCATCCCCAAATGAGTCGTGCTACGAGCACTGCGACAGGCCAGCCATGATTGGTCGTGGGCCAGCTGACCGCCGAAACAGCTACTTTTGGGAAGGCTATGACTACCTTGGCGTAAAAATCCAAATCAAGCCAATCCACAGTTGGCGGTGGTTTGTTAGGCTTAGGAACGACGGAATCGTTGCACAGAATCCAAAAGAGGGCAAGTTTATCACTCATTCGTTTCTGCTGTCGGTGAGAGGAGGCAAAGCGAATATCACATGTCCCATTTAGGGGCAGTGAATATGCCTAAAAACCCCAAAACATTGACAATTTCTCTCCAAAGCGGGCGACGTGGGCATCGCCATGTTAACAACGCTATTTTTCCTGGCGTACGCAAGAGCAGGCACACTAAATTCGAAAAATATCGTATGTAACGTGAGCGTACGCAAAACCTTGGTTTGAAATAGCGTTTAGCATATGCACAGTACGAATGGCACTTTATTATACCGTTCGCTATGCCTTTGCGTATGTCTATACTAAAACTCTGTTTCTCACTTCATTTAAAGACGCCGCTGCTGTGAAAGGTTAGTCGAAGCAGGGCAGGACACACAGCATCATAGCCCAGCTGTCCATCCGTTGTGCGAAGTTAAGATCTAACAAACTGAGCTAATTTATTGGCTAGATTAGTGCAGGCATTGTTCTAGCGCAGCGCTAAAGCTGTGATCTTTCCGTATCACACACCCACCTTCCCATTGTGCTTTCTGCCACTGCAAAAAGTGATGGCCTGTAACTGATGTTAGAATGGTGTGCATTCTGAATGTCACACAGAGCAGCACTTTGAGAAATTAGCTCAGCAAGGAACAGTTGTAACTTTTGAGGGCAGTCAACAGGGAGAAAATCTCTCTGCACGGTTTGCTCAAAATACTTGTGAAGCTCTCACTGCGAAAATGAGCACGCAGGAGAGATCTGTCAACATTTTTATTGGCTGCACGCCTGTGTATAAAAAAGCACATAGCATGAAAGGAAACGGTAATTTCCAAAAATACACTCTCAACTCGAGACGTCAATATAAAAAGACGTCCCCTGTCTCTCCTTCAGGCAATATTTACATCCAGTCTGCAGTCCCCTAAAAATAATTGAATACACGATCGGAAGCTAAGTTGTTTGATGACGACAGGAGGAGGTAGTGCTATAGTGTCGGATCTACTTGTTCCTAGCGTGGAACTTCTTGGCAGTGTCGTTAGCGTGGTCCCTCAGAAGCTGGCAGGGCTCAAATTCAGGTCCGAAGGTCTGTGTGAACTTGTCCATCCACTGAACAAGCTTGTCCGCGCCGTACGTGTCGATGAAGTGGAATGGGCCGCCCAAGAACGGCGGGAAGCCGAGACCGAACACGGCGCCTATGTCACCTTCGACCTGCACAGGTTGAAAAAGGGGACACTTGTTGGATGCGTGCCGGCAATGTTCACCACGCAACTGCAACAAGGTTGATTGCTAAGAAAAAAAATTGCGCGGACACTTTGGCAACTAAAGTGTTGAGAGGCGAAAGCCGAGGACACTGTGCCGTGACGACTTCCGGTGGATGTGACGTCACACCGTTCCCGTGGCTATATCTATACCCAAATTATACATCTTTGGGGGATCTTAAGTGCTAATTACCCTTAATTACATATTTTCCATCTAATTTGACATAAATCCGACGTTTTTCCGACCATTCTGTGACAATTTTCACCATGCTGTAACGACTTCCGGTGAACATGACGTCCCACCGTTCCCGTGGCTATAGTATCAACGTCCGCGCTATTTCGACGCAATTTCTACATTTTTGGCTATAATTAATTAACTAATTAATCTACAGTCATCAAACTTGGCTTCTAGGCTCATTTTTTCCTCCTCTATCTGAAGCAACCATTGGTTTTCTCCTATCTTTTTTAGTTCACCAGTCAAATGCGTGTGACACTCTCTGTTAACAGACGACAGTATGAGCCATTAAAGGCCTGAAAAATATTGAGAAAAACGTATTACAGATACATGTACAGCCGAGAAACACACACAAGCATGGAGCAAAACGACCACAAAGCAAGCAGCTGACAGCAATGCATTCCTAAGATCAGGGTAAGCTTATTCCTGAAGCAATTAGGGAAACACTTGTTTTAACAACTGTCTTAGTGGTAATATGGCTCAGATTTTTTACACTAATCATGTTTAAAACAAATTGGAAATTTGGTCATCTTTTGGGGGCGAACATCGTGTGCGCCTACCTACTTGGCTGCTGTGCCCTTTCCATCACAAAAGCGCGCTGTATGCCAAATTACATTATTCAAGAACGTGTTCCACACAGCATGTTTAATTTTTCCTGAAAAATGCAACCAAAGTCCTCATCCCAGAGCTAGAAAACAAAACCAAGCAGGGTGTCCACAGTACAGGTATACTATAGCTGTTGACGGTGAACGTCAGTCATAGCAAGGCAGCAAATGGGAATCAGTACTGCCACTGTCCCCGCATCGTTACAGCTGATTCCGTCATCCCGGCACGGAGGTTTCGTTGCTGCCAGGTTGGCATTTCTTACGTCAGAAAATGCACCAACTGCACATAGTATTTCCTGCTTGGGAAACTGAGTGATCCGCCATTAGTTGGGCAAAAATGCACTGTGGAGAAGCCAACTTAAAGGGACACTGAGCAGAAATTGAAGTTGGCTTGTATCGACAGAATACCAGCTCCTGATTACAAAAACGCCACTCATACTGACAACAACGCTCTTGCAACGTAGAAAAGAGCAAGGACCAAAATACAGGCATCGCCGCCACAGGCCAAACTCGCAAGTACAAGCGTGATGACGTCATAGGACAAAACAGTATTGCTAGAACCAATGGTCTTAGCAACACTAGGACACGAGAAGCCACGAATCACTGAGGCGCAGCCAATGCTTGCGCAAATCTCCTTGACGTCGCCAGATGGCGCCCAGATGACCCCCGTCAGCTACGCGCCTGCAGCATCGGGACCAATCAGCGCCTGCTCACTGGCGGTAGGCGGGCTCCCGGTATTCCGCTAACGGTAACAAGGTACACGGTATGCTAAAGGTGTCTATTTGGGAGAACTTCGTTGACGACTTCGAGAGCGGGATCCATCGTAACGCTGGCAAAACGCCGGTGCAAACGTAAACGAAGCGACGGTAGCGACGGCCGCAATAGCCAATAGATGCCTTCAATGTGCGGCCGGCGGTAGCTTTCTTTTCGGCTGCTGCTAGGCCACACTGCTGGCCGTCAGAAATCACGGAGTCTGAGTTACATCATGTGCACGTCATGTTTCACGTCACATAGTCCTGTGTCGTCATAAGAGAATCCCAAGTTTGAATCAGAGCGGCGGGAAAAACTTTTTCAACTTCGAATCCAAATTTCTTAGAAATAAATGCATCTTTCGCTGCCGGCCAAGTGGCAACAAAGCCATGAAATGCCGAACTATCGGATTTTGCTTTTAAAAAAATATTAATAGAGCTCTCCTCACTGTCCCTTTAAGAATTGGAAAACTCTCTTGCAGTAAAAGCTTATTAATTCTAACTCCTGGCGCGGTCCCGGTGAACGACCATGTAAGTCTACGTCGTCGTAAGCTTACTGATTCGGAAACTACAGGTCTTGCACAGTTTAATTCGAACAGGCTTCCAAAAGCAGGCCGTGTCCAGGTAAGACTGGTGCGCCAAGCGCCCATCCGAATGGCCCTACTTAAACCTGACTTACGATGAACGGACAGCGCCATCTCCAAGAACAGCCACACCACATAGTTTCAATTTCGCTTTTGTAAGCTTTGCACCAGCCCACATCAGCCAGCCAACCAAGCCCAGGTGCAAGCCGGGTGCTGATTAGTGTGTCGCTAGTCTTTTCTATCCCCCCCCCCCCCCCATTTCTTGTCACGAGCCGTTCACAGTTTGAGCGGTGGACCTCCACTGCTAGAAATATCCATTATGGCCATGCCTTTCTGGTCTCAACAACAAGCAACCACTGCAGTCTTTCAAGAAATAAATTTATTGCGATGCAAGCAGTTCCTTTTAGCTTTTTCAGGGTCATTCGATAATTCGGAAATTTTTTCCAGTCCCTTAAGGGGGGACACTGGTCTTAGACCTATTTTCCTTATTTTTTGTCCAATCCTAATGAAACTGTACCACCTTGCTCAGTTTTTTATACTGATTTCAACAATGAAATTACCTTCCTCATAAATTACTCGGTTCCCAAGATAACTAATTTTACTTAGTCATTCATTAGTACCTCGGTGCAAAAAAAAAACTGCTCAATAAAAAATCATCTTTAATCCATGGTTACATAGTATGATGAGTACAGAGTGCAGTAATCAAAATCATTTTTCCATTTTAAGCTCATTAGTAATTTTACAAAGCCTGGAATATCAATATTCAAAGTGTGAATGTAAAGCACCGATAAACTTTGCAAAGTTATAAATTTTTGAAGTGCAATTGAACAAATCTGCTTCGATTATTGCACACACTATGCCGTCAGCTTCCTTTAAGCGAAGAGTATTGCATCTCTATCTGTCCTAGATGTTGAGATATCGACATACTAAGACAGCCAGAGGTCCAAAATTTTCATGCCATTAAATTTTCTGTTCCTGCATAAATTCAGCCCACACGATGATCTGAATTTAATATTACGGTCAAAATGCTGATTTCGTGAAGGAAACAATTGGTACAGTTTGAAAATAATAGCTGTAGATTCCACAAATGCCATTTTTTGAAAATCGATTTTTTTGGTCATTTTCTGGTCTCAGAGACCAGTGTCCCCCCTTAAAGTACTAATTAACGAGCATTCACTGTACTGCCTAACGGACACTTTTTTTTTTTTTTACAACCTGTTTCTCATATTTTCATCGACTATATATGCTGACATTGTTTCTTCGCCCATGCTTCCACATGCACAGAGTACGGGCAGGCAACATTGAGTGCTGAAATGCATACTGCACCATGCTATTGCCTGCGGAGTAAGAAGCTGTGTCTCACCGGGTTTGCAAGGACACCTTCTTGCAGGCAGAGAACAGCCTCGTTGACGAATCTGCTGGCTAGCCGGAACTGGAGCTCCTCTTCCGTGTTGCTGCAGCAGAGAATCGGGCAGACTCCTGAGCCACCAGCGTCAAAGCGCACATCGGCGACAAAAAAAGCGATGCAGCACAAAGATGGATACAGTAAAGCCTTGTGGATACAGTAAAGCCTTGTTGATATTGCGCCTACAAGAATTTAATTTCACTGTGGTGCATAAAAGCGGCCGTAAACACTCAGATGCCGATTGTCTGTCCCGATTGCCGCTTCAAACGACTGATGACGACGCAGACAACTTTGATGAATACTTGGCGTCACTTTCACAAGCCTTCCCCGATCTTGAAGTTTTCCGAACTGAGCAACGCAAAGACCAAACATTAACCTCTTTGTTTGATGCCGCTCAAGATTCTGTAAAGAATACTTTTTGCATTCGCGACGGTTTGCTTTATAAGAAGAATTTCGCTTCTGGAGGAGCACGCATGCTTCTTGTCGTACCCGAAAACCTACGCATCACAGTTCTTCAAATGATGCACGACGACGCCACGTCTGGGCACTTGGGAGTGACACGCACACTCCACCGCACGCAACAACGATTTTACTGGCCTAACATGCGTTCAACCATCCAGCACTATGTAGCCAGCTGTGTGCAATGCCAGCGCTTTAAGCTGCCGACTTCAAGTCCACCGGGCAAACTGCGGCCAATCACACCTCCAACAGCCCCGTTTGAGCAAGTTGGCATTGACCTCCTTGGACCTTTCCCACGGTCCTCGAAAGGAAATCGATGGATTCTTGTGTGCGTAGACCACTTAACCCGTTATTGTGAGACAGCCGCGATACCAGCTGCTACTGCGTCTGAAGTATCTAACTTCTTACTTCGATTCGTCATTCTTCGGCACGGCCCTCCTGCAGTTCTCATTAGCGACCGTGGACGCCAATTTACAGCGGACGTTGTTGAAGAACTTCTCCGCCTCAGCAGCTGCAGTTTTCGCCACTCCACGCCATATCATCCCCAAACGAACGGGGTGGTAGAACGCACTAATCGGACGCTCACCACCATGCTCGCTATGTACGTCGCTGCAGATCATAAGGACTGGGATGGCGTCCTCCCGTTCATTACTCATGCATACAACACAGCGCAACATGAGACAACAGGCTACAGCCCCTTTTACCTGCTCTATGCTCGCTCACCTCGCTGCGGCCTTGACACCATTCTACCATTTTTCATCCACGACGAACCTTCTCTTGCGACCACACTCTGCAGAGCTGAAGAAGCTCGCCAGCTTGCCCGTGTTCGAATTTTATCTTCTCAAGAGCGTTCCAAGAACCGCTACGACGGCCAACACCAAGAAGTTTCTTATGTTCCTGGTGACATTGTGTGGTTGTGGACCCCTCTACGCAAGCGTGGTCTGTGTCAGAAACTGCTGTCCCACTACACTGGACCGTTTGTTGTGTTGGAGTGCATAAGTGACGTTAATTACGTTATATCACGACTAACTGCTAGTGGTCGACGGTCACGCCAGTCTCAGGTGGTGCATGTAGCCCGTCTCAAGCGATTCCATCCCAGACGGTCTACGTAACTCGCCCGACGGGCTCCGTCTGCGAGGAGGGAAATGTCACGTGCTTCCACAGAATCTCGACGGAAGAAGCAGAAGATGGACTGACCGGCAGGGAGAAAGGAAGAAAAAGGGCTGAGGGACGCTGGTAGGCTGCCTGCTTCCATCCTGCTCCGACCGATCCCCTCTGTGAATAAACCCCCGTGCGTGCTAAGCACGTAACAATATGTTCAGGCTCAGGATATGAAGAGCTTTCTTGGTGTTTGCAGACTCCCATTCTCGTTTGCGTGGTTCTTAATGCGCAAGAAACTTTGCAGCATATCCAACTCGAGGACGGAAAGGGAGCCACGGCCTGTTTATTGCGACCACTAGCATTTTTTGGGTGCTTCACCCCACTGCACTTAGGACTTGACTTCCACTGTGCTTTTGCACTTTGCATAGCATGTCCCTAGGCTTGGCCCCACTCGCATGTTGTCATCCTTTTTGAAAGCTTCACGCCACTGCACTGTTGCCAGGCTCGGCCTGGGCCATTTGTACATCGGCACTTACGGTCAGTCACTAAATGCATCGTACGAAGAGAATACAGCAAAACTGAGAACAAGATTACAAAGAAGGCTTACTTTACAAGAACATATTAACCAGAAGTAAACAGTTCAACTCAGTGGGGCATTAGCATTGCTCACAATTATGAGCACATGAGCCAGCAACGTATCAGTGAGGTTCCACCGTACACATGCGTGCAAATGCGGGAAGTTGTCCTCACTCGAGTTTCTTGGGCAGGCTGTATTTCTTGAGCAGGTTTTCTGCCTCCGCATTGATGGGCCGCTCCTTAACGCCGGGCTTGTAGATAAAGCACCCTTTGCCAGACTTGCGGCCTGCAAAAACAGTCGAGACAAAGGTCTTAGCACGAGGAAATGTGCGAGACAGTAGTAAGGAGTTCTACTGCAAGACCTGATCAGGCCTGTGATTTTTTGCAACCCAAACTAATCAGATTTAGGTTCAAGGGACTGTTCCACCAGCATTTTAGGCAAACTGCATTTCTAGTCGAGCAACGGAGGTAAAACTAACTGTGACAAGTAAGACCTATTCATGGTAGCCAAAAAGGTTTTTGTTCCTTAAAATGTAAGCTCTGCTGAGGCAAGCTCACATTCAACCAAACTGTAAGGGTGCACACAAAATTGGAAAAAAAAAGAAAAAAGCCAGTTGCTGTCTTGGCATAAGCATTTTAGGAAGACGTTTAAGAGACCCCGTAAGCTGTTCTCATTTCTCGTGTCCTCCTCCTGTCTAGATGGATAAAGAAGCTGCACTCACCCAAAAATCCAGCGGCAACCATGTCCTTGAGGATCTGTGGGTTGCCACCCTGGAACCTGGTGCCGAACTCCTTGCCCAGGAACTCGGCTATGTGCTCGGCCACGTCAATGCCCACCTCATCGACTAGCGTGGCCGCACCAACGGGGAAGCCAAACTTTTTGGTCAGAGTGTCGAGCTCCTTGACAGTGACCCCTTCCTGCGTTCATTCCAAGGCATGGTGAAGAGAGTGTGACAGAGAAGCTGCAATGAGTTTCACCGGTTGTTAATTTATTGAGACGTGACAGACAGTGATTAAGGCAATCATATGCGTTTAATAAAAATGCTGTGAAACATTTACTCGGAGATTTTTACTACAACAGCGCACTCTGCTTTTGGAGTCATGATAATGAAAACCTGCCTTCACATTCTTTCTGTGAGCCAGTATTCCAGGCCGCACAGAATGGATAAGTGATGTGACGTGCCGGTGATCCATGATGCAGTGAACATGTTAAAGGGGCTGCGAAACACTGCCTGGGGGAGTACCGGCTATACTTCAGGTGGGTTCTTTATGTCACAGAGATGCTGACTTAAAAAGAATTACAGGAATCGATGCACAGGAACGGGAGTTATTCAGTGGAGAAATTTCAAAATACAAGCAAACAAAACGCTGCCCTCAACTCGATTTTGGCGGGGCTTCCCACTCCTACTTCGCTCTCCCAATGACGGCACCTGGCGCAACCAATCAAAACAGCCCGCCAGAGCACGTCGCGGAAGTTTGCACTCCATGGTTGCCTGCTCCCTGTAACTCGTTCTTGCTGAGACTGGCAGCGTTGTTTCCATGCCAGAGCGCCCCTGGTGGTGTATTTTTATTTTACTTGCTTTGCAGGGCTTTTATCTAAGCCAAGCAAGTTGTTTTTGCTGATCTAATATAAAACGCAGACAGGTGACAAAACGTGTCTCTATTTATTCGCACAATTTGCAGTATATTTACTGTTTGTCCGGTCATCAAGCTCGCGCCAGGTGATGTCATATCCGCTGCTAAAAACCCGCCACTGTGTGGCGACCCCATCAGAGAGCCATGAAGTTGTTTTTGGGAGGACATTAAAATATTAAAAAACGGAATGTATGCGGCATTACCGACGCTAATAGCCCCATTATAACTCACTGTATGCAATCAACAGGCAAAACAGTTAACTAAGATTGTGTTTCTGGGCCCCTTTAAGGTTATGACTGCCTCGATAGCTAGCACATACATGCTGCCCAATTCACAAGCACCGAGTTCGGAGCATTTTGGTGCAGTTTTGAAATGATATAGTACCAGCGGAGTGATTTTCCAGACTTGAATAGCGTGGAATTTGCTGAGGAACCGTCACGCCGCACATGCCACACACATGGACATTTCACGGCAGACACTTCGGACTCCGAGTGGAGTCCACAAGTTTGACGTTTCGGACTGAAACAGATGCCAGCCGTACTGCGGAGAATGTTTTTCGACCGAAAATTTTTTTTATCAATCTAACGGTTCGAGACGTCCAGTTCTGCGTCTATTTGCCCGTCTTTCCTTAACATACTCAACTTTTTCAGTGTCTTCTCTCCTTTCCACTTGCTCACCGCATGCTTTGTCTCAAGGTCACTGGAAAGCTTGCTTTTCATAGAGGCTGGCAAGCCTGGCAGCGAAGTTGGCATTAGCTACTTTGAAAAGCTTGAAAAAAGAAATCGCACTACAATCGCACCCTGGTTTCGAACATAACATGAAGTGCATTCTGAAGCATTATTTGATGTTTCCAGCGGAATATTGCAAATTCTTTGTTCTTGACTCGCCATAAAAAGTAAGGGCCCTTGTCGATGATGAATAGCACGTCTGGGCAGGGCACTAATTATAAAAAGCGGCAGTTGGCTCGTGCTTATTCTCCACATCTGCAATTCTTGCAACAGAAGGCACAAGCTGCTCGTGCAACATGTCACCCCCACCTGCAGCAGCCTGATGGCTTCGGCCAACATTGCTGCAAGGATGCGTGTCGTGTAGAAGCCCGGCGCATCCTTGACGGTGATGACCACCTTGCCCTGCTTGAGGCCGACAGCGACGGCGGTTGCCGCAGTGTCCGGGGACGTCTTGTCGTGGGTGATGACCTCCAGGAGCTGCATCTTGTCGACGGGCGAGAAGTAGTGCATCCCCACCACCTGCACAGGACACTAGTTGTAGAAGATTCTGGAAGAGTACCTATTCCAACCACATTTCCATCCTTTTCTATAGCCTATCAATATACAGGGTGTCCCAGCTAAATGTAACCAAGGTTTTTAAAAAGACGAAGTTTCCTAGCCCAGTGAGACCAACTGAGGGTTGTTGCCAGTCATGTGTCCTAGTCTGCAGTATTTTTTTTTATTATGCAAAAGTAATTAATTAGCAGAGACTAATTAGCTAACTTTTTAGTTATTGCCTTCAGGAAGAAAGTGTCAATGCAGCAGTTGTAGATCCCACAGAATAATAACCGGTTGCCATGTTTGCAACCAAGTACCACTGATACAGCTTCTTTTATTTGCCTTAAAAGAAAGCGTGCGAGATACAAAAAGAATCACGTGATAGGGAAGCAGTTTCAGCACTCCCAGACGACCGGTCAAGCAACGACATTCGTTTATCTCTGCAACGCTGTCCCGAACGGGGTTCGGCGTTTTGCGATGGTTGCGAGATATACGCCAGCAACTCTCGCATGGGCGCTAGGGCGACCGCTTCTTCAGCGCGTGACGGTGCAAGTTCGGCGGCACGGCCACATGCCTATCACTCGAGGCGAGGTTTCGCTTGAAAAAGCGCTCCATGCGAGCCGCGCTTCACTTCCTTGAAAAGCAGCGCCCACTAACTTTCCATGACGCATAAGCAGTTCCTGGCGCATATCTCGCCACCACCTCAAAATGCCGAACCCTGTTCTGGACAGCGTTGCAAACATAAGTGGATGTCGTTTCTTGACCAGTCGTTTAGGAGCGCTGAAACTGCTTCCCTATCACGTGGTTCTTTTTGTATTTCGCAGGCTTTCTTTTAAGGCAAGTAAACGAAGGTGTATCAGTGGTATACTTGGTTGCAAACACGGCAACAGGTTATTATTCTGTGGGATCTACAACTGCTGCATTGACACTTTCCTCCTGAAGGCAATAATTAAAAAGTTAGCTAATTAGTCTCTGCTAATTAATTACTTTTGCATAATAAAAAAATTACCGCAGACTAGGACATGCGGCTGTCAACAACCCTGAGTTGGTCTCACTGGGCTAGGGATCATCCTCTTTTTTACAAGGTTGGTTACATTTAGCTGGGACACCCTGTATAGTCAAGGGCATGCTAGAACATCAGCATAAGGCTGTTCCTAAAACTAGAAATTATAAACACGAGCAGGCGAAAAATGCAGAGTTGAAACCACAGTATCTCGCATGCACTAACATCCCACAGCGATATGTTGATTAAAAGATAAGTTAGGTTTCAGGTTTTACGGGGTTTTAACGTCCCAAAGCGACTCAGGCTATGAGGGACGCCGTAGTGAAGAGCTCCGGAAATTTCGACCACCTGGGGTTCTTTAACATATACTGACATCGCACTGAGCACGGGCCTCTAGAATTTCGCCTCCATTGAAATGCGACCATGCGGCTGGGATCGAACCTACGCCATTTTGGGTCAGCAGCCGAGTGCCATAACCACTGAGCCACCATGGTGGCGGTGGGTTAAAAGAGACGTAGTAGGGGAGGGCTTTGGATTAATTAAGACTGCCAGGGATTGTTTAATGTGTGGTAACATCACACAGCACATGCGGGTTTTTTCATTTCACCGCCATTGAAATGTGGCCCCCATGGCTGGGATTCAATCCCACGACCTTCGGATTAGCACCCGGTTGACAATGCCACTGAACCCTATGCGGGCAAGGCTAAACCATGTTGTAATCGATCCTTATGCAATTTACAGTAATAAAAAAAAGAAAATGTCAAATGTCATTGTTCGAACATTCAGACTTTCTTTTTTTCACAACCAACTAAAACAATTCTAGTGGACTACACATGAATCGGGATCTAGAAACACACTGGGATTTGCCAGTGTTCTGCCTCTATCAACTGCTATTCAAAGCTAAAGCTATAGATGTGGCTATGGAGTTAGAAAACCTGCCTGTGAGAATCATGCTCGAACGTGCATGCCACAATGCAACATCGCTGTTTTTGCAAAAATCAAGAAATGAAGCACGACTGGCCTTCTCGGGTCGTTTGCTGGCCTGGGCGATCTTGCCAATGGGCAGTGCGGACGTATTGGAGGCGAAGACGCAGTGCGCCGGAACAACCTGCTCCACCTCCTTCAGCACTGCGTGCTTGACGTTGAGGTCCTCGAAGACAGCCTCGATGACAATGTCGGCAGCCTTGAAGTGGTCGTACTTGAGCGTGGGCTCAAGTGCCGACATGTAGACGTCACGCTCATAACTGAAAAAAATTTTTAAAATAAAAGCTTCATATTAACAACTTGTACAAATCAACAGGTGCTAACCAACAGTACCAGGAGTCGGAGGCCTATACTCCATTCCATACATAGCAGGCAACGCTGCGGAGGTTGCTGAGGTAGTGCGTCCGGGAAACCATATTACTCTGCCACGTATCATTTATTCTTTTCAAAACTCCGATCAGTGTTTGGACGAAAATAAAGAGCAGTATAAAATGATATGGTAGCATTGAAAATCACGGTTCAAGCTGTCAGGCGCTCAGTGTGCGGGCTCTCTGGCCACAATTTTCACGGAGTGGGAACTACTTTTTGGGCCCGGAGTGAGTAGGAGCAATTCGCCCTAACAACTGCGTATCATACTGCCACGTGTACTTTTTGCTTCTCGAAGTCTCGACAAGAGTCGCAGGACGAAAATGTGGTACGAGGTAAAGAGAAGTCCAGGAGGTGCCAGTCACGGCACGCAAGATTTGTCGTTAGAAATATGCTTGTGTTTGCTTTGGTTGTGTGGCGAAATATTTTTTGCGCGCGGACTTAGCCTGCACGAACAGTCGCACTAGCTTTGGCAGCGTTGCCTGGTATGTGTGAAACGGAGTATAGTGATGAAGCCATTATACACACCAACTGCCCAAAATGAACTGGGAATACACTTTATGCGTCGCTAATCTAGTTCACGCAGAGCAATTTAATATCTTTAACCAAACGCTTAATGCATTAGGCATGACTGTTTGCTTTAAAATGAAAGCAATACCATTTTTCTGGCATTTTTCTGCAACAATGTAAAAAAAAAAAGCATGTTCCGATTCATATAACCTGTACTTTCCCTCCAACTTGGCAGCATGCACAAGCACGCATGCATGACAATGCTCTCCAAGCTGTACCTTTCGTATTCATGCCCCGTGCAGCATTAGGAAAGCTTACGCCGAGATGCGCCTCTTCTTGACGTTTTCATCCAGGCCCTTGCGAACTTGCTGCTCGCCCCGCGACAGACCCTTCTCGGCAGTGTCCTTGAGCACCACGCTCCAGCCTTTGTCGACCGAGACTTGCGCAATACCCGCTCCCATCAGGCCGGCTCCCAGGATTCCAACCCTCCTATACGAGGGGGAAGAAGAAGTACATGCATGAAAGCTTCGCTCATCAGGTCAAGAGTTCGAACAAACTGGAGGAAACAACTGATGTCAGAGATACAGTGGTTGTAACTAAACACCCTAGTGATTATGGACACTCGGTTATTACAAAGCACAACTGTCGCGTTTTGCATACATCCAGTGCTGCTGTGTCTCAAGACAGAATGAGCCGAAGAGAAAATGTAAACAAGAGCTAACCACATTCATTTACGCACTCTCTAAATCACACAAACCATCGTTACAGACATGAACCCGTATTGCCGGATCTGAACCTTGCGGTCAACAGTGAATGCCCGGGTCCAAAAAAATATTAAAAAGAAACCTACTTTCCATGTAGCTGACAAAGTGTGCCAAGTTAACACGGTGGCAACAATCCCTGATAGAGCTGACCTGGCTAGCGACTCATGTGTAGGGTGAATGTGAATTCACCTTGAGTCACGATGCCAAGTCATCAAGCCTACTTATTGTTCATTCCTTGTGACGCAAGGTGTATTGCTCTCGCTCTTCGCCACTGGCAGTTATAGGCCTGACTTTAAATAGCCCCTTTAAGACAGTGCAGAAAATGAAGACGAGCATACTTTGTACTTTACTTAGTCGCCACTGCCACAACCTACACAGGCTGTCATGCTTTTACTTTTTTAATGCAGTATAAATATAGTAGAACACCGATATAGTAAAAACTCGGGTATAATAAAGTGAAACTGCAGTTCCAATTCACTTTGCCCAGATGACTACAATTTTTTTTAAATTCACAGCGGCTATGTAAGCAGCATCTCCTCATGGCGGCGTACTTCACACGGAATGATGACATCGCGGCACGCGCACAGTCTTGGACATCTCACAGCCACGGATAAGTAATGGCGTAATTGCGAGGGCAACGTTCAGAGTTAAATGGATACCGAAGATGATAAAAGGCGTTCTTTGAGAAGGCTCAACCACTTTGCTCATGAGCTGAGACGAGAAGCCAACTTTTCAAACGATTTGGGGCAGCAAAGCCGCGGTGCGCATGGGGAAAAAAAAAAATGTAAAGCTAGCTGTGAACACGGAAAGAAGCGGGCTTGGGCCGCTGAGAAATGAGAGACAGTAAAAGTGCAGTGACGAGTAAGGAAGGGAAGAAAAAAGCGAATGTTCGCAGCACTGCATAGGTGGTTTTGCTGCGCTCATTTTTATCGCCCGTTTCTCGACTACATTGCCTCCTCCTAAATGACACGAGGCTGCTGAAGACGACACCGTGTTCAAGCAAAGCTTTGATTTTAGTATGAAATCAAACCCACATTATATTTGCAGCCGCGCTGTATTCGTGTAAATGCGATACTTCAACAAGTCTTGAACAAAATTGAACAATAAGAGCAGGACGGAAGGTATCTCTATGTGCTTCTATTATAAACCAACACTGTGTTTAGTAAATAGCCAATAATTACCAACCGATATAATACTATAAAAACACTGATGTTGTAAAGATTTTCGCTGGTACGAGCAACATTACTATACAGGGGCTCTACTGTAGTCACAGAAAAAAATCTGCGAGATAGACAACAAGCTAGAAATTGATACATCTTTTCAGCATTCATTTATGGCTAAATGTGAATAACTATTGTTGATAAATTGTTATTTATACTTACTCAGCATCGCCACTGCTTTGCAGAAAAAAAAAGGTGAGAAAGAAGAGGTAAAAGGAGCAAAACAGTCAAAAAAAAAATCACAACTAAGGGGTGACACGCGGCGCACTGCTTTAAATCGCGACTGTGACGAAGTGCACGATACACCGAAGTCCTCAAACTCAGTGTTCAGTTAATGCTACGGTAACAATGCCTCTTATTTTTCATTTAAGAATGCCAGTTCACTTGTGGACCTATAGGTACCTCACAAAAGACGGCAGTTTTCCATGCGGAAAAAGCAGTTTAGGATGCACAGTAACCACTGCACTACTAAATCATACAATTGGAAGTCGAAATGTTTAGTGAATTTGGGCTGTTTGTTTTTGCTGTAATATTAACTCTGACAACGGCACACGAACCTGATCACACGCCACCAACGTCTGCTTCTACCTTGTGCAAATGTGGTCCTTACTGCACCATTCCGTAGCCTAGCCAAAATGCAACGTCTAGTACTCTGCAATTGATGCAAACAGCGGACAACCCAGTTTGCACAAAGATCAACCTATTTGGCAATGCCGAAATCCCCGTCTTTACTGCAAATTGAAATCTCCCCTGCCAACAGAACCTTCAAGTACGTCACTCATACAAGAATAATGAGGCAACCATAAGTGAGCATCTGGCATGCAACGTTCCACTCAACAGCGAACATGTCGTCCGCTATTTAACATAACGTACACTGACAGCAACAAATTGTAGTCACTCACTTGACTTCGTTCTGTGGCTCCCCAAACCGGTTCTTCTTGCAGGCAACTTGACCAAAGTAGAGCCCTATGAGCCCCTTCGACTGGGGCGTGACACAGAGCTCGCCAAAGCCCGAGTGCTCGGCTTCATAGCCAAACTTGGGGCCCTTCACGACACCAGTCTTGACAACCTGCGTGCAGAAAAGCAACATTTTTGCCCAATTCTAACCTAATCAATTCCTCAAGGTTAGTGGATCTCAGCTGTCCTCATTCCAATTCAATTATGCTGTTCATTACCTTTATTTTTTCTTTGTAGCTGGACAAAAAAAGCAGGGTTTCACCAGCAATATAGTCGAATTTGTAACCAATTGCCAGTGAGCAAGGTTGACACAATCCACACCCTTCCCATGAGTAAACGTTGTCCTGCATGAGCTCTACAGAGACCCAGCAAATGCTTTTTCATGATACGGAATGCTACCAGTTGCGACAGAAGAGTAAGAACTTTTATCACTCGAATTCTGAGTGCATTTGACGTCGCATCAGACCACACAGTGCTACAGAAACTTCAAGTCCATGCGCTCGACTCTCCTTCTCAAAAGCTTCCTTTGAAGAAGCTACCTATTCGCATGACTGCCTATGTGCTTGAACATCAGCAATGATTCCGTGCCACCACACTTTTGTTAGAGCAGAAACTTCACAAACCATCAGGCTCATGCCTGTCATTAGAGACTTTTAGTATATAGCGTACATAGACATACGCAAAGGCATAGCGAACGCTATAAAGTAGCGTCATTCGTACTGCGCATGCGCAAAACGTTATTTTAAACCGAGGTTTTACGTACGTTCGCAATGCGTGCGCTATTTTTCGAATCTAACGTGCGTGCTCTTGTGTACGCCAGGAAAAATAAAGTTGTCAACATGGCGGCGCCCACATCGCCCGCTTCGGAGAGAAATTGTCGATGTTATTGGGTTTTTAGGCATATTCATTGCCCTTAAATGGAACATGTGATATTCGCTTTGCCTCCTCTCGCCGACAGCAGAAACGAATGAGTGATAAACTTGCCCTATTTTGGAATATGTGTAACCATTCCGCCATTCCTAACCCTAACAAAACACAGCGGACTGTGGATTGGCCTGATTTGGATGTTTACGCCATGGTATAGTCATAGCCTTGCCAAAAGTAGCCGTTTCGGTGGTCAGCTGGCCCACGACCGGTCGTGGCTGGCCCGTTGGAGTGCTTGTAGCACGTGTTGGTGCTGACATCGTCGCAGTGCTCGTAGCGCGAGTTATTTGGGGACACCATGCAACCGGCTATCTACGCGATACGACTTGGATAAGCTTGGCCAATGCCTTGGCTAAGCGCTAGAAATATGACAAAAAATGTTTTTACATCATCACACCAGATGGCACCACTGCGGCCTTGGCTATCGTTGCATTCGGATTGTTGTACAGTAAACTAAAAGTGCTCCTGCGACTTCCACAGTAACCTCCCGCTAAATGCTTGCGTATAACGTACGTAAGCGCTCATACGCTATACTAAAAGTCTCTATTTTTTACTCAGAGAGAAAATGCATCAATATTTCTCCTGTTTTTCTGTAACCAATTATCTCACGCCTACAAAAACTACGTCAACTACCCTATGAGCTCTCGGGAGTCACGTCAGCTTCAAAGAGCGCCAATTCAACACCGTCACTGCAAAACCACAATCGCTGACATCAAGACGCGACACCAAAGACAAACAATACCTCGAGGATTTTCAGTGGAGCCGGGTACAGCCCTTGCGTCATCTTCATCACCTGACCCTTCGCCTTGTCAAACACCATGTTCCGCACGAGTTCGTACTGGAGTGCCTTGTTCATTAAGCCTGTCGCAAGAAAATTAATCGATATAAGACATCTGTCAGGTATCGCTGCAGTGCAGACCCAGTGCCCACTTCTACTTACGCTCCATTAGAGGGCGCGTTCGGTTGGGCTTCAGAGATCCGTCGGCCAGGCCCTTGGCTGCCTGAATTGCAACTTCTTCTAGGTACTCGACCATCCGTTCGTCTATGGGTTTCACACCTGGGCCTACAGTAAATGAGGTCAAATGCATCACGAGCTTCTGCATTCAAAAAATGTTGCTCTTGACCTATTAATCAGTATTAAGTCTTTATATTTAATGAATAACATCTTTGATTCTATCTGTACCCACCCCTTATGTAATACCCTGTAAATGGGTGTCTTTAAGGTAATAAAGTGAAGTCTGTGTGGTGCGGAAAGAAAGAACTTTTGGCAACTGTAACTCAAACACAGAATCTTCAGGACACACAAGCTGTAACTGATGTCCGGAACTCTCTTATTAGCCGCAAGCTTCAGCAGGCGGAAGTCGGACTCGTGTGCTATAACGAGTGACGGCAAAATGAGGTGTTTGCCGAAAAGCATGGCACCTATGTGCAAAGACCGTTTTTCTGCACGTCCTGGAGGCTTTCGTCCGAGACAGTATTGGCAGTTAAGTAGCATGCAAGTCTCCACCTCATCACGTTCTTTTCTCAAGCATAACCAATCTCCCCGTGCAGACTTCCCGGCAAACAAGTTGCAGCAGCTACACACCCAGAGGCTCGACCATCTGGTCAACAAGCCCCATCTTCTTGGCGCGGTCCGCACGAATGTTCCGGCCTGTGAGCATCATGTCTAGTGCAGCTGGAAGTTGCACCTGCAAAACAGCGGGCACAGAAACACGGATGTGGCAGGGCAGAAGAAATAAGGAATCAACGACAGTGTGCGAAATGTGGAATTGTGCTCACAAGTCTAGGCAGACGCTGAGTCCCACCGGCTCCGGGTAAGATGCCAAGCATCACTTCGGGAAGGCCGAGGACCGTTTTACGGTCCTTGACCGCTATCCGGTACTGGCAGGCCATTGCAACCTAGAATGTTCCACAACGGTTGGAAAAAGTTCCCAACTAAAACATGCAACAAGTAGATAATGTAACAATATGAATGAAAAATGCAACCAACAGCCAAGCATAAAATCATTTTGACAAGACGAACTTCGCATTAGAGTAAGACTCTCAAGGTAGAGACAATGTGCCTTCTTTTGACAATCTTTCCTTGACATAACAGTAAATGTCAATGCAAAGCCTGTGCAAATACAAAATTTATCATGCACTTCCCAGTCAAAAGCATGAGTGTGATGTGTAACATCACAAAACATCACAAAGAAGCATTAAGTTCATGCAGTGCTACAAGTTGGAGGACCTGTGACTAATCTAGATGACCGAGATCTTTCACCTGAGCAAAGATGTCAATATATGCAAACTTTTAATTTAGACTAACAAGTCAGAAATGGACTCTTAACCAGGGCAGGCACAGAGCTCAGAGTTCAACATTTCAAGCTAGTAACACACGTTAAAATTTGATGCATCCTCTCACAAGACAGTCATGCCCCTGTGGTGAGGAAAAGTGTGGGTGAGAGGAGTTGAGTGTTTCACCTCGAGGCCCCCTCCAAGACAGGAGCCCATGATGGCGGCTACTATGGGCTTGGGGCTGTCCTCGAGCTTCTGGACCAACTCCTGGGCTTCGCGTGAGAGACGAGCGCCTTCGGCTGCTGACTTGCATTTGTCCAGCATCCTGAAGAGACACAGAATTATCCTCCCAATTAAAAGAAGAAAAGAACTAAATGAAAACTCTGTAGGGAAGCCTGAACCAGCAAGCTACTGCAGGCTTAAAGCCAAGTGAAAAAGGAAGAAAGCCACAGAACAAGCAAAAGATTGGTTTGGTTTATGGGGTTTAACGTCCCAAGAGCGACTAAGGCTTTGAGAGACGCCGTAGTGGAGGGCTCCGGAAATTTCGACCACCTGTGGTTCTTTAACGTGCACTAACATCGCACAGTACACGGGCTTCTACAAGCAAAAGAATTGTGAACGAAAAAATTTGTGAAAGCGAAACCTAGACCATCACCTGGGTAGCTAAAACTGGCAATGAATGAACAGTTTACATGAATACATGTAAAAGTTATTATTACATAAAACCAATTACTTTACAAAAGAGCAACTGCCTAATTCAATTCAATGACAAGGATAAGATGTCAAAGCACAATGCTCCCTGTGTGGCAAACTTCATTAGTTTCCTCGGTGCATCTGGCAAAAGACCTACATACGAGGGATCAATCAAGTGAGCAATGTCAAAATTTAGCATTGCGCAGCTGTACAACAGTTCAGCGAACTCCCTCAACCTGTTCATAATAACAATAAGCGGCAACTCAAACAAAAAAAAAATGATCTCGAATGAATGCAACAGAGTGTACTTCCGGTAAACAAAAAAGTAATAATATGAAATAAGGGCAAGCAAAACCCAATGTGTGTGTACAGCTGGAAAGAAGATAAGCAAACGAATGATAAAAAAAAAAATCCGGTGCTCTACTACATTTTCTCCACAGCTGTGACACAAGGCATCGTAGTATGGAAATTTTCAGCAATGACATTTGACATGAGTCACTAGACCTCGAAAATGTTAATAAATTTAAATGGGCAATCAATAAAAGGTACCAAGTAAATAATTCATCTCAATCATTACGCATGTTTGAAATGAACCTTACAACTTGGAGGCCAACATAGTGCTTTTGTGAAACAAAAACAAGCTTTAAGGAAACAGGTTTGGAACAAAAGGGCAAATATGTGCAAGGTCTCATTGCACCTCTCGTTACACTGTTTTGTTCACTGGCAAGTAGCCCAAATTTACACCTTTGTTAAAACACAGCGCGTGTATGGGAATGTATGTGGTCCCAATGACAACTCTGGCATAATAATTTTGAACCCGCACTGTGAAATGCCTTTACAACCATAGTAACGTAGGCAACGGTGACAAAAGCTCTAGGCAAGCAGGAAGGCAGTATAAGTGCCGTCTCTTCACCGGAAAAGGCACAGCTGCAGTACATGCAGGTGTAAATTTAACGACAAAACCCTGACAACTGCTCTAGTCGCATCCTATCATAAAAGTGAACTTACAGCCACTACTTTTACCCCATAAACAGCACAAGTATAAACACCAAGCTGTCTATCATGATTGATGTAGTCCTCAATGTAGCAGTCATTGTTAGTAGTGGTGGTGGTAATGATAATAATAATTATCTTTATTGACGATCGTGTCGGAGCACTGCCTTACGTGATATCGGCGCCGGCAATAAAGCAGCCAGGCTTTGAGGAGATGAGCACGGCGCTGGACACTGCACCATTGCTGAGGAAGTCTTGTAGGACGACTTTCACGTCTTCCGTGACTTCGGCATTCAGTGAATTGACCTGGGAACAAGCAAGGTTCCTATGTCACACGCTGCTGCCGCGTGTGCGCGTGGACAGTCACCTTTGAGCCCGGTGTGTCGAAGCGGATGACGGCGACGCCTTCCTTAACGTCGTACTTCAGATGCTTTAGAACTGAAAAAGAGGTGGCAAGGAAAGACGCGTTTCAGGAGACGCCGACACAAAGCACGCAAAAATTTTTCTTCTTCGCGCCATTGCAGGAAAAAAGCTACTCACGACGCATACTGGAAACTGAGAAAGTCCTCACTGAATTCCCTCCTGCGTGGAAAAAACGCGTACATTCAGAAAGTGAGCGCAGTTTCGCGACAGTAGAAGGTTTGGTAGACATCCCGATGTAACGCCTCAGATTAATAAAATGCAACATGACACCACTCCAACGGATGGTAGCAATGGTTGGGTAAAGAAACTGGCTTTTTGGAAAGCCACTGCTCCTTCAATCCAGCGACAATATCGCCGATGCCACAGCGATCTAGTGCAAGGCAGCGGCGACAAACAAGGGAGACAAGTACTACACGGGCAAGCCCACAAGATAGGGGTTACTTAGAGTGACCCTGATTACAACCAAAGTGCAGAAAGTTGTCGTTCGCCTTTCAGTGAATTCTTCACTACCTAGTGAGCGCGATGTCAGATGTAATTGAACACTTACGGATCGAGGAAACCAGATGAGGATAATTTCGTAAAAGTCCCAGCGCCCTACAAGCCATACTCGATGCCGTGCACTTGCCTCCTCGATGGTCAACAGCCGGCTGGATGAAGCGAAAACGCGATGTTTGCCGTGTTTACTATTTAATTCGGATACAAATTCGAACAGTTCTTTGCATTAAGGTAGCATAAAAAAGTTGCAGTAATTAATTTTTTTATTGGTACTTGTTGTGCATTCTCAGTCATTGTTTATCTGTAAGAAAACAATTTTTAATTAATTGTTCCAGGGCTTTGACCATATCGCCATTTGCGGAGCTTGTCTCCAGCAATCATGGCGTTTGTGACGGCTCGGGCTGGTGCGTCGTCGGCGTTGAAACGCGTCAAATTCTGTGAGTACGGTTATTTCTCACGCAGTTTTGTTACAGTGAGCAACCTTAGATTCGTAATTTTCAACTGTCACGCTTACTTTTGCTGTCACTTTAGCATCATTCGCGCTATTTGCAATTCGTCCGTGTGGCACTTTATCCCGTAGACGCCTGTTTTGTTTTTTTTCCTGGGTTCTCCTTATGTTATCGCTTTTCCTCCAAAAAGTTAGGGCTTCTTGAACCGGTTTCCGCCAAAAGGATGACACCCACGATTGAAATTTCGCTTGCCGCAACTCGTAATTTTCCTCTGTGTGAAGGGCATTGCGTATCGTTACCGTGTTTTTACCTCGTGTTGGCGTACAGTCGGGCAATCAGATTTCGTTCGATTGCGCTGCAATTACTTTCACTTAGCTCTTTCAGCGTACTCATGACATAAAGGTTCGAGATCCAGTTAGATATCTAATTAATTGGTCGTTTTTTAATTATGTCTGATCACACCCTCTACATTTTTGGGTACTCGGCCATTTCGTATATTGCGCCGTTCTTTCAAAGCAAATAATGTTTGAAGAAGGACGACCTCGCATGCATTATCTGCACCCGGATACGTGTTAATCGGTGCCCTTGTCACTACACACTTTTCGTTCCAAAGTGTCTGCCGGATCAGATATCGCACGGCCGTTTCAGCGTGGCATCGCTATCTATATGCACGCGTACTTTAAACCCCTGCTCGTCGCCATCGCAAATGCAGCGATTGCTTCCGCCAACGAGAATTCGACCCTCTTTTCTTTCTGCTGTAGACCATCTCGGTGGGCGCGGCCATCTTGAAAAGCGCTAAGTTGTGTTGGAGAAAGGGAAGGCGTGGCAAATGTCTCGCTCTCAGAGGACACGTGCTGAGAAAGGATGGAGGGGTTGAAGGGGAGAGAGAATGAAACTGCAACGAACGCGACTTTTGATTTCTTTGCATCCGGAGTACGTTTCTTGAGATTTAGTGTGGTACTGTGTAATCCAGACGCTGAGAATTCACTGCGACGAATTTTTTTTTTTTATTTCGCGAATATTGTATTCCATGAACTTTGACACATAGCTGCCTGCACAAAAATTTTCTCATCGCTGTGTCAAGACTGCAGGGACTTCGAGCGTCCATGTAGAGTGTACAGGTCGCAATTACGAATCTTTTTGATGTCACGCCAGAAATGACATTGCTTTCAAGCCGCAGAAGTTAGGTTGTATTTTGGAGCAGTGTGTACTGCAATAACTTAAACTTCGCAGTGAGCCATCGTCAGACAGTAAATTCGTAAAAAATTTACCAAACGCTTAGCAGCTTTTAGTTCTGTGGGGTGGTAGACGTGCTTTTTCGGCTCCAACAGGGACCCCTCGTATGCTCTTGTTTATCCTGTGAACAAACTGCGTGAAAGCTTACGTTGGCTGAAAAGTAATCATATTGTAATGCAATTGTTCCTGTTGCACGATGACTTGCGGTGTGACCTTTTTTCCTTTCGGGAGTAATTTCAACATGTATATGTGCCGTTCCGCCTGTAGGCTGGCTGGAACACATCGCACTAAGTAGCACAGTGACAAAAGCTTTCATTTTAACAGCTCAAGGTGGCTGCAGTTGTTAGTGGAGTTATCTCATAATCTCTTTTACTCGTAAGGCAAGTCATAGCAGTGTTGTCTGATGTGCTGTAAATTTTCCATGGTTACTTTTACTTTGGGTAATGCAGATGTTTATTAAACCAACTTGGCAGGAAGCAAAAAGAGGCCTGTATAACCCAGGATTGGTTGCTACCGAACTTTTATAATGCAGCGAGACAAAAAGAAGCTAGACATACAAAACCTGGCTGTTTTAACAGTTTATCAAGTTTGCAGAAGTATACGAGGTTGTTCTTGCCTTTTATGTTTGCTGTGTTGGCTCTTGATGTATCTCTTGATAGTGTCAGCACATTTAACAAGGCGAGCTCCATCCCCTCACTCATCGTGCATCATGACAGATATGTGTCATGAGTGACTGGCATGTCATTCATAAAAGCACGGACGCAGAATCGCAGCTGTGTTTTCACATCAGGTAGAGAGAAAGTAATTTAATGAAATGAAAGGTGGAAAGCTGGAGGCATTCGCACAAAGAGGGGTTGATGACCGATACGCGGAAAAATCGGCGCGGTGTGTGCAGTGGTCGGAGTAATTGCATTATACTTAGTTGTTGGGGATGGATCCCAGCAGATTTAGAGCACGAAGTGAGCACACAGTCAGAGGCCCATTGTCCTTGTCACAGGCAAGCTGAGAGGACTACGAGGGAGGGGTTGTCTTTCGTCCTTTGGCTTCAGACTCTGCTCAGGCAGGTAGCTGTAGTGCCTCCGCAGCTGTTCGACCTTGGATTAGGGCACCTCTGGGCTCTCTTTTCGTTCTGTATGTTTCATGTCTTGTCAGGCACTGAGAACGTAGCTGCATCTGGAAATACTTGTTTGTTACAGGCAGTTCTGAGTCGCATATGCGTTCTAGAGAAGCGTATTTACTGATCATTATATGTGTTAGTGTCGAATTATTTGTTGTCTTTTTTTTTTCGCTATCTGGGCAGGCAGTTGTCCAGCTTTCTTTTGTTTCGTTACAGCTTGCTGTCTTTTCTTTATTGTTATTTTTTCTTGTATTTAAGGTTTGTTTCTTCTTTGTTGTCATTCGTCTAGGTTCCCCAGCCTGCTTGTCAAGCGCCGTCACTACCAGCCACTATGCTACGGCTCCTGGTAGGACAGCATCCGTCTTGTGTTTTACTATTGCCAACCACAGCTCTAATGGCTGCATTTGCTTCATTACAGCCACTGATTTGGTGATTTATATAATGCAGTGTTGTTATTGTCATTCACTGAATAGTTACATTTTAGAGGGGGTAGTAAATTCAGTTGTTAAATTTATGTATGTCAGTGTAATCGAATTGTGCCATCTTCTGTTACGTTTCATTATTAAAATTCTGTATGGTTTCAAAGCGTTATGATGTGTGAGTGCATTTTTGTATTGTTCTGCATGCAAGATCAGCCGTTTACCCTCAGTGTTAGATGAGCTGTGGCTTTAGGCACTTGAGATCATCCGTATTTCTTGTATGGGTTGAAAATTAGAGGTCGTTTGTGAGCCTGCCATCATGACGACTGCCTCATGCGCTGAAAGCGCACTTAATTGATGCTACATAATGTTGTCCTCTCAGTGTTGCCTGGCATGCATGTTGTAGTTATGAAAATTACGTTGTTATGAAAATTATTATGAACGTTACCAGCTCCTACAAACTTCTCCTTTGTTCTTAAAATATAAAATGCTGAGGGCCGACCAGCTATACTACTATGAACTGCTTCAGTTCGTACAACTCCGGAAGCTGCACATTTGCGACAGGGAAGAAAACTCTACTTATCCTTTCCGACACAATAAAAGACGCATGCCAAAAACTAGAACCAATTATGGTAAACAAACAGTTCCTTATCAATAAACTTGAAGGTAACTTGAATTTCACATCTAGTATTAGCACATTCAAAAAGCGCATTAAAGATGTCCTAATAATATCATGTGTTTTGTACGAGGAGTGACGAGTACTTATGACGCATACACAGGATTTATCCTTCTCTTGTACCATGGTTTTTCACTTTATTTTTGTTATAAGTGTCCTTCAATGTGTTGTATACTGAACAAAATCTCTGTATAATATCCTTGCATATTTTTGTACTTATCATCCTGTGTTAATGTTGTGGTTATAATGGCATAATTTACCCACATTTGTTTTTAATTTCGTGACTTACCTTCTTGTTATGCTCAAATTTGTAATGCACTTCCGTCGACTGCAGAGGGACAGAGGCCTCGTCAGGCGCCACAGCCTTTAGCCTCTGCCCCTGCAGCAGATGCTGTAACTGCTCTGCTCAAATAAATCTTAGTTGTTCCTTTTTTTTTTTTACGGTTTGCTTTTGCCTGTCCCAGGTACGAAGAAGTCCGGGCAGAAGAACATTGTTTTGGTGGAAGGAGTGCGGACGCCGTTCCTGCTCTCGGGTACCAAGTACAATAACCTGATGCCCCATGACCTTCAGAGGGCTGCCTTCCTGTGAGTGGGGTGTCCTCTCTTTGTGACTTACTGCGCTGCTTAGAAGCCTGCCAGTCATCTCGGGGAAACTTGGGAACTTTTAACCCTTTCAGGCGCTTTGTACACAATTGTGTAAGCGGCAAACTTACAGCCTTTTCCGAGAAACTGGAGCACTTAACAGTGATTTCAGTATTTCAGTCAAATTGAGTGCCCTTCTTGTTGCAAATAAGTTGCTTTTTTGTACCATGTAACGAATGCAGTAAATAATATTTAACATAAGAGTGAGCTAGGTAGCACTTTGTCTGCCGTTTTTGTGCAGACAGATTTTGCCGCGAGTGAGAACATCGATTGTTCTTGCTCAATTTCGAGCGTAATGTGAATATTCCAAACACAAAGCGATTCCACAACCCTAGGGTGTTTACCTGGCACACGAGAACATTTCGATGTTATTATTTCTAACAAATCTGACACTTTGTACAGAATTCTCCACATCGTTGTAAGAACTGACCTGCTGGTCTTTCACGCACGAAAACTAACAAATTTCCTTTCTTGAGGCCTGAATATACTATGTAGGTGAAAAAATAATTGATTTCAGTGAAAACAAAAAATGGCGCCTGAAAGGGTTAATTGCTTATAGCGATGCGAGAAATGTTCAAAAAGTAAGGCCCTGTTTGCGCATGGCCTGTCCACTTTTCGCATCCTCCACTAAAAAAGGCCACCTATCCTTTGGCTTTCTGTTCACTCACCATTTGAGAGATAGGGAGAGCTTGGGTAATGGCGTGAACTTGATCTCGATGCTAATGTGCGTCAGTGACTTTCATTCACGTCGCACAGTACACTTTTCGCACTTATTGGGGCTGTCTGATTTCGTGCCTTTGTGTGTTTTGTTGTCCTGCACATAGTTCTGAATTTTCTCGTTGCTTATGTGCTTAAGTCAGATGTTCAGAAGCTGGTTCAGCGCCCACAGTTAGGAAAAGCAGTTGAAATTTTTCTTTTATCAGATTACTGGCTGACTTTTTGTGTTATGAAAGCACCAGGTGATGGAAAAGTGGAAACGTATTGTCTTATCAGTGCAGCCTGTAAAGGGGAAAAAAAATATAAAAGAGTGAAAGAACCTGCATTTTTGCAGTAAATTATTGCCATTATGACTTTTGCATTAAGTGTTCTGGACCCCTTGATCAAGCTTAAGGGTGTTCAAGCAGTTTTGTTCAAGCAGTTCAAGCAGTTTGCTGGAATTTGATACCACTGAAAAGCTGCTCATTATGCGTGATGTGCGATTAGTAGAACGTAAAGTGGCAGATACCTTGAGGTGGAATCAAGAACTGCTGTGTTCAAAATGCAACGGCTAGAGCATCGCTTATTTTTGGTGAGTTGGTAGAGTGTAGTGAAAAGAGAGAGAGAGAGTACACTTGGGATCTTTTTTTGAAGAAGATTCTGTCAGATGCACTTGGTGAAAGCTCCTGGTCGCTGTAGCCTGTTACCCATGGAACAGTTTGGGCTGCATGCATTTTTGCATGACAGTCGGCAGCCATTTGGCCAAAAATAAGATCTTCTCTTGAGGCTGGTATAGCGTGTCACTATTCTATGAAAGGACGCTTAGTATTTTGATAGAAATGGAAGTACTGTGGTTTACTTTTTTTGTTTATCGTGGTCATCTTGTTTGTTCCTGTTGCTGGTATAGTATTAAGTAAATCCCGTATTGTACTTGGAGAGCCAACAACCTTAAGCGTTATCAGCTGCAACCTTGCTCTGTTGACAAGTAAATATCTTTCATTTTTGCCGCAGGAGTTTGCTGAGAAAGACTGGCATTCCAAAAGGTGAGTGATGCAATTGCCCTGTGTCTGGTTCCTATTGCTTTTTAGTTGGGCACTGTAGCTTCAAATTTGATTTTGTTTCTTCTTTTCTCTGTTTTTTTTTCTGTGCAGAGGCAATTGAGTACATTGTATCGGGAAGTGTGATTGCTGAGCCTACAACATGCAATGTTGCTCGGGAGGCAAGTTGTTTTTTTTTTCTGTACTGAAACATTTTGGGTGGCTTTCTTAATCTTGTGTATTTCATTAAGTAAAGACTGGTTCTAAGTGCTATGACACCACGTTTGACATTAATCCCATTGTTACTTGTTGCAGAAGTAAAGTAGTAAGATAGTTTTTCTTGATTTCAGCATGTTGAAAGGTTTTAGTCATGTGTAGTCAGTAGTTTCATATTGCTACCATAATGTAGGTGCGGTCTTAGTAATGGACATTTTTTGCTGTGTTTTGGGTTGGCTCACAGCCGACCTTATTGAAGTCTTCATCTGGGTGGCTTAAGAAGGGTCTGATGAGAGTGTCTGTTTGGAGTAAAAACGATGTGAAGATGGAGGACAGATAAAGTGCAGAGAATATCATCTTAGGGCTTATCTAGTGCACTTTGTTACAGGCTGCTCTGTGCGCTGGATTTTCGGACCGAACTCCATGCCACACGGTCACCATGGCGTGCATCTCTTCAAACCAGGCAATTACTACAGGTGGGCTGACTGCGCAGGTTGCTCTGCTGGCACTGGTGTTGGTGCCGGTACTTGCTGGTGCTTAGTTGTTGGCAGTTCTGGTAGGCCAGTACATTTAGTCACGTTCAACCTTTGTGAAAATATGCCCACACGAACTGCAGCAGCTGCTTTGAAGATGTCAGCGAAGGTCATCTGGGCATTTGACTGGGCTGTTTTTCTTGCAGCCACTGGGTGTAAAATCATACTGGTTGTTGATAGCACGAGCAGTGTCTCTTCTACTTGATGAGGAGAGACGGTGTGATTGGTGTGGTAAATCTGCTTGAAGCCTCATATCTTGTAGTGGTGAGCCATTGCAGGTAACTTTGTGAAGGATACGGAACATTAATGTTCTCTCGTTGCAAGGCTGACCTCATTGCTACATGCATCAGCATAATGGTGCTTTGTGGTATTGTCTTTAGGGCTGTATTAGCATGTCACACTGGTGAGACTAAACTTCAGTGATGTAGAAGGGTTGAAATGCAGGCCAGTTGGCACATTGTAAATTGAAAAAACCAGCCACAAAAGACGAGGGTCCGATGGCGGTGCAAACTTGCCTCTCCGTTGCAATGAAAGTGGGTGTTATCCTTTGTTCAGCAATGTAACGATTCTTGGTAGAGACGAGGGAAAACAAGAGCGGGAAATCTTGGAAGCGTACCATATCAGTTTATCAGGCCGTGATTGCATCAGCACAACCTCGGTGCGCTTACTCGAGAAAGAATTCGCTTTTTTAGGTCGATCACGGTAGGTGTGATTTGTTGTCTCCTTTGCCCTGTGATTTGTGATGCTGCGGTTGCGCATGCTCTGCTGGCCTTGCTGGAACTATGTATTTTCTAATAAATCTGCCGCCGCGGTGGCTCAGCGGTTATGGTGCTCGGCTGCTGACCCGAAAGACGCGGGTTCGATCCCGGCCGCGGCAGTTGAATTTCTGTGGAGGCGAAATTCTAGAGGCCCATGTACTGTGCGATGTCAGTGCACGTTAAAGAACCCCAGGTGGTCGAAATTTCCAGAGCCCTCCACTACGGCGTCTCTCATAGTCTTAGTCGCTTTGGGATGTTAAACCCCATAAAGCAACCAAACCTAATAAATCTCAGTTGATAGTCCAGTCGTTGTGGCGTGTACACTCCTTCTCTCGTCCCTCGTCTTTTGTGGCTGGTTTTTTCAATTTTCCCTGATGTCTTATTGTTATCTTATTGTTGTCTTATTGCTATCTTATTGCTATCTTATTGCTATCTTATTGCTATCTTATTGCTATCTTATCTTTGTGGACCATCATTACGCCACTGCAAAGGGCACAGATTTGATGCCCCCGTCTTCTCTCTGATGTCATGCAAGTCCTGCAGACTCGGTCGGGAGAGTAACGCACAGGGTTCACTACCTTCCTCCCTTGGAGGCAAGGAGTGAATCGGCAGCCTTGATTCGGGTGTGGTCTGCGCAACCAGCAGCCATCCCCTCCACTGCGTGTGCAACAGCAAAGATGCGCTAACGGTGCCCCGTTTCGCTGAAGGGAGCAATCCAGGACTGCGGAACTTCGAGCCCCATGGTTCTGGTGGTAGTATATGGCTCCTACACCTGGTCGCTGCAAAGCGGGTTCTAGATGCAGGAATTGCTCCAATGTGTTAAAGGGGCTCTGAAAAGGGCTCTAATTAAGTTGCCTAGGTTGTTAAAGCCGGCCACTTTAACTGAGCTTTGTAGAAGCTCAGTTGTCTGTACTCAAAATTGGAATTTCAGTGTCTGCGCGCCTTCCCCTCTCCTCTAGTAACTTTTTGCTTGCTGGAAGGTCAGCACTTCTCCACTTGTCCCACCTCGGGGGGGGGGGGGGGGGGGGGGGGGGGAGCTTCGTGACCCCTCGGAACTATGCGGCTTATTGGCCGTGGCCATGTTAGCTGCCTGACGTCTGAAAGAATCTAACCAATAGCCACCTCTCAACTCGTATTCGCAGGTGTGAGCGACGGAGGAGGGTGCAAGCATGAAAAAGTCGCCGGGAAGGGCTCGCCAACTTTCGCACATTATTGTGGGTTCTCTGCTGCGTATACAAGTGGCTCAAATGTTTATGGCAACCCAATGCACTGATTGAGCGAGTTGATGTGCTCTCCTCAGAAGCTGTTTCAGAGCCCCTTTAAAGAACTTCATCTTAGTATCAGTACATTGTTTTCGTGAAACATGTAATATGTATGTGCAGCTTGATTCTGAGTGCGGAGATTACGCATTCCAGCATTGAATCTCTTCCCCAAGGCGACGTTCTGTAAATTTTGACGGCAGGTGTACATCTGTTCTGTTTTGGAGAACAAATAGCTTGTGTTCTTGAGCCGCCTTGTTGACTGTTTCATTGCGTATTGCGCCATATCTTCTCTGTGCCCATTGACAAATGCAGTGATGGGGCTCATTTCGTCGGGGGCCATTGACGTCGGCATGGCGGGCGGCGTGGAGTTCCTCTCCGACGTCCCCATCCGGCTGAACCGCAGGCTGCGCAAGCTGCTCTTGTCGGCCAACAAGGCCAAGACTCCCATGCAGAAGCTGGGTCTCCTCGCCAAGTTCAGGCCCAGCATGCTGGTGCCCGAGGTGAGGCTGAGCGGGGGAAGAGTAAAGCAGAAATTTGGGCGAGTTGATACGTGTTCAGTTTGCTCACAGCGCAAAAAAGATTGCACGAAAGACGAGCAAGCGCACAAGCTTGTTCGTCTTCACCTTCGTCTTTCGTGCAGTCTTTTTTGCGCCTAAGCAGATGAACTTCCTTTTGAGCCTGAAAAGATAGTAATGCACTAGTTTCTGCTTTTACTGTGGCCCCAGTGAGGTTATGTGCTGTGTTCTGCTCGGTCATGTTGTCGAGGTGATAGTATCAGTGCTTAGCGACACAATGTCTCAATTCCTAATGTGGTCAAGGTGGCATGGGAAATTTAGGCATCTTGGGCAACAAGGGATATCAGTGAGAATTCTGACTTTCTATGTTTTACCATTCACTAAAAGTTGTGCAACAGTGCGCTGAGAGGTCATATCGCTTGTAGTGTTAGTCTAGGACATGCCTCTAAAATAGAAATTCATTTTAATATTGTGATGTCCAAAAACTGGGAGTGTTGAAGGAGGCTCGGGGCGGCATCATCAAGTCGACGGTTTGTGCATTGAAGACTTTGTATGTTGGATGGTTGAGATACAGGGGAAAGTAACACTCTGTACTGTTGCGATGCAGCACAGTTCCTGTCTCTGGCACCAGGGGGCAGTAGGCCATTATTTTTCATTCATCCCTGTTTTCACTGCCCCTAATGTTGGCTGGCTGTTTTCAACTGAAAGGGCAGTGCTGAGAGTGAGAATTCAGCTTTGGATATTTCGCACCACTTGAAAGTGTTTAATGTACCGCGGGGTCTAACATCTGCCGTGCCCGTACACCTTGCCTCGAATGCAGCTTCCCTCTGTGTCGGAGTTCACGACCAAAGAGGTGATGGGTCACTCGGGCGACCGGCTGGCCGCTGCGTTCGGGGTCAGCCGCCGGGAGCAGGACGAGTACGCACTGCGTTCCCACACCCTGGCCGACAAGGCCTCCAAGCAGGGGCTGCTCTCCGACATTGTGCCCTTCTCGGTGCCAGGTAGGCCTTCTTTTTTTGTTGCGTTTTGACACATGCATTATGCTTGCTGTCGGTAAGACAGCATCTGTTTCTAACTCTGATAGTTCAGCTCTCTGCCTCAGTTTTGTCTAGTTTAACAAAAATACTCTGCTGGATCTATCATGAGGGCATCTGATGGGGTCCTTGTGGCGCCTAACTTGCTCTCATAACTGAAGTAGTACTTGGGCTCAAATAGTGAAGGCACTGTTAAACCCAAATGATGTAGGGTAGGTACGTGGGCAGTGAAGTGGCGCTTGCAGCTTATTTACACAATCGCACGCTGATGCATGTACATCAAGTCAAGTTAGGTTACTTGCATTGCAGCACTCATTGCTTTATTGGTTCATTCAGGCAATCCAAGTTTGTCGTCCATATGCAAAGCACAGGTGGTGGTGATGCTTTGTCCCACCCTGAACCCTTTGACCTCTGTTTATTTGAGCGACCCCTCCCGTATCAAGCCCGCACGTAGACAGCCATCGCAAAGCAATCGCACGCGCGGAGAAGCACTTTCCGTGGCCCGCACAACGCAAAACTAACAACTTCTGATAGAAAGAGGGAGATAGCAATTACCTTTCTCGTCGCTGATAACGGTGAACGAGGCCGCGGAAAGGCAGTGGGACACAGAAAAGTGGATCAGGCAAGAATGAAAAGAAAAAAAAGATTCTAGAAATTTACAACAGGTGGCAGAACCACCATTTACTCTATTCGAAAGTTGCGTGTGCAGAGCTAGCTCGTAGCGACACCCCCCCACCCAGAAAGATGGGTGGCCGCAGCCGCTCCGCGCACCTAAACTCACAAAGAAAACACAGTGCAAGATGAAGGTACAACACAAGCTTGTAGAAAGATAAGATACTAGATGGCGGGACGACCCCAAGCCCTCCAGCTTTGCATTTCGGCGCGCACTTTTGAATGCAGATAGGAAAGCGTGCGGGTACGCCATGACACTCGAAGGATTTGATGGCTGTATATGCATGGCATGGGGCTTCCCGCATCGTGGGGTCAAGCCAGTCAGGAGTCTTGCTGCACTCCACCGCTCCCTGAAAACTAAACTTTCTCTTTGTCCAAAAATATTGATGACAAGCATAACGTTCAACCCATCGGAAAAGCTGGCAGTTCATTGTGCAAGTTCAAAGCACTGAGCAAACATCCAAATTCTAACCTTGGTCTCGTTCTTTCCCCAGGGGATTCTGCGCCTGTGTCTACAGACAACGGGATCCGGGTGTCGACGTTGGACCAAATGGCCAAGCTGAAGCCAGCCTTCATCAAACCCCATGGGACCATCACTGCCGCCAACTCCTCGTTTCTGGTAAGTGGCTGTGTGTAACCAGCCTGCATTGGTTTTCTTTCCTCTGAACAGAAGTTTTTCTTCTGCTTGTTCACTCGTACGGTGAATGCATAAACGGCTTCTGTAAGCCTGGTGCTGTTGCAGCAGCGAGCACAATAGAAATGCTGGGTCCTTGCCTACCGCAAACACTTTTAAGACCGTTAGCTCTTACTCATCACGTTTCGAGATTTCGTGGGGGTCTGCTCCCACCCTGAGATCACAGCGCCATCTGTGGCAGCAACTAGAAAACAGCACATCTCGCATTGAGACTTGTAGCGCCATCTACAATAGCATTGTAGAAACAGCCATGTCAGTTCTAGTAAACCAAACAGCCAACGCTCGTTACTTCGTCTTCCAGACGGTGGCGGCCTTTTTTTTTTTTCAGTGTCTTATTTATCGGGTACTGCCAGCATCGGTGTGATTTATTTAATGTATTTTTGTTTCTATGTTGCTGATAAGCTTATATCCATTTTTATATATTGTAGTGTTAATTTTGTAATTTCTTGTTATTAATTAGAACAAGAACCTTACTATTCATTTTTTTTCGATGCTGTAGGAATATAACTGATAAGTTCAGTGGCAGAAACACGGCCATATTTATGATTGCTGTTTGTAGTGCCTCCTTGGCATGACTGCAGAAGCGCACAGCATTATTGTTTGCATTCAGATGAAGTATTCAGGCCCTCTCTCTCTCCTGCTCTCTGAACTCGCAGACAGATGGTGCGTCTGCGGCACTCATCATGTCCGAGGAAAAGGCTCTGGCCATGGGATTCAAGCCCAAGGCCTACCTTCGCAGTTTCGTCTACGTTGCCCAGGACCCCAAGGACCAGCTGCTTCTGGGGTGAGCCCTTGTTGGCAAGAATTGGTTAAGCCCGCTGGTGCAGTATATACAGGGTGTGCTGGATTTGATGGGGTTAGTCTGGGACCATCAAGGTTGAGAACGGTGTGCCTAGCTCCGTGTGTTGTGCGCTAGCTATAAATACAGCTGCAGCGTTCAGCAGTCAATGTGGCAGGCCTGTGTAAGACGTTGGATCTGAGGGAGATAATTTTTTCAGGGGACAACATTCAAACAGTTGAAACCTGTCCAGTCGAGGCGAAAAGTACCAGAGGGCATGCTTGACATATCGGTATTTTTTGGGTTATCAAAATAGCTGAGATTTAATAATTGAATCACAGTTCAGCACGGCTCTAGGTATCTGTGTGTTAGTAGTGGTTAAATCAGGAATTCCACTGCTTCAAAATAGCATTAGGTTCAGTGATTGTCTGCAAGGCTACATTCCTTTCAGATACGCATTATGTTCTACTGTCGAGAAAAATTGTAAAATTTGTGTGTGTTTGTGCGTGTAAAGATTTAGGAATTCACGCAAGCCACATAGTGCTTGAGAAAAAAAAATGTCTTTATGTCCAGTTCTTTCTTTATCATCTAGACGTTTTTCTGCAGTGAGAAATCATCCTTCACAAAATCATTCCACTGCATCAGGGAACGAAAATTTAATTGAGAGGACATAGTAGTAGCGCTGAAAAACAGGGACAACAGGGTAGAGAAAGACAACACAGGTGCTAGACATCAACTGACTTTATTCTCGAGAACAACAACGAATTTATAGGCGACAATCGGGAGCATCTTTCTCTACCCTGTCATCCCTGTTTTTCAGCGCTACTACTATGTCCGATCAATCCAAACACCAACTAGCCCAGCTTTCTGCCTTAAAAAATTTAATAGCATCAGACAGAACTTTATGCGCACACTGTTGAACTTTGTGGCAACCTTCTTTATTTCATATTTTTGAAGAGCCATCTTTTTTCTAGGTACTAAATAGCCCTACCATTCCCCACCAGTTTGCTAATGGGTACAATATTTCCCCTTCCTTGATGCTCAGCTTTTCTGGGGCGAAATTCTAGGGAAAAGGGTCTTGGAGCCAACCGTTGCAGTGCAGAGGCTTTGCAAAAAAAAATTCAAAAGTTGCATGCGCAGTCGTAGATGCCATAAGCAGGGGGACGTAAAATGGGGCCTCTTAACTTGTCTGTTTTCTGTTGCATTCTGAACTGCATAATGAGGTTCGGAAATGATTGCCGCGCATTGGGGTTGTAGGACTGCACAGTTGTGTACCGCTTATATATCACATATAGTATGTGTCACAGTTATGTGGCGATTGAAAGTAAGCATATTTTGCTGTCATTTGCTCACTTCGATTTGTTTTCTCGCGATTTTTAGTCATAGCCTTGTCCACTGTAGCATTAATATGATATGCTGGCCTTTCAGTAGACTTGAGGTCCTGTTGCTAATTTGCAGAGTGCTTTTTTTTTTCTTCTTTTTCTCCTGAGAGAGGAGGTCATGTGCCATGTAGTTGCAGCAGAGTCCAGGGCTCCTCTCAAAAATTTTTTGTGTTTGCGCACTCGCCTTAAGGCTGTTTTTTTACGGCTTTGCACACTTTAGAACAGTGCCCACGATGTAGCAGATAAATGACATTCTCCACAGTTAGCTTGGGAGTCATGCTCTGTTCATCTTTCGTTTTTCAGCCCTGCGTATGCCACACCAGCGGTGCTCGCCAAGGAAGGGCTCAAGATATCGGACATTGATGTCTTTGAGTACCACGAAGCCTTCGCAGTGAGTGTCGCCATTTCTGGCCGCTTTGCCGACGCACCCTCCACTGGCATTAACAGCACGTGTGGTTGTCTCCCCTTCACTTGACACCTTTAGGGCCAGATCCTTGCCAACATGAAGGCCATGGACTCTGACTACTTTGCCAAGACCTACATGGGAAAGCCTGCAAAGGTAAGCACAAGCCGGAGATGAGTGCAAGGTGTTCGTGACGCCCAGTGATTGAATGCATAGTGCAATGTTTGATTTTTTTTTAGGTGGGGAGGGGGGGCGGGGTCTGGTCTTGGAACTTTTTCTTTATTTTTTGGACAAAATGCAAACAAATTGTAGTCATAATCAGTTTTTTGCACTGATTTCAAATATGTGACTAGTTGTCTCATATCTCGCTTAGTTTTCAAGATATTGGACATTTTCAGTCTTTTGTTTGCAAAGACAGTAGAGAAAGAAACTGATCAGAAAGCTATTATTAACATGTGGCTAGATAGTATACAGTATAAGAAATACAATGTTAGGAAGTACTTTTTTGATTAAGCCAATATTAGTTATTTATAAATTGTTTAAGTTCAATGTAGGGAGAACTGGTTGACGAGTAGTTTAAATTGACGAGCCAAGTTACGACGAACCAAGTTGTTATGTGGCCAACGAAAAATTGGCACTAAAATAAGCCATCCTGACATTCCTCTGTTTGATGAATGCTTGTTGCATGCTTTTTTTTCCTATAAGTTTTTGCAGATTTTACAACCATGTTTCTTAACCACCAGGGGGTGTTGTGGGGTGGCTTCTCTTAGATTGAAACAGCTCCATGATTGCTTCCTTTTAGCATATAAATTCTGGCTCTTGAGCACCCGTAGGTCAACTAGCGGGAACAACATCTGACATTGTCCTTTCCAGTGACGGCTTGTCGAGTAACGAAGCAAATGACGGTCATGGCAGTCTTTGTTCTGCCACCTAGCTTGAGTTCTGGACTGGCACCTGCCAATAAAACTATGCGTTTCCTGAGTTGCCTAGCTAGCATTCACTTGCCAAGGATGAACACTGATGTGTCATCAGTGTATCATGCTGTGTAATTACCTGAATTTCGGAATCAGCCAGGATTGAATTGACAAGCTTTTACTGTTTTACTGCGTTACTGCTGATACATCTATTCCGAGCAGTGGGAATAGTTTTTCTTACAGTTTATCTTCTCGTATCAGTCTGTGCCCAGGCGCATCTACTCACTGGAGGTGTACATACCCTTTTGATTGCCAACAGGTTGGTTGCCCACCAATGGAGAAGCTGAACCTATGGGGTGGTTCGCTGTCACTGGGTCACCCGTTTGGTGCCACCGGAATTCGCCTCGTCACCACCGTGGCTAACCGCCTGATCCACGAGAACAAACAGTGGGGCCTTACTGCAGCGTGTGCGGCCGGCGGACATGTGAGCTTGCCATTCGCGTTTCTCTACCAGGCTCGCTCAAGGATCAAAGAAATAACTTGACAACTGCCGGTGTGGCTTGAAAAGATGCCAGACAAAATATTGAACGTGTTGCTCATGTGCTGTGCTCTCTTTTGCATTTGTTGAGTTGCTTTATGCTAAAAGTTTTATGGATTACTAAATTACAGATTGTGCTGAATGCTGTGCATGTTAATAGTACCAGTATTTTACATCCTCGCTATTTCTTTTAGCTATTTGTCAATACCATTAATAATATCTTCAAACGTTGGTATGCTGCTTGGTGATGGAGAGTGAAAAGTATAGGTATAAAATAGAATTTAAATGCATAAACTAGTGTTGCAGAGCATATGGGAGAGAGTGTGTGAATGAAGTGGACATTGTTTTCGAAATGCTTTGTAATCTGCTTATCTCTTCTTTCTGGTTGCAGGGTCATGCCATGATTGTGGAGAGGTACCCAAGCAAATAAGAAGTGCCTGCGAGAAAACATGTTCCTAAAAAATTTATCCAGCTTCAGTTAGGGTGAACTTTTTCAACTTGTGAATAAACTTGTATATATATACTGTCATGTCTTATCATTTGTTGTTGTTTGGAATAACTCGCTTGTCATTGTACGAAACAGGAGAAGCTTAGGTTAACCTGTACCTTTAATTTATACATTGAGGGGACAAAGCAACAGATTGCTGCAAAATATTTTTAGAACGAAGTTGTCTGCTACCACAAGAATACACAGTTCAGTTCTTGGCAATATTTAGGTAAGTTGACCAGCTGTATATTGCATAGTCATTTCTAATAGCCCCCTATTCAGTTAAGAAGCGAAACGATTGAGAGGAAACTAGACACCTTTAGCATGCCATGTTACCGTTACCGGAGTGCCGGGAGCCCGCTCACCGCCTGTGAACGCGCTCTGATTGGTCCAGATGCTGCAGGCGTGAGCGTTGCTGCCGGGTACGTGGCGCCGTCAAGGTGATGCGCATTAGCTGCGGGCGGGCACCCGATACTTCGGTAACGGTAACACGGTATGCTAAACGGGCACGCCTATTGTGCCCAAGTAGGGTCTGCTAACGGTTGAGGTCGTTTTTGTGCGCAGTGGACTATTTCGACCAAGAAACAAGCCCATTCTTATTTGCACCATAATGCAGTGTTATCACGTGCTCAAGTAGTGATCGCATTGAATACGGCGGCTATGGTTGTACTAAGGACGGTCGGAAAGTTCCGTTTATTTTTTAGAATTGATGCAGGCAAAGTGACCGCCGTCACGAGTGTCGTGCGGCTGGGGACAAACTGAGGTTGCCTGTTGCACTATTGCTGACATGCTCTCTCTCATCATTAGGCAAAGCGCGCCGATTTTGGGCTGTTTCTACGCCGCTGCCCCGAATGCGAGGCGGCGAAGCCGAAGCCAAGGAGGCTCTGCTGTAGGCGCGCGAATGTTCAAGATTCGCTATCGGACAGCTACAGCAAATCCGCTTGATGCCTCTAGATCTTCCGCGCGTTGTCATCACGCTTAAAGCAGGTAAGTAAGCGGTAGTCGAAGTTTTATTTTCAATGAATCGCGACGACGCGCTTCGGAGTCTGATCAGGCATGCGGCGTGTGCGAGTTTGTGCTCTACCGTCGTCAGTTTTCGGGCTCGGCATGTCACCGGAATCTAAAACCGCTGACAATTTTCGTAGAACAATGTTCTTAATTTAAACGCACTGAAATGCAGCGCTCGCTGCATTGCCGTGCACGCTGTGGAGCAGAAAACAAAACTAGGGTCGCCTTTCAGCCGGAAGCAGTCGTTCTCATAACCGGAAAGCAATCCCTTGGCAATGTCAGTTGAGAGGCAGAGCCAGCTCTCAAGGAGACGCCGTATCAGTTTGCTGCCGAACAACGAAACAACGGCCGTGCGAGCCTCTAGAGCGGCGCTGGCATGTAAACATGGAGGCAGTGAAAGTGAAGGTTCGAAAAAAAAAGCGTGCGACGTCTGTCGTGCCTTGTGATCCATGCAAGCCTACAGCAAATGAAGTTGAAGGAAGGCCTTCGGAAAGCGCAGGCGTTGAGAACAGCGCACCCGTTCAGCCCGCGGCCATTGGCGATAACAAGAGTGAGTCACTTCATCGTGCTTCTAAAGCCGTGCCTGCGCCAGAGTGTTCAGATGTGCCGCCGTGCGAACCGAGCAGTGGCAACCGCTGCGAAGAAGCGAATACCTCGCGGGATGCGATCTCTGATGCAGTCACACCCGAACTACCGAGTGCACCTGTGGATACGAGCGATGAACCGAACTATGACAACTACCCGAATGCGATCAATTTGTCGCTGGCAGGAGTGATTTGTGCTCCGGAATTGCCAACGGCTCCTGTAGAGGCGACCGGCGATCCGGGAGATGACAGCTACTCGACAGAGTTCAAAACTACGCGGCTGCAGGAAACATTCCCAGCAGATCCGCTTCATGTAGTGCCGACTGCTCCTGCAGACCTGTGTGCTGGCGAAGGTGCGTACGTTTTTCCGAGCTGTCCGGAATACCCTGCGGCAACACCGCATTCACAGGCTGCGAACTACGGAGCATCTTCCGCACTTACTCTCTGCGGCTTTGATGTGCTGAGTCGAAGCAAGGATGTCAGCAGGCTGCATTCAGAACTTTTAACTGTCCTCGACAACCGAACATTGGTGCGGCCATTGACGGAAGACCAAGCACTTGGGCTGTATGAGAGCGCCTGGCTGAAGCAGAGAGGATCTATGGTAACCGAATTTGTCGGCCTTAATGATGAAAGGAACCTGAAGCATCACAACCTGTACGTCTTGCTAGCGAGCTACTTACGATCCAGAGAGCTACTTACTGAAACAACAGGTACATTGAACAGCTTGCAAACACAGACTGCAAAACATGAAGCTGGCACGTGGGACCTTGTGTCAGCCTCTGTTACAGGGGTGGGTACATGTTCGGACAACAGGCAGGTCACTGGAACGCATCATTTTGAGAAAGCACAGTACAATGGTCGCGTGGCATCGCTCATGGCTTCATCTGCTGAGCAACTGCTCAGGCTGCTAAGGGAGAAACATGTGGTGCACATGCACAATGTCAGCACCCTTCGGATCCAAATTGATTACTACTTCCAACTGGTCCTTAGTAGAGGCCCATTCAGGCACCTCCGAAGCAATTCACCTGTCAGCTTTCAAACAAAGCCGAAATCGGGTGACCGTGTTTCCGAGCTGAAGTCATGCATCAGTGTCCTTTTCTCTTTCCTGCGGAAAAGAGTAAAGGATGAGGTTTTTGTGAACGAAGTGCGGTCATGGGTGTGCAAGTTGTCCAGCCTGCTGCTACGTGTAGCATCCCTGGCTGATCACTTCTTCCTGCTGAATCACGTGCTGTGGTGCCCTCCGGGGTTTCACAAATGGGCCATTGGTCTGGTTCAGATGCCCAGTCCTACACTGCACCACCGTCACCTCGAAATTGGCCTGAGGTGCTATTATGTGGACTATACCCTGGCAGCCTTAGCCACGATTCTGTCACCAGTTCAACCTCTTCAGGGTACCTCTGCGACATCCACTAGCCAGGTACTGCGCAAAGAGCTGAACTGCGAAGATGACATTGTAGCCTTAATGAACCAGGTACCTTTTTCTGGTATCTGGGATCTTTTATGTGGGTTGTCTGAAAATTCAGATGCAAAAGGTATGCCCGAACTGGATGTTCTCAAGGTAATTGCAGTGGCATCGCATCTGGTAGCCATCCTTGGCAATGGGCTGAAGACGTATAGCAGTCGCTCATACAAGCAGCTAAGCAAATCAATCAGCTTCCTGATTCATCACACAGTTCACTATGTGTCAAACCACTGGTCAGCATTCCAGCAGGCACACAGTAAAAGTGACACTCCCATTCTAACACGCCTCCAGGTTGAGTACGATCACTTTTTTCTGCGCGCAGTCAACACCATTTTTTTCTCTGAGGACACTGGAGCATGGCAGTTCATGGCCAACCTTCCATATGATTCCGTGTCTATGGCTATGCGGTGGCACTTAATTTGGGTCCTCCACAACAGTTACCAAAAAGAGGAGCAACAAGTTCATTTGCCTCCCTCTGACATTTGCAAGGGGTTGCTCTGCGCAAGCCACAGGCTCTCTTTTGAAGAAGTGCTGAGCAGGGCGCCACATTCGGACGTCCTTTTCTTGTTGACTGCCCTTGCCAACATGGCAGATGGAGTTGCTCTCACCCATGTCATTGCTCTTGAAATCTTTGAGGTCACATATCTGAATCAGAACTTCAGAGAAGTGCTTGCCAAAGAGGGAAGAAATTTGTTGTCGTCCCTTGCACAGAAGCAGCCGTGCATTGTGTCGGTGCTCTTAGATGCCATTCAAGACCACATGTTGGCGTTGGGTGCAATGTCTTGCCACTTGATGCAGGTGATGCCACTACAGCTATGGCAGCCCGACAAAGAAGATCTGGACACTATAGCCCACTTCCTGCTCTACTACCCACTGGACTCGCCTCAGAGCTTTTTGTCTCGGCTTCTGATCGACCGCCTCAACTATGGCATCACTGAGCAGGGCCAGCTCTTCCTGGAACGCAGCCTTCACCAATTTCTGGGAGCACTGCTGCTTGAGGCCTACGAAAAGCTGTGCACTGGCTACGTCGACAAGCAAGCACGATACTTGTATCATGTAGCCACAAGTACTTACAAGTCGGTGACGCCTGCGGAGTTTGTTGCCTGGCTTTGGAACATCCTGTTTAAGTTAAGGCTGCATGCTTTCGACACTGGCCATCAAGCCCAACTGAGCCTTGTCGTAGATGGGAACCCACTTTGGGGCATTGCGCCAAATCTGCAGGAATATGAGTGGCTCCAGTCAATCTGGAAAGCTAGTGAGTCCCTTCCATGTGCTGCCTTCTTGTCGCTTTCCATTGGGAGAGCAGGCCACTACCGAGAGGAATTGCTCATCGCTGGCCTCAAGTCTATCTCAACCCTAGTCCTTAACAAGCAGTATGCTGCAGCTGTAAAGTGCGTGAGCAATATTCTGCCACTTTTCTACATGCGACAGGAGATGCTCGTAACCAACCAGCAGTTTCTGGCAGACCTTCAGCAGATTGTTCTTGCAGACAGCAGCTCCCAGATATCTACGCGGCTCGTTGACTTGGAGTCTGGGCGCTGTGTGCTCAGGCTACTTGCTGCTACAATGGCTAGACATGTTCAGCAAGCCAAGGGCTGGGGCTTTCCATCACTGCCTATCAGACTTTGGGTCTCATTGCTTTTCAGTCTCCCAGGTGTTCCTATGCTGAGGGCAGCACACAAAGCTAAGGGCCAGAGGGACGTCATGTACCTTGTTGACACCTTGGTACAGCTGGCGCACTTTGAGGGAGACTGCCTCGAAAGTGTGCTGTTGCTGCTGTCAGAACTACTTGCCAGCGTAAGCGTCCCGGCAGGACCACAGTCCATGAAGACCTGGCCAGCAATGGTGCCTTTTCGCTCTGAACCAGCATTTCCGTGGTTTGCCTTGGCAGGCATGATCGCTGAAGCTCGGCTGCCCGCTGTGACCACTGCTTGGAATGCTGTGCTCACTGCTGTAACACGGTCAGCACGGTGCTCGTCTGAAGTCAAGAAAGCCTTGCAAGCACCCTTGGATGTTCTTTTGCTGTACCGCTGGGCTCACCAAGCTGTACTGACCGATGTGGGCCACCCAGCCCTAGTTCTCATATGGCAGCAATTTTTGTCTCAATACCTGCAACTGTGTCCCGACGGCATCAGTGCAGGCCCACGCTTATTTGAAGGTGGCGGCTATTCGTCTTTGCTTAAAAAGGTGAAGCAGCGTCTGGTTGAACTGGAGAAGTATTTCTCCCTGCTGTGTTCAGATACAAAAGTGAAAGGAGCAACAAAAGTTTTGAATGAAAGGCTGCTCGTAAGATATCGCAGCTTTAGATTGTGGTTGGAGGAGAGCCACAACCTTCTGAGCAGTGGCAGGGACATCAGCACTTTGCCGTCGCGGTACTGTCCCGACGAATTTTGTGCCACTGTTCAAGGCACTGGGCAGCTCTGGCATGACCTTGTGCCCGTGGAGACTTGGAAGTGCGAACTGAAAGACTTGGAACTGTCTGAGGGATTACCTACTTCCCACCAATGCAAGAGCCAGCACCAGAGCTTAGCACAAACTTCTGAAAAGCGTGTGGTATCTCGGTTCAAGACATATGAAAATCCCGCAACAGCACCCAGGGTGCCCGCCATGAATCCTGTCATTCCGCCCCTGCCACTGATTGCATCGGAAGTGCGCAGTCTGGTTTTATCCCAGTTGCGTAAGTTGCAGGACCAAGCGAGTGCGGTTACTGGCCAGTTGCAAAGGCTGGCAGCCCTAGATAGTGAATGTCGAGAGAAGTTGCTGCCCATGCTCTACAAAAACATTCCAGCATCTGTGAGCCGGACGCTCTACTGTGGCAGCGAATGCAAAGGTGCAGTTCGCTTGAAACTGAATTTCTTCGAGGCTCACCAGGATCCAAACGTCCTGCGGAAGATCAAGCAAAACCGGACAGAGTGGCTTGCCACCGTGACAGAGCCACCGCATGCCAGCTGCTGTGCCTTTGTTCACCTGGAGGCGTGCCTCACACACTTGGTGCAGAGACACCGCCAAGCGTCACCCGCCGATAGGGTTGCACTGCGGGCGCTTGGGGCTGAGGTGTTCTTCGACCTGGTTCAAGCATTGTGCAAAGGAATGACAGACTATGCTCCCACGCGACAGTTTCTGACCTTGTGTTTGGACATGGTGGGAGAAGAGTTTGTATCCAACAGGGCCAACCAGTGCTTGCCCGTGCTGCGAGCAATGCTCAGAGACCCAAGTGCTGTGAGCCACGTGGCTCCCTTCTTCACTCCTGCGGCTGCGGATGATGAAAAGTATGCAGCAATGTACCAGGCCGTCAGTTCCCGCATTGTCCCAAACCTCTACGCAGTTGTCTTTGTGTTGCTGTCCAAGTTTGCCCTGCCGAGTTGGTTGACAAGCCTTGCACGAAGTCAAGTCGCACGAAAGGAGCTGCTCTACGCCGCTGGGGAAGCACTGTACAAGTGTGGCTTTCAGCCAGTGGAACCTTTGCTGCCTCTGGTCGAGCTACTCCATTCTCATTTGCACAGTTTGGTGCTGTTCAACTTCCCTCAGCACTACGCGTTTACGCTTGACATCATACTGAAGGGCTCATCGTCCTGCTCAATACCTGTAGCCACTTGGAGCATCTTTTTGCAAGCACTGGGTTACCACGTGCCTGCCAATGCAGCACAGGCACACGACGAAGAGTACGCAAAGCACCATCGCATCTTGTCACCAGACGATGTGGCAGGAACTTTGAATTCTGTGACAGTTCACTTCACGACACTGCGAACATCCAACACTTCTATGGCCACGGATGGCCTCTATGGCAGACTGAGACCGTACATGCATGTGCTGTCTCGTTTCTTCAGCCTTGTCACACACTGCTACCTTTGGGAGAAGGTTAAGTCTCCTAAGGATGATTTACAAGAAGCTGCCAAGAGTGTACTAAACCTCTATGGGCCCTGGCTAGAATTAGCTGAAGGCAAAAGCACGTGTGCACCATGGATGCCAGAAAGTGCTGGTGAAGCTTCTCTGATGGCAGATTCTCTTGTTGGTGCACTAAATTTCTTCCACCGTTGCTGCCATGGTGTGTGGAATGTTAATGTCATGTCTCTCGTGTGGCAGCACTATTTCATCAAGTATGTGTGGACTAGTCCTCCGCACTACATTGCAGACTCCATTCAAGCTGCTCTGGGCAGGCTTCCATGGTTGCAATTTTCACCCACCCCAGAAGACCTGAGGCTGGCCTGCAAGCTATTGGTGGAAAAGTATTCCGGCCACTTGTCTTTCCTGGTGCATGTCTTTGTGAAAGTGCCGTGGCAGGCATGCTTACTCAATGCTCGGCAGCTCGCACCTGATCTTTGTGTAGACTATTACTCGTCCTTTGCCGAGCTTGTTCTGGGTCTTGCATGGCGTCCGGACATGGCCATGTTTGTATCAACTGCCCTCGAGCCCCTTTTTAAGCTTGACTGGGGCCTGCTTCCTGTGGAACTCGTCTGGCGCCTCCAGAAGGTGTTCGCCAGCAGCTGCGACGTCCACCAGCTGCTTAAACAAAATGCCGGAATCGATGGGACAGCCCTCGAGTTTGTGGCCGCCCTCTCTTGCATGATGCCGGGCCAGACTGGGGACCCCCACAAGCAGCACACATTTGTCAGCACGCTCGTCGGGTTGTACAGCTCGGCTCTTGACATGGCCGACACTAAGGACGTTGTGCGACTGCTGCCCCAGTTGCTGGATCGTTGCCAGGCGGTGCAGGGCCCCGTGGCTCTCCTGGGCCGTGCCTTGTCTGTCGTCGACAGCTGTCACGATGACAGCCCCCAAGCGCAGGCGTTGCTCGAAGGTCTCCTGCACTGGCTCAACGCACGGCCGGGACACCCCATCCTGCTGACAGTGTTGGCGGCAGCATGCGTCAATGTAGCTTCGATGCCGCATCTCGTGCGTGTGACTGAATGCTGCCTCACGGCATTCCTGCGAGAGTCCACTGCTGATGACGGCGGCTGGCACCAGGTGGCTGCTGTGTTTAGGGTTCCCGAGTTGACGCTAGCAGACTTCCAGGAGCAGTGTGCCTGCCAAGCAGGACACTTGACGGAGCTGTGCTACGTGCTCCACTGTCTACCCCAGTGCCGCTGCCCCGGAGACGAGCGTGGTCTGCTGGACCAGCTGTTCGGATGGGTGTCCCGGGGTTGTGCCCCCGGCTGTGCCAGCGGGGAGACCGAACCCAAGCTCCTGCTGCTGTGGGCCAAACTCCTGGTCTTGGGCCAGCGCCAGCTCGACTTTGGCAGCTGTCCGCAAGGGATCTTCCCGCTTTTGGCCGAGTTCTGCACGATGCTGGCTGCTTTGGGTGAAGACCGTGAGACTGGTGGCCTGCTTGGAGCACTGGGCATGGGACGCCGGTCGCCGTCGTCCCCTGGTTTCCGAGTCTGCTGCCGTGCGGTGTCTGCGTTCGTGGCAGCTCGAATCGGCGAGGACAGCGCAGCACTGGCAAGCCAGACGCTCACCCGGCTCCAAGCCCTGCAGACCAACAAGGCTTACTCATCCCTGTCGCAGGAGGTGAAAGAGGCCCTGGGCATTGTGCAAGACAGTAGTCTTACACTTAGGGACAGCCTGCGTTTAATTCTTAAACTAGCTGATTTTCTGTACCGTGACAAGGCCTATCTACGAATTCTTAACCACTGGCAACGCGTAGCAATGCCTACAAGCAACGACTTGAGTCACATGACAAACTGAGCTGTGTTTGTTTGCTCTGTACAGTGTGCAGCTATGTCACACTTTTGTCACAGATTTGTTTAGCGATAATGCCAGCTCTTTACTTGTATTTTAACGACATGTGTATGCTCACTGAGATTTTATTTTGTGAAGCTTGGTGTGATCTTTATATGCTCTTATTCTTTTACCTGTGAGCGAGCTTGAAACATTATTTCTACAAACAGTGCACAAGTGCACTGAAAGTGTTAGATTGTTATCCAGTATTAGTCGTACTGCCTTCCCTTTGCTAAAGCAGTGAACAAACTCTTACAGAGTGCCGTATTTTGCACACAATACATGAGTGTGCTTGATGGCCAAGCTACTGATGGTTCCCTTTATTCACATGAAAGATTAGAACTGTGAGTTGTCTGTACAATGCAATGTCGTGTAACATGTTTAACACAAATCTGTTCGTGATAGCTGCTGATTCTTTACGTGTTTTTAGATGTGAGGTGTATGTTCACTGAAATTTTATTTTGCTAAGCTTCAGTGCTGCTCCTTTTATACTCCTTCTTTCATCCTGACCTATGGCAGAGATTGAAACTTTATTCTGCTGTTCGCAAGCGGGGTCAAAGTGTGATCATTACCCAGATTGAATCACCAGGCCTTCCCTGCTGCGAACGAGCTCTTACACAGAGTGCCTTATTTTGCACACAAGACATGCGTGTGCTTGATGACCAAGTTTATACTCAAGAGACTGAATCATCGTGCTTTCCCTGAAGCGAATGAGCTCTTACACAGAGTTCCTTTTTTTGTACACAAAACGTGTGCGCTTGATGACCAAGTTGTGATACTCAAGAGAGCGGTGTGCTTTTACGAATGACTTAAAAATCTTCCAGTGTAACTGTCGTGCACTCGCATAGCTGTGGTAGTGGATGAAAAAATGCATAATCATAATGTTGTATCTCAATTGTGTTCTTTTTTTTGGCATGGCCTTCTTGAGTGTTGTAAGCATAGCCTTGCTTTGCTGAGTTACGTCTCAGATGTGTTCTTCCTTGATGCAGCTGGAATCTGTACTGAGGAAGACAGGGTGACAGGGTTTGCTAAGGTCAAAAATGTGGGCAGCGAAATCATTCTTGGCTGTAAAGAAGCCTGTGCTGTGTTCTTTCAGCGCCACTGTCCGCTTGGACCAAGCAGCTTTGTGTTTAACCTTAACCACAACCTTAACAGCCATAACTGTAACCTAATGGCATTGCTAGTCTCACCTGCTAATCAAAACCAGCTCTAGTCTTCTGTTGTTGCTGCCTGGTTGTGAGCACTGCATTTGAGAAGCCTTGTGAAACTTGTTCTAAAGGTGCACCAGAGATGTCATATGCGTGCTTAGGTAGCTCAAGGCAGTGTTTTTTGTCATGCAGTATTAAGGACACATTAGGATCCAGTTCAGTCATGCTTCTATTGCCCCTCAAAATGATCACGCATCGATTAAGAAGCACTCTGATAGGCTAGGCTTGCTTTTGCGGACAAGTCAGCTCGAGTTTACTTTTTTAGTCCAGACAGCCATTGTGTGTTCCGTTCTTGAAACCTTCAGATTTCAAAAGTGGAGGTGCTTGTTCACTAGTGTGGCAGGGCTACTGCAGGCAGTGCTTTGCCCACACACACTGGATTAGCATGGGTAAAATGCATCCATATATATAATATCCATGAATGCTCGCTTATGTGATAGGCAAAGTTGTGCTTTTGGAAAATAAACTGTTTTAAGCTTTCCAATTGGAACGGTGTTCTTGTCATATGAGTCCTTGTTTAAGGATGTTGCCAGTTGGCAGGGGTACATGAAAAAGCTATCCTGCAGATTTTCAACGTTGGTGCTGATGAATCTTATCATCATGTACCAGGTTTTATGGGGCTTGCAGGATTAGACTTCGAAAGCGATGCTGCTAGCACTGCTCATATGGCAACACATTTGTAGCCAGGTGAGCAAAATTAATCTGTTGGACAGTCATTTTTTTATTGCATGTAGGTGCACTCGGCATCATTGTTAAGCATGCTTTCATGTCAAAGTCAGAAAGTAACGTAAATAGGTAGAGGTACAATGAATATGAGCGAGAATGCTGTATTACGATGCCACCAACAGTTGCTGCCCAGATATTCGCGTTAAGCATATATCTATTTTATATTGAAATGAAATTTAAGCGCACACGAAAAACGCACACAAGAGGAGTATACACACAGGACAGCGCTAACTTCATCTGATTTATTCGCAGGTAAGAGAGCGAAAATATTTACCTGCAAATAAATCAGATGAAGTTAGCGCTTGTCCTGTGTGTATACTCCTCTTGTGTGCGTTTTTCGTGTGCGCTTAAATTTCATTTCAATATAAGCTATGCACCATCTAGCCCGAACAGAAGTTTTGTTAAATCATATGTCTATGGCAGTGGATGTATAAGGAGCTTTCTTTAGTGCAAACAGCATTTCTGACATGCGTAATATGCCGTGGTTGAAAGTACTGCTGGATGGCCCCATCTAGAGGCATGTGGTCCCAAAGGAACAGGGAGTGGTGGGTACGCTTGCAAGGGCAAAGGTTTTTTTTTTTGATGTGCAAGCTGTTCTCTCATGACTGAACAATCAACTTTAGTACTGATGAATCTTTTTCAAGTTTTTCAAGTTCAGATGTAAAGGTAGGTTCTTGAGTGTGAACTACAGCGTGAAGTCATCTAAGGAAACGTATTCAGAGGGTGTCGGATAAATGATCGACAAAGAAGAGGGGTTAGGAAATCACCTACCTATATTACTTGATCCCTATATTAACCACTAATTATTATTTCATTGACATGTTATTAATATTTCTTGAGACTGGCATTTCATACCTACTCCTGTGAGAGAGCAGTACTGGTTGTAAATAAATTAAATCGGTAAGAAGACCACTGCTAGGCCACACAAAAGAAAGTGGATGATGGTTTGTCTTGAAGTGTATTAGGAAAGGATCGAAATGCAGTTAGCGACATAGTCAAAGAGGTGAAAAATAAAGGAACCTTTGTTATCTGTGCATGCAATTTCCCTCATCGGAGCCTTTTTGCCATTATAGGAATGGAGGAAACTGGGAAGACTTCATGGTATTGAGCCTCTGGCCACTCGTTTCTATCTTCAGGGAATGATGAGAATTGCTGCCCGCGGTATATTAACCTTTTTAACATCGTTGCATCAAGAAAATATGCAGTGCCTGTCTTCTAGTTGGAAGAATGGTTAAATGGTGAGCTTCGTTTCAGCATCACCTCACACTGCAGTGACATTTGAAAATCTCAGTGTGTTTTCAACATGTAGTTTGCATTGCATGTCGGCAGCATTAGCTCTCCTGAACATGTGGCGTAATATTAGGACCATATGGTTTGTTTATTAACATGCGGGTTTTGGAATTAAGTTGTCAGCGGGCTAACTCTCAGTTTCGTCAGTGTTGCATGCAAGCTTTTTTTTGTTGTTTTGTAATTCCTCGTTTTGGTGTCCCTCTTATGAACAAACCAAAAGAAAACAAAAAAAAAGATGAGGGAGTGCCTGCCCTAGCATATAGCTATTGCATGCATAAGCCAATCAAAATAACTGAACAGGGGCTCAGCTGTCCCGGAAAGGTAATTCGACTTTTTTTTTTGTATAGTATATAAAGCTTGATAACTGACTGAGCTGTGCTAACATGAAAAAGCCAGTGGGACTTGGCAATAACCTTGAGGCTCTGTGAGACATTGGAGACTTCACCTGCTCCCAAGCAAATACTATTCAAGAGACTATACAAATATGAACTCTCCGACTTTTCGGCCTTCCCCTGGGGCAATGAAGGACCGGCATTCCCTTCCACTGAGTGATGACTGTGGCAGGCTGCGTGAGAATGTGCTGAAACTTCAAGTCTGTGAAAATGCTAGTGCATAGTCACCTGGTTGATTCGTCATTTTTAGTTTAAAACACATTATCGGAAAACATGTTTGGTATGCAAAGGTAGAATTGCTGCGCCAATTTTGACAAACCACGCGAAATGACAAATTCTGCTATACGCGCTACAAAATTCAGTTTTTGCTTACATTTGCACCATGTCTGTGCAAAAATGAAACCAAAACTGAAATGCATGCGCCGAGAGAGATGCGGGGTTTCGGCTGTTCGAAAGAAACTGTTGTTTGATCGCTCAAAACGACGAGTGCAAGAGCAAAACCTTCTCTCTCCCCGCAGCTTGTGGTGCGAGGGAGAGAGAAAAGAGAGCGAGCAATTGATTTTTATTTATTGTTGAAAATCACTGGTCCAGAAACGTTATAGCCATTTACCTTTCTGGGACCAAAATGGTATGATTCGTTTTTGTTGCTGCTTAACACTCCTGAAAAAAACATTTCTAGACCCTTAGCAGCAGCACTGCCTTTTTGCTTGTTATTCTATGTCCTGCTTCTACAGTCTAGAAATGTAATTGATAAATGTTTGATAAAGTTTTGCCTGGTGGCTTGGCTTGTGAACTCTAAGAGAGGATGCTTCGCCACAGAACCATCAAAGGATATATATATTCCAAAGAAACTGCACCAGCACCACAGTGTAGTCGCCTCAATTTATGTGAGCCGGCTTAGAATGGAAGGTGTTATGGACAATGCGCTTGCACAAGGTGGTTCAGCAACCTCTTGATGCATTGCGACACGGTCCAGCGTGCGAGAGACACGCCACCCACGGGATTAGAGATGCCCATGTTGGCGTGGCCCCCGAGAAAGTCGTGGGAGGGGATCCAGGTCCGCAGCTGCGGATCTGAAAGCGCCAGGGTAAAGGGCCCTTCCTCAGTCGACTGCCATGCCGGGTGGGGATTATATCGACAGTGCATCATATAGTCTCTATTAAGTTAAGGGCAGTGTTATGTAGGCGTTCGCTACGGTGACGTCACATTGGTGGACGCCCCGCAAGTCCAGCTGTGCGGGTCGGAGTAAAGAGAATAGGCAAACGCATGGCAGCCTTTCCAAGTGCTCCATGGAATCCAAATCAGCGTTGTGTGCGTGACCCTAGTGCAATGACGGGCGTTGACTGGACACAGGGTCAAGGCACAGAAGCGGCATTGTTCTGTTTCGGAAGGGCCAAGGGGAGTGATTAGGGTATGGAAAGAGAGGCCTGCTGCAATCCCATGTGCACGACTAGAAGCAATTTTTTGGGGCCATTACAAAAGATGACAGAGTTTCTCAAAACTTTTGCTGTGCAGTACACTACACATCTGAGCTCGCAGGCGTGGCCGTGGCAGCAGTTATCAGCGCTCCATGCTGCAGTAGCAAGAATCACAGCTAGAATGAATGGCTATGTTGTGTTAATAGCTCCCATTGTTGGCACGCCACGGGTAGCGTACCATCTATCGTGGAAAATGTCATATATATTCTCGCATAATGGATTTTCTTGACTCTAGTACGAATTTTTTTTTCATCCTTCTCAGACCGGATTCTGCAAGCCCATGTCCTGCGAAACACAGTTCGATCGTTGTCAATAACTTGCATGCAAATCTTAATTCTGGCCTTCAAACAGATGCAGTTTTTCTGGACTTTGTGAAAGTCCTTTACAAAATACTTCACATATATGCTTGCTGCTAAAACTTTTGTTAAACTTGAATTCTAACGGAGGGGATGAATATTTTCTGGCTAACCGTCCCTGGTTATCAGACATCCCGCAAGGATCATGTCCTTCATCCTCTTCTACTATTATTAATATATATATGAAAAGCTTACCCACGCATATCTTCTGTAGCATATCCGTATGTTCGCCAATGACTACATTATATATCGCACAGTTACTAACCACTCCGATCAGCTAGCTCTCTAGAATTACTTAATTGGTATACAGGACTGGTATAAAATCAATATGGCACATGAACCTAAAGCCTGATAAATGCAAATTCTAGTCATTTAACCACAAACGTACCTCTTCTGTTACCTTATACATTATCTAAAATCTCACACGACGCGACGCGGTAGAATTAACCCATTCCTGAATAAAACTTTGTGCAGTGACGTAACCTTGAACGCACATATTTCATTAATATTATCCGCTAACAGAAGCCTATGATTCCTCAAACGTCCACCCAAACCTGCGTACTTATTCATGCAACATAAGCAATATATTTAAAAGCAGAGTCCGCGGCATACCAAGTCTGTCTTGTCGCCGTCGAATCGTCAGTATGTGTTTATTTCATAAGTTTTTTTACAGAGCTCACTTCATTATTCGCTCTACATTAGCCTTCCGGCAAGCATCTAACTACGCACTTATGGTCGGTCAGCCTTTCAAGTTGCTGTTGCCCGCCCACGTGCGTGCAATAAATACGTCGTTTGCAACATCATTCTTTCTACTCTTATCCTTGCACTGGAACGGCCTTCCACACGACGTGGCCGCAATCATCTGCCCAACCGCGTTTGTACATGCATACTTAAATTGTTTTACTTATGTTTCCAACCCCGTATGTATACAAAGTGCAATAAAGTGGAGTGGAGAGAAGAGGTGTATGTGTTTGCATTACGCCTCTATCGATGTCCTGGCCGCGACAGCTGAATTTCTGTCATCAACGCATTCGAAAGCTTCAATGCAGAAGAGGAAGGCATAGTTGTACATGCTGTTCTCGCAGTAAAACCGATTCCGGTTCGCGTGCATGTGCATATAGAAGACAACAGTTCACTAAACAAAGGCAAGCGCAGTGGAGTATTCTTTATTTCGAGGAGCTATACGAATGTCGAAGTAGAAAACAACATGCCGACGTGGCGAATCGAACTCGGGTGGATATTCTGAAAAACTTAAATCACGCGCTCAAAAAAAAACAAACTTAACAGTGACGTCGTTGCCAGATTTTATTGTGATGTGACTGTGAGTAGCCAAAACGCACGTTAAGTTTTTAGTAGTGTAACAGTTTGCACAAATGACCATTTATCATATCACATAACTAAATTTTGGATAAATTTAATGGTAAAGAGGGGCTATTGCCAAGAGAGTGCTGAATCAGGTTTTGTTCGGGATTTCGGCTCACCGGCAGTCACATAGGTAGCGACGCCATCGCCAGCCGGTCGCCATCATTGTTTTCGTCGACTTTGATAAGTGGGGCCGTTTTAGCGACACGCAGGCGCCCTTTCGCTCGGCCTGAGACCACTTTGGTGAAGCGCACGCATCGACGCCAGACGAGCGACAGAGCCAGCACCATGTATTGCCTGCAGTGGCTGATCCCCGTCCTACTTATACCCAAGCCCATGAACCTGGCGTTGGTTCAGAATCACGTGATGTTCATGGTCCTCTACCTGACTGGTTTCTTCCTCGAACGCAAGCCGTGCACCATTTGCAGTCTGGTGTTCATCGCTGCCGTGTTCCTGATCTGCTACAGCGGCATGGGCAACTGCATCTTCTCGTTGTTCGTCAACTGCAACTCCGTGACCTGTGAGCCGGGCACGTAGCCTGTTGGTTGCGCCGTGCCTTCTTTCCGCCACCCCCCCTTCCCCTCCCTCCTGCAACCGTCCCGACCTCCGGATATTCGCCGTCGACTACAACGCAGCAGCAGCAGTTGCTGCAGCTTCAACAGCGATCTTGAAAAACGGTGCATACCTTACTGCGCACTGAACGGGACTGCCTTACAAGCCGCCCTGCCCCCTGTAACGAAGTCGCACGCGTGATGGCGCCTACAGCACTTATGGTTGACTACGGACTCGGAACGCTTGCGTAGCTTCTGGACGGATGGGATTTTTTTTTTTTCGGTCGCGGAGGGAAGAGTGAGGGGAAGGAAAAGAAACGAAGAAAAAAGAAAGAAAACCACGTCTTCCCCCGTCGTCTAGCGTGTGGACTGTGTCGTCTCTGCTGCAACCTGCCGCCTTCCGTTCTTACGCGTTGTATACCTAAGTGTATACCACCTGTACTGTGCTCGGGTTACCGCTGCTGCAAGCAGTGCGGCGAGGCGTAAGACGAGTGGCCACTTCTGCTGCTACACCACCCGTTTCCTCACCTGCTCGACTCGGAACCTTTTTTGTTTTCTTTATCGACTCTTGAAACGTATTAGCACCCAGTTTCTCCGTTCGCGGTTTCACCAAGCAACTTTTCTATCCTCTCTCGTGCTTGTCTCGTATTTCTACCCTTCCCAGTTTTTTTTTTTCATTGTTTTTGTATTGCTGAAAGAAAAAGACTGGCAAAGCGATAGCTGCGGCTATCGTCGTCGTCCGTTTTTGCATTTTCGCGTGAACACGGCGTACTGCTCTCTCTCTCAAAATAAAAGGAATGGTGTGACCGAGAACCCGTGTTTCCTCGTCGTGGACTACGCACCGTCGCATATCGTGAGGCGATGCCGTTCGTTTGCTTTTGCGCTATCTACAGAGTCGGGTTATTCGCCGACTGTGTGCCCAGAGTGACGGAGCCACTGTTGCTGTGTTGTGGAAAAATGCCGTGTAAACAATTCCCAGGTATCTTGGAAATGTCGCCCTGAGTTCATGAATGCCGTGTGACATCGCAGAGCATGGGCTCGAAATTGTCTAAAACACACTCTGCAGTGCTGCAAAACCAGCAATGTGTCATTGTACGGGTGGTCAATATTCTTCTGGAGCCCTCCACTACGGCACATCTTTCTTGCATTCTTCTCTCACTTCCTCCTTTATCCCTTCCATTACGGCGTGCGCGGTTCAGGTGTCCGCCAAGATGAGACATGCTGCCCCGTTTCCTTCTTCAAAAAAACAATATTATATATGTTTGACCTGATCTCGAATCCTTGCGGATGGCAGAATGAGGCTATTGTGAGCGTTTGGAGTGTTCTTCAGTGTGGTCGTTAAGTTTCACTTTCAACCCAAAGAGCTCTAACATAGTAGTTGGACAGAAAATTTAACCACAGTTGAACCTCGTCATAACGGAACTGTTTATAATGAAATAGTGGATATAACTAAGGAATGAAGATTTTCCTCGGAAGCGCAGTCAACACTGGCTATTATGAAGCTACAGTTATAACGAACTGATAACTGTGCCTCCTCAACTTTGTATTGAGATTCAATTGTACTCCTAAGAGAGAATTTCTAGGTGAGCCCAGCCAGAATGGTGTTCAGTTGGCCCATTTAAAACGGGTTACATTTTATGTAAGCAACACCTTGCAGACGGGAAGGTGTCAAGCTGAAAGCTGCACTGTATTCACTAATCGGATAGCTAAAGTTGTCGCTTCTACTCTTGAACTACGAAGCTAGGCACACTCGTCAGTTAGTGTTAATATCCAGTGATGTGTCAGCGATATCGCCTGGTGCTAAACACAGTATCGTAGTGCATGCTTCTCTGTTACGTGTTGTGCTCGCACCATTGTTGCGATGGTAAGTCCAGCTACCACGTGCAACGTGAATGCTGGTGGCCAACTAAGCAAGTAAATCTATGCATTTAACTCCTGACACATGTTAAGCTTGATTGTAATTGACTCGGATTTGGTGCATTTTCTAGAATCGTTACATGTGCTTGTCCGCACCTTTGAGTTTAGATTTAAACTTGGTTTTTGGTACAGGTCATGTCAAAACTAAATGGAACACAGTTCTCTGATCTAGTGGTTATGGCGCTGAGCTGCTGGCCCGAAAGATATGGGTTCGATCCCGGCCGCGGCAGTCGAATTTCGATGGAAGCGAAATTCTAGAGGCCTGTGTACTGTGCAATGTTAGTGCACGTTAACTAAACCCCAGGTGGTCGAAATTTCCGGAGCCCTTCACTGCGGCGTCACTGATAGCCTGAGTCGCTTTGGGACATTAAACCCCATAAACCTATAAGCTGTTCCATGATCTACTTGTTGCACTGCAGTCATGTGTATACAGATTATAGGTGTCTGATATATTGGTACGGAGATGAAACACTGAAAGCTCAGGCATGGGCATAATAGCTCTCTAAATCCATTGCTTATGCCTTGAAAAGCCATTTAGGCTGCTTTGAGTTATGAAATGCCCATGTTTGATTTTCCACATGTTTGTGCACAGTAATGTTAAAAGGTCACAGTGGATGGAAAACTATCATGCTCTGGACGACTTGAGGGGCCATGCAGTCAGTAATTTTTACCTCAGGTAATGTGAGAAATGCAGAATAAAATGTGACAGTATCGTTTTGTATACAAAGTACAAGCTTCCAAGTTCATGGTGCTGAAAAATATTGGCTGTATTTGATAGCTAACATAAAAGGCAACCTAGTTATGGTAAGAGTACGGCTGAATTTATCTGAAGCAAGCAAATCTCTGCTTAGCGCAGCGGGGCTAAAGCAATGAAGCGCAAGCTGTTTGAAAGCAGAAAAATATGCCTGGTTGTGCGTTGGAGCACTCGACCTCAGGATAGTTTTACACTTACACACTTAATATGCTAGAAGTGCGAGAATTGGGCCTTGTTGGTTGTTCATGGTGGTACTAACGCATTTAACCTCTTACGTACAAAACAAATCGAAGTGACACCAGAAGGAGTGCACGATCTGTTATTTTGTTTTGTCCGTAAAAAGGTTAGTGCTTTGCTACCACCACTTAATATAGTTTCGAAAATATCTTTGCCCACCAGATGAATAAAATCGCGTGAAAAATTTTCCACCAGGAATGAAGCCTTTCTGATCGGTTCCAGTGACAGGCCTTTCATCCACTTCAAAACTGACACGGACGACCACATAGGAAAAACCATTGTAAGGAACATTTATTAACATCCTTTGGATCTTCAATATGCTGGGGGTCATCTTTGCAACAACGCTGCACATTTCGTGGAGAACCACCAGTGTAGAGAGAGAGAGAGAAAGTTGCAATACTGCTGCGATGACTATTGTTTGGTTTTGTGGAGACGTTTGTGTCACACTCTCAAAAAGAAATAAGAAGACCCGCTGCGAAATGCGCAACACTTCATCGCATACTTTTTTTTTCTTCACCTAAGCCTACTACACAAGCGTCGTCCCTCCGAATGTGATGAGGCGAGGCTGTTTGCCCCAGCCTTTGCTAACTCCTCGAACCGGCCCTGCCTACTGCCGGGGCTTTGTCAGCTAGAGAGCGGTTGTGGGGTGCCAAAAGACACGACCTCTGTAGTAAAAGACTTGATCCTTGTAGTGCCCGCGAAACAGGGCAGGTGTTGCATGTAGCCCTAACGCAAAGAAGTGGGAAGCTCTTCACCCAGAGAGAGAAAAAACAAAAACACAGAAAATAAAAAAGCAGGCTTCCAAGCAGTAGGGAAGCTGTGGCCACTTCGACAAACAACAGTCGCGTAGGTCATCGTCTGAAGCAAAAAGTTCATTGCACTCGGTGTTGCATAGGCTACAGCTCAGGAGCACTTGAATGTGAGGGAAAAAAAAGGGGAAGGGTATGCTGTGCTGACTAGATTGGGTGTTCTTTGAAATAATGTGTTGGAAAAACTGCTTTCTTTGAGCAGCTAATAACTGCAGGGAAGCCGCAATCTTTTGTCGGTTTCACCGAAGTTCAGGAGAAGCCTCGCAGCTTCCTAGACTGTTTGGAAGCTCTGCTCAGTGACTAGACAGCTTGCTGACACTTTTTTTTTTTTTTTTTTTTGTAAAAGGTCCCTTGAGAGTTGGTTTGCAACGAGAGCACGGAGTTATTCTGCACTGTGCCCGGCATTGGTTAAAACCTATTGTAACACGTCTTCACCACTGCGTCCATATCTCTATATTGTTCAGTATGCTCCCTGCATATTCTGTATGTACAGTCTCGCTCTTCCGGTTATTGTGTTTTCTTCTTGTTAAACTTTAGCCTTGCTGCATAAAAGCAAAACAAAGACTTAATGACGATGCGCGCGGGCTTGATTCCCAGTGGCACCAGCCATGTTTCAGAACGCGTCTTGCCCGAAGCCAGGATCCAGATAACATAGTGGTTCCAGTTTTGGTCATACCGTGCGCGGCCTGAATGGAACTTAATGAGCAATAGCGCCGCTTTGCACTGATTGCGACAATGATTGCGCAGCGTTTGGCGTCCGCTGTGAATCACAAGTGATTGAAAAAAAAAGGAACCTTGCATACCTCATTCTTTTCTGACAGCATTAGCTCATAAAAACGGTGTTGGCTGCATTAACATGGTAAATCGCTATAGTAACTGCGGCGGTGTGACAGCTCGAAAACAGATAAGAAAGCCGACAGAAACAAGTGAGATGTAGTAGTAACTCTATGCACATCACTGCTGGCACATCTGTCAGCAAAGAGGTTAGCCTGAAAGCTGTAGTACAAAGCCATCGTAGTTGCGAGAACACAGGTTTTAAGTAAAGGCCAAATGCGCACATGTATCATAAACACAAAACAAACAAACATACTACACAGGTCAGCTTTCGGCATTGTCACAAGGCAAGGGTAGTGGATTCACCTCACAAACAGAACAATGAAGCTAATTTGACGTTTGTGCATTGCTAGCTTTGACCATTTCTTGCCTTGGTTCCAGGAAATGTGAGTGAGCATTTGCACCGAGGACAACTTGGATTATGATGAGGGTGCTAGCTAAACAGGCATCTCATCCATGCTCCTTTTTCATGTCTAAAGCATCTCATGTTTGCAAGCAATACTAAAGAAACCTCCCAAGACAGTGTCTGCACCCCTTTCAAGAAAAGCCATTGTACGTAGAAGGTTACTGACCTCAATATTTTCAACCATTGCTACTTAATGCATTGAAATTTTCGTTGCTTACTTGTGTGATCAAGACAACGAGTTTACGCTGGTCAAGGAACTACTCAGAAAGCCATCCTCTGAACTGTGTGTAATCTTCAAGTTCGTAAATGAGAAAAAGGTTGCATAAACAATGCATGTTAAAGAAATTAGAAGAAACAGAGTGAAATTTTTAGCAGGAACATATGTCAGAGCTTCAGCGAATAAACTTCTGTCCCCTTTCTCCTCAGCAGTGCAGTACCTTTACATGCCATGCATGGAGTTTTGAAGAGTGCAAATTATATTTAACAAAAAAAAACAAAGGCATTGGCAGAATCAGAAAGGTTTCACTGCATTTTCAAGGGATCAGCTTAGAACATGCAAGCTGAAAGTAATTCTGAGCTGTCAGCAATGTTGAAGTGTTAAAGGTCTCAAAATAAGCCGGCAACGTCTCAAAATGCTCATGAGACAATGCTTTTGAAAAGGTGGAAATGACTGTAAAAAAGTCTCACAACCACTCGACAGTCGTAAGTTTGTTCCAGGGGCTTTTCATTTTCCAGCTGTAGCAAGACTTGTGCGGATCACGACTCAACATGGCATTAGTTCTCTCAGTGAGCTACTTCAAAACAATAAGCATCTTGCCTTGCAATGGCTAAATTTGCACAATTGGTCAGCACAAGTGACCTGCCTGACTTCATTCAGCTATTTTATCAGAGCTAGGATTTAGAATAGAGACAACTGTATGAGTTGGTGATGTGACATAGTAAAGTTTCTCTGAAGCTCACGATAATCATTTGCATACAGAGGGTAAGAACAGCTCAATGAAATCTGACCGGAAGTCACTAATTTCCATGAATTTTGGCTTTGACATGTGACACAGGCCAGTATCGTAATCAAACTTTTCGAACCTGTTGGACACACACACGTATCAGTGTCAGAGTACAGGACCTGAGGATAAGGTGATTACGGATAAATGTCATCAACTAAGCCACATCCAATACTGTGTTGTGCGGATTTGGTAAATAAAACGGCAACACATTAGGGCGGAGACACATCAAAGGGTGGGAATGTGTCAAAGCCATCCTCCTCAATAACAAACTAAGCTTGGTCTGCTTTCTATTTTTGTGCCCGTCACATGATCACTTGTGCAACCATACCAGTACTCCCTGGCGAAAATCTTTCCCAGCCCAAATGGTTTATGGAACAATTTCCAGTTGGTTCCAGTTGGAACCAGCTGGAAATTGTTCTATAAACCAGTTGAGCTGGGAAAGATTTTCACCTGGGCTCGCATCCATCATTAATGCAAGCCATGCAGATGTTGGGGACAAACTTTTATGGTTAGCTCTTTTGATCCATCATTACTCATTAGTCATTACTACAAGTATAGTAAATCGAGTGTGGTAGGGAGAATAAATTGGAGAGGGCAGTTGTGCTGGCCCTGCTGAAGGGTTGACCAGGATCTGTTATGTAAAAGCCAAACATTTCGGGGAGAGAAAGAAATGGCAGAGTGGCTAACCCATGACTGATGACTTCTAGGAATGTGTCACATCCCAAAACAATTGGCGCAGCTATGTACTCTTAACATACCAGAATTTAGCTCCATTAAAGGTGCCAAGCTCAGACTCTGTGCCTGGCAGGGGCACATGTTCTCATTAATACATGGCCTGTCGTGATGCAGTTTCCCACATATATGAACTGAAAGAACAACAGTCTATGCACTGACGTCCCTATTGCACTGAGCTGAAGCACTCTGAAAAGGCAAAATATAAGAAACAATGTGCATGTCATGTTTCTCAGCTTGAGTGCAAGCTGCAAGCTGCTATTTCTATGCTGGGGAAGCTATTTAGGAATGTGCGGGGGGTTATGATTGGCCAAAGTGCCTGTTTCGCAAACAAACAAACTAACGGAGACAAAAAGCAAACAGCCCGAGAGTCATGCATACCCTTGCAGCTTGATGAGTCTGCATCGTAAATTGGTCGTCTGGGTGGTGAGAAATGGAGGAAAACGGGTAGCCTGAGCAATGTGAGATGGGAACTGGTGTATAGCATCTTCAGAATGCTTCGAAAGTGGGAGGGAAAGGGTGGGGGAGGGGAGTTGGGGGGGCAAGGGGCAGGCAGGGTTGGGGGCTGAGCTTATTGGTTGGTAAGCCCTGTTGAGTGTGTCGTTCCCCGCAAATCGACGAACAGCGCGCACGAGTTTTGCTTGCAACATGTCGTGCCCCCACTGGGGACCCTCCCCTCCCCCCATCCCCACCCAATGTGCGAGAGAAGAGCGCCTTTCAGAGAGTCCCAGCGCACAAAAAGCGCCATCCGTGTCATCAACAGCCCATGTTTCTCACGAGCGGCATGAAATTGTCGCCGGAGGAGGAGGGGTGTTAGCACAGCATGCATGCTGAAAGCGTGCCGCCATGTCTCCTACTGCAAAAAAAACGATGCAGCACGCACATACACACACATACGCAACACACAAGCGCGTGGAACATTTAAACGCACAGTCCTCTGTCTGAGAAAACTCAACAATAAGTGGCAGGCGGCCCGAAGAAGATGAACCTGAGGGGGCACCGTTGTATGTTGGGGGTTTAAAAGAAAGTGAAAGATGGTGGAAAAAAAAAAAGGGGGAAAGAGAAAGAAATGAAACACAAAAACGTCACTGCACACACCGTACGGCACACTACAACAACCTGTCCCATCAAAACCTTGTGCAGAAACGTAATGGAACGAAAGGGGAAGGCTTGGGTCACACAACGACGACACCCGTCTACCCCCACTTTAGGAGGGAAAAGCAGTAGTTGAAGAAAGGGCAAAACAATAGCAAAATGGGTAGGGTGTTGCACCAAAGGTGAGCGGAAGTGCGAAAGGGAGCGGCGGGGGTTAGGTAAGCACACGAGCGCCTTTTGAAAGTGGGGCCTGCCAGTCACTGCTACACATAAAACTGTGCGCAGCTGGGAAACGCCGCGTGCGCTCTCCCCAGTGTCCAACTGTCCTGCCCAGCACACACTCCTGATGCAGTAGAGGAGAGTGAGAGAGAACGACAAAGGTGGGAGAGAAAAAGAAGAAAGAAAACAGGCAGGTCTCCAGTTCAGAGGCTACACTACTACACTCGAGCACGGTGTGTGTCCCCTTGTGTGTTCCATCGTTGCCGACGACGACAGGGCGTCGCCGGCAAATGATATGCACTTGTGGAAACGGCACGCCAGCACCGCTGACTCTTGGGAAGATGGCAGCCTCTGTTTGGGGCGGTGGGGGGGATGAATGGGGGCACTCTTTGCGTCTGGCCGTCGCTTGCTTGGCTGGCAGTCATCGGCTCGTCGGGGCGCTCAAGCAGCTTTGCACCCGGGCAGCCCAATGAAACAGCGACGACGACGACAAACAGGGGAAACAACAAATGCAGTGGGGCTTTACGCGAAAGCACTTGTGCAAAGCGTACAGTGTATACGAAATGGTCGGGCGACATTGGGAAGCCGGTGAGGAAGCCTTATTGCTGGCAGAACGGAACCCAAGAGAGGGTGGCAGGTGGTCTCTTCATCCAAGTGTTCCGGGGCACACTGTAGTGTAGTTGTCAAATGCTGCTGCTGCGGCTGTTGTTGTTCTGGTCCTGGGGCGAGACGTGATGCGATGCCCTCTTCCAAAGGAGAAGAACAGCACGCGTAGCTCGGGGTAACAAAGAAGAAGAAGGCGGGCGAAAAGGGGGCGCTAGTAGCAGTTTGTGTGTTCAGGTACGCGTGGTGACCGCCTTCACGCCATTGAGCTTTCTGAGCCGAGGGCTTCCCGTCTTCGTCGGCGAAGAGGGAGGGCGCGGCGGCAGCGGCGGTGGCGGCGGCGGCGGGTGGGCGTGTGGCTCTTAGGCGGCACTGCCCTTGCGCGACGGGGAAGGCAACTGGGCCAGCTTTCGGTACAGCGGGGAGTTGACGAACCGCGGGTACGAGTCGCGGTGCATGAGGGTGTAGATCTGCAGCTGTGCCTCATCGAAGGTGTGCGGCGTGGGCTCCACCATGTTTCGGTTGATGATCTCCCGCACGCGAGAGTCCAGGCTCACCTGCGGCAGAAAGAAAAAGAAAACATAGAGAAAAGGGTCAAGCGACCAATCAGTTGCGTACTACTGCATTTGGTTCATTGACAGAAATGAGATTTAACTGGCTGTAATCTAATTGAATGCATTTTCTAGGCAGCTAAGTTAGTTCCTGTGTTTGGTGCAGCACAGCTATTTATGGAGCTCACCTCCCTCCATAACAACACCACTACAATGTTCCTACAACATGTCATCTGCGATACAACTTAATATCAATGCTAGAAGGGCAATGGAAGTGGCTAGTTGGTGCTCCATAACTGAAATGGATTCAGTGCTTAGTTTTTACAAAGGTTACAACACAAAGAATGATACAAGACAACGCACGCAGTTTGATGCTTACCCAAAGGCGTCCACCAAATCTGCTAACATGTGAAAAATTTTTTTATTGTATGCCATCAATCAAAGTGAACTATATCTGCCTTTGTTAGGGCTACTCTAAGGTAGCTTACCTTACTACTGATCATAGCAAACCGAGAAAATGCTTTGAACATCAAGGTGTATGAGCAGTCTTGCTTAGCAAGCACATTGTTTAGTGGAACAGATTTCGCAATTCACAATGCTTCATGCCTCCATGAGGTGAAAAGAAAAGAGAGTGCAGTGTACGCAGAGCGTGGTACTATCCTAATTGCGTGAACCTTCATGCTGTCATTTCCGTCAACATCAGAACATTGACATGACAGCTTAAAGGGACACTGAGGAGAAATTGAAGTTGACTTGTATCGACAGAATACCAGCTCCTGATTACAAAAACGCCACTCATACTGACAACAAAGCTCTTGTAACGTAGAAAAGAGCAAGAACCAAAATACAGGTATCGCCGCCACAGGCCAAACTCGCAAGTACAAGCTTCATGACGTCATAGGACAAAACAGCTAGTGTTGCTAGAACCAATGGTTCTAGCAACACTAGGGCACTAGAAGCCACGAATCACTGAGGTGCAACCAATGCATGCGCAAATCTCCTTGACATCGCCAGATGGTGCCACGCACCCGGCAGCTACGCGCGCGCCTGCAGCATCGGGACCAATCAGCACCTGCTGACCGGCGGACCGGCGGTAGGCGGGCTCCCGGTATTCCGCTAACGGTAACAAGGTACACGGTATGCTAAATGTGTCTATTTGCGAGAACTTCTTTGACCACTTCGAGAGCGGGATCCATCGTAACGCTGGCAAAACGCCGGTGCAAACGTAAACAAAGAGACGGTAGCGACGGCCGCAATAGCCGATAGATGCCTTGAACGTGCGGCCGGCGGTAGCTTTCTTTTCGGCTGCTGCTAGGCCGCACTCATGGCCGCACTGCTGGCCGCCAGAAATCACGGAGTCTGCGTCACGTCATGTGTACGTCATGTTTCACGTAATTTGGTCCTGTGTCGTCATAGGAGAATTCCAAGTTTGAATCAGAGCGGCGGGAAAAACTTTTTCAACTTCGAATCAAAATTTCTTGGAAATAAATGCATCTTTCACTGCCGGCCGAGTGGCAACAAAGCCATGAAATGCCGAACTATCAGATTTTGCTTTAAAAAAAATAGTGATAGAGCTCTCCTCAGTGTCCCTTTAACAGAAAGCCCTCCATTACTGGCAGAAAATGCACAGAGCTGTTACAAAAAGAGGGCACAGACTGCTCAACATGAAACGCAGAAAAAACAAAATGCTGAGAGAGTGTGGCCAATAACCATCAAAGGAACTTCATTCCAATGCATTGTGAACAGCCTTGGGTAGCATCGACCTTCGTCATTGTTGGCAGTAATAGACTTGGTGGACTTTCAATGGCATACATGTCTGATGCAAATCTTTTTTCCTGAAAAAAGTGTATTCTGAGGCTGCTGTGTAGTCATATAACCAGAAGCAGTAACTGGGCAGGCTTATATGTGCTTATGCGTGCATGCACGCACATTCTCCTTGACATAAAAAAGACTAGAGTTTTGAAGGGCAGAAGGAGCTGAACCTATCGGAGTTGATTTTGTTTTCGACTTCTGCGATTTATAAGTGTTATACAGCCCTGCAGCAGTAAAATAACAACACAGATTTGCATTTCACATTTAGTAGTATATCATTTACGAATGCACACACAGAGGTTGCACAAGACAGATCCAGCGATTGACAGCTCTGCTCATCAGCTAAGTTCAATGAACAAATTTCTTTTTTATTATTATTTTGCATGCACCAAATCATCCTATAAACAGCTTTTTAAGTTTCCTGCACCTCTAATAGCTTCACCTGCAAAATATGCTTATCTTCCACATAATGATAGTCCCAGAGGGGAGACGTAACCAGCTTGTCACCTAAGTGTTGGCAATAGGTGTCCTAATGTTAAAGACTTTTAAATACAAATAAAATATTTTATGTTATTTAGTTTATGTTTGATTTGAGAATTTATAGCAAGCACTACGCTTGTATCATAGTAACATGCGGCATTGCACAGTTCTACCTGGTTCCCTTTTCAAGTGATACCTACACTTCTTTATTGAAGCATTTCGGCATAATTAATTGAATTTTCTGTTTGCATCCAGTCCATTTACATGAGGTCTCTCTGTTACATTGCCACTGTCATCAGAACAATAAAATCTGCAATGAACTGTGTCCTATACCTTCAAAAACAATCACATGCTACTCATCAACAAGCCGACAAGCTGAACATTTACTTCTTCTTAAATGTTGTCAAGTGTATTTGATAATGTCAATTTCCCTCTCCATTATTCTGTCTCTATTTCTTCTCAGTTCCTCATTTTTTATTTAATACAACACTGTACCAAAAGGCGTTTCCTTGAAAATATTCATATCTGAGTCAATACACAACTTCTACCTTCATAGCCTTAGTGTTGCCTACGGCTTAGCTTCATTCTCTGCTTCACCTTCTATGCTTCAATACACATTCATCGCACCTCCAGAAACTGTGCTGCAGCCTCACCTCCTTAGGGGACAGGATGGAAATGTAGTCTTCGTAGATGGCGCGAGCTTTCTCCTCAATCAACTCCGGGTTCGACTCCTGCTTGAGGTCCTCGCAAGCCAGCCAGAACAGGATGTTCTCCTCGCTGTATTCGCACTTCAAAAAGTCCCTAAACACCTTGCGGCCAGCTGAAACACGAAATCGAGGAGAAAAAAACGGTCAGGCACAGGACAAGCGTGCAAGTACAAAAGGCAAAAAAAATAAATAAATAAAGTGTGGTTCAGATAGTATACGTCTGACATTTTTGGATGAAGAATAAGAAATAAGGTTACTAATATCGATATTGACTGACGTGCTAGCTCAACATAGTCACACTTTGCACACACGCTCATTACATTGCAGGTTACTGCTGTAGCCATTAAATTATGATTGTAAACCAGTTCAGAATTCTCATCCACAATTTCTGTGACTTATAGCCAAAGGAAAGAAAATAAACTAAACTATATTATAAGCACTGAAAACATAGCTCAAATCAAATGCCAATAAATTAAAAGTAGTGTTACTAACAACGTTAAATTAGTTCTCGTCACTCAGTTGCAGTATTATTATTCTGACTGTGAGAGAAGTAGAATGAGAAAAAAGCAGAAAATGCAATCAGGTTCTGTTAGCACTACCTTTTCAGTACATGCAGATCAGTTAGCCTTACTTGTGATCATATTAGGAAGGTGCAATCAAAATTTCAAGGCACTGAAAAATTGCCTATTTACTTAGCTTATCGTTTCATCGTAGTCACCCATTCAGACTTCAATTTAGAAGTGGACAATCAACTGAAAATTTAACTACACTGCTGTGCTGTTTTAGTCTGGTGGGTGTAGTATGTGTGAAAAACCCTTCCACCAGTCAAAGCAGAGCTTGTGCACTGGCATCAATAACGCCCACATTGTGCAAACAGAACAAACATTATTTGTTAGTGCAGGCCCTAACTTTAGCAATGAATTTCTCTATTCACACCTTTAGTGCAACTGTACTTTCATAACAGTGATGCTACCCACTTATGTTGCTTATTCTGATGTTCCATAAAACGCAATACGCTACCTAGTAGTAAAGCAATGTCTTTCTTATTCGTCTTGTAGCATTTGAAGTTATCTTTCGTTTTCAAGCAGTCTATTCTTCAAAGTAATGACAACAAGCTTCATGCACCTCCAAAATATTGAATGAAAAAAATCGTCATGGACTCCGCGCCGTTAACTTTGATATCCTAGTTCAGAGTGCCAGGAGTGAACGAGACGCTGAACGTACCCGAACATTTCATTAGTTTCTCGAATGAGTCTCCCCACGTCCGGATTTCCTCCAGTGTGGGGCTGCGTCGGAAAGAAAAACAAACATCAGAGGTCTGAGAGAATTCAATTTTTAGTCTGTTTCCACCACCGTGCCTGAAAATGAAATAATGGAGGAAAAATACCAGCCTCTCTTTGTAACAGTAGGTTTGAGTGCAAAACGTTTTCAGCACGCTGTTCGAAGTCATCTGGTGTTACGCTAACTTAACGGCACTAGAATTTGCATATGCCTGCGGTTGAGCCCAGACATATCGAACCCGGATATTTCGAATTCTTGGCTGTATTGAACACACAGATTATCCCCTTGAGTATCTTGAACAAAAGTAAAGGAAAGTTGGGCTGTATATCAAACTTAAATTTCACCTATCGTTTGATACATCGAACTGGGCACTGTAGCCCTGCAAATGACACTTCTCCTACAGGCTCTCTTTGGTCACACTCTGTGCACAGAGAGGGATTGGCTGCAAGACCTTATGCACCTGGTGGTAAGACTGGTGAAACCGCGTAACGAAGTGAATGTGGGGTGTGCCTGAGGATAGCCTTCGTTCACTTGTTCTAGCTCTTACATGCCATATCGCTGTCATGCAGTGAAGACATTCTGACTCGCCAAAGCCCAGCTGCAGCCCTTCACTGCTGAAGGAGTGGCTGAAACCAACCATACAGTATAGCTTAATTTTAATGAGTGGTTAATTTATTTATTGCAAATGGTAACAGGATTAGACATCTTATGTAGGCAACAGCTAGTTCCAGACTACCATCCGCAGTGGCCTTGATGCGAAGCAGGTTAGACTTAACAGTGCCTAGTGTGCGGCGCGTAACTGCAAGAAGCATGTCACTAGTGTGGATGCAATGTATTCTCGCTTCTAGATTATAGATAGGCTTATTCATTGAAATTCTTATTCATTGAACCCATGTTGTATCGAACTAGCAATACACTGAGCTATTTTGTGATTCCCTTTAACTTCAATATATCCGGGTTTGACTGTAGTATTAAAATGCTCACAGTCATGTTTCTCTGATGGAGAAGAGCAGGCAGTCTTTAATGATAATTAGAGATGCTAGCCTGGTCTTATACCTGGCAGGCTACTGTGGATGGGGATGATAACGTACATGTAGCGATTCATATTAACATAAAAGTCATGCACATGCACATACACACGTTGGAGCACTCAAAAGGTTCAAAAGCATCAGAGAACTCCTGTCTTTCAAGAAAGTCAAAAGGGTCATTGTTGCACACAGCACTGGGTACGGGTTGCCCCAATGTCCAAGTACATTAGTAAGGCTGAGCGTAGGATCCTGGCGTAGACTTAGCTAAGTCACCAGTGTTCTATGTGACAATGTCGAATTGGCTACATATAGACATAAAGCATTCAAGATCTTTGCAAACGGCATGTGCTCAGCACATTCATCTTCTCACCTGTCCAATATTTATACAAGAAACACAAAAAGCAAAAATCAGCCAAATCCGCTAGAGGTATATGCGTGGTCATGCATATTCAGGCTGTGCAGCATGTGGAGGTTACAGTTATAGAAAAAAAAAGTAGGTTTCTTTGCAACTCAACTCTCTTGATGTTTGAAATTCACACTCAGAAGGCTCAGCATCAACTCACAGAGCCGTTGTTGATGGCAAGTGATCAGATGAGAAAATTCCAGTTTTGCTGCAAAGCTGGCTTTAGCTTTATTAAATTTGATCCACGAAACAAGCAGCAGGCTTCCTGTAAACTGGCATTTCTAAGCCATAACTTTGTCAGGTAGTCTTTAAGCTGCAATTCTAGATTTAGAGAAGCACAAGAGTGATGGGTAGAGGTGTTTTAACTGCCAGCGATGAGTTATGCAACTCCATTATTCTGACTACCATTGCAGTTGGGCTGCTTTGCGGATAATATGGTAAAAGGTATGCTGTGCACCAGTTCATTTTGTAAGTTTATTCATGTGCTATGCTGTTAAAGTGCAAATATGGATTTTTAAGCCGTTGTTCTTTGAATGCACTAATGTCTAAGTAAGCACTTGGCAATGCACACGTACAGGACCCCAGGGGAAGTGTCGTACAGGCAGGAAAGGCAGGAGCTTCCGTAGAGCACATGAGCTTCAAGGAAGGACAGTTGGAATGTTTGCTGTCAAGGGTCATCATATCCCCATAGCAGAACTACTATAATCACATCATACCCTGAAGGAAATGTCTTCCACAGCAATTATGGTGCGTGATCTAAAGCAGCAATTTCAAGTCATGGCTGTAAACACTGATATATGGTACTGACAATGACTCTAAATTTATGTGATGGCCGTAAATATTAAGTGTGCATGGCATGCAAATGTGAGAAAGTGATGGGAGATTTCTGTGCACATTTAAGAAGGTTGGCTAGCAATCTAGAGATGTTGTCAATTTGGTCTTGTGCCACTCGGCTCTGTGGCGCCAAATTCATCTACTCATGAAACTGAGCGACTTTCATCAGGCCTCAAGCACTGTGGAGAAATGCACCACAGAATTTTTGAAAACACTTGTGCAGCTGGATGAAAAATGCAGCAAAAATTCATTTCTTGCAAAGAGGGAGTGAGTTAATTTCCGAGAACTATGTGTGTACCGTGTCAGTTCAATAAAGCAGTAGCTAATTACTCCAGAAATAGTTAATTTGGTGATTTCTACTGCAAAACAGCAGCTGAAGCTTTACAGCAGACAAAAAAAAACAAAGAAGGGAATACACTTCAGCAAGTTGGTTATTCATACCTGAGAAGATACATAGCGCTCAAACGAATATGAAACATCTTTATCATATCGCATTGGGTCTGATGTTTTCTTGTCAAGAAAAATAAAAGAAACAACTACCATCTACTAATATGCCGATGATACTAAATTGGAAGTAATGTGTGCAAACTGTGTTCCTGTACATAACCTCTTCTAGTCCCTTCCTCTCCCTGAATGAAAACTTTTGTAGCATTGCCATTTGGGCAACGCACCACATGTAATCGGGATTAAAGTTGGGCGGTTGTGGGGCATCTCAGAGCCCCCACCGTCTTGGGGGGGTCTCAGAACCCTCACCAGTATTGACAAGGGATCTGACACCTTTCATGCTAGAATGTAGGGTTCATATATTTCAGGTACCATAAATTGAGCAAACGACCTTTAAATATGATCCTTCCCCCTTGTATAAAACAATGTGTAAAACAGGCCGCCAGCTGCTTTCTCTCTCTCTCTCTTTATTTCCCTCTCCACCTGTGCTTGAATCACTACAGACCCCTTTCGATGGATCCAGACTTCAAGTGCTTCATGTAATCTCATGAACTGTAGTCACATAGCGTAGCATAGACAGTCATGCACTGATACTCACGGTGGTTCGCCGTCTCCATTAAATATGCTGTCACCCGCGGTTAGCCTTTGGTTGTTGTCCCGTGGTGACCTAACATTGCCGTTGTTGCTTTTGAGGGCCAGGCTGCAAAAAACGCAAGAGTTTACAATGTTTGACTATTTGAGCAAAGAAAGAACACAAATGTATGTGGCAGCAGGTAAGCATAACAAGGGGCACATCAAATAAACACCTGTTCACAACTCAGCATTTTTCTTGGACTGGATGTGGGGAGGGAAGAAGGAGCCTGCTTAACCAGCTCTAAGCTTAGCAGACAGGGGTAGGGAAATCAGGGGCTTATTATGACATACATATGAAGGAAGCCAATAGTCAATGAAGCCTAGAAAATAAGCATAGAAGGAAGTTTTTTTTGTTAATTTTGGTGTTGATGAGTTGGAAGTTAGCCCTTGATATCTAATTAAATGTTCTCTGCAATATCGGACTAGACCAGGGGTTCTCAAACTGGGTTCCGCGGAACACAGGGGTTCCGCGGGCTGTCTTCTTGTGTTCCGCGAGAACCCTCACCGGCCCTGACCCGGCAGCTGATATGAGACTGGCTCTGAGTGCTACTGAGCCACGCTTTCACTTGCTCTCAAAAGGGAAGCAGTACCACCCATCACATTAGTATTTGTATTAATCTGTGCAATAAACATTTAACTTTTGCAACTCTCTCTTTGCAAAAATGCACTCGACAACATTGCTGGTAAGTGAAAGCGGGGGGGGGGGTTCCCTGGAACTTATTGAAGGCTTTTGGGGTTCCTCCAAGCAAAAAAGTTTGAGAACCCCTGGACTAGACTGTTCACAACCATCATATAAGTAATATTTTTGCCACTGCTTTTTATGTGCTGCTTTTATGTACTGCTTTTGTAAGTCAAATCATAGTGTGCTGAAACACTACAGGTGTTCCCAAACATAAGCACTCCAGCAGAACCTCCGTGTAACCTCACATTATTAGCTCAGCACGATCTTAACAGAATTCACTTTCTGCCGAAGCATTGCTGCACTGCCCTAGATAAGCACTCCAGCGGAACATCGCTGGCACTGCCCAAGATAAGCACTTCAACGGAACTGAAGAGTGACCTTGCATCACTGAGCTCAAATTCTTCTCCAGATAAGCTCCCACAAAAAGACCGGCAAGTTGAGGTGATGCTGGGTCAATTGGCTAATGGTGATTCAGATATGACCAGGTAATCTTCTGTTGCAAGAAGCACAAGACAAGTCCTGGACACCTTCAGAACAACACTTCAAGGCCTTGAGCAAGCCACAGCTTCCTATGTCTACTTGTCATCCTTTTCAGAGGAATTCAGAAGCACTGTGATTTTTCAAAACCCAGAGACTTGAATGGGAGCTGTATGTATACAAACTGCGGATGCCGATGCCATTTTTTAAAAATTTATTTTAAATCACTATGAAGGATTAACGTTCATGGTCTTACACTATGGAAAGGATGGCCTGAACATATGTTTTTCTCTCTTGCTTCTCATCACCCCCTTTATATCCCTGCCCCATATGCAAGGCAGCAAATTGGCCGCTACACCCAGCATAACCTTCCTGGTTTTCCTTTACCCTCTCACTCTTACTAATGCTGCCTGTTAGTGCTGCATTCAGCAGCTATGCTCAAACCCACCTGGGAAGCTTGACGGGTTTCTGCAAGCTTGCATAGCCTGGCCGTGATCCTCTCCTACAAAAACAGTGAAACACAAGAACAAAAATCATTAAGTTTTTACCAAAGGCACGGCCTCATAAAGTCAAGGCTAGAGTGAGGCCACTGATTTATGCAGAAATCATGGGTATATACTGCCAATTAATTTACCCTCGGTGGGCATGACAAATGTGTACTGAATACCACAGTCGAATGGTTCTCTGATGCACCAAGGCAATCTTCTTTATAACAGATAAAATTGCTGGCCATACTTTGCAAACTGACAGAAAACTGCCTCCACTTACCACATTCTGTCAAATCTAAACTACCCATCCCGTCTTTCCAAATAAAGTGTGTAAGAAAATGTACCCATATTATGTTCTGCACTTTGAATCTACCAAACGCCATGGTTTGCTCAGACTTGTGTGATGCAGTAACGTAAACTTATCAGTGCACAGCTGTCACTAGTGCTACATTGTGCCATGTACTACTGGAAGTGCACGATGTACAGTCATGGACAAAAGATTACGAGATGTGGGTTCACGGAAAAAAATTTCATGTGTGGCTAGGGAAGAGCAGGTCGATAAATAAAACCACTGAAGCATGACGGTACATGCATTATCCATCTCCTGGAAGAATACCAGCTGGCTGACTAGTGAGGCTATGGACAAAACGAATTTTTTTCCGCGAATCCTCATTCCGCAAACTTTTGGCCATGACTACATTTGTAAACGAACTGTGATGAAAGCATTAGCGATCTATGGGTTAAGAGTTTTATTTTTTTTTTTGTGCCAAAGTCACTGCATTCTGAGTTCAGCAAGCGTTAAACCTTGCCCATTCAGACTGGTTAGTTGCACAGACTGCATTTCAAAGTACTCCCTCCATTCAACAACTTTTTAAACAAATTATAGAAGAGTTAAAAGATTTGAATCTTGCTTTAGAAAGTATAGTCAATCTGTAAGCCTTGCAAGTCTGACTACTGGGTCGAAAATCACTGAGCAGTAAGTTGCTTGGATTTCCTAAAGTTCATTTGTGCCTGGATGTACTGTCTCTGAGTGTAAGGTGACAAAGCTGCTTGTCGTGTCGGAAAGGCAGCTTGATGCAGGGTTGTGAATTCTGTATAAAGTGCAGGAATTGTGTATATGGCACACACTCACCAAGAACAACTACAGCAACAGCACCAGCAGAAGCAACATGTCTTGGACTGCTTGTCGCGCACGGGTGTCGTAGCCGACACCTCCTGGGGAGGCGATCCACTGTTGTTGTTGTTCTGCAGGCTCCCACACACCCGGCCCGAGTCTCCGCCGCCCGACGGCTCGGACACCGAAATGCCGACACGGCTTGGTCCCGCCCACGATGGGCTGTTGCACAGGAGAGAGAGAGACACCTTCAGAACGAGGCTAGAGAGGGGAAACTAGAGAACGATCACAGCAGATAAATCAGTGTAACCGTCTCTGCATGACACTGCTAAAATTTTTATGGTAAAACATGTGTACAGCTCCCCGCTTCAAAAAAAAAAAAAGAATGTAGATGAATTTGAGCATTAATATTCATCTCTAAAAAAAGTCTTTCCAAGTGCTTCAGGAAAGTGGGGAGCTTTTTTTTCTAGCTTCTGTTCCGAGAAACCCAAGCAATCATTCCCAACAAACATGTCTTCCTGACGGAAGACTTACAAGGGGCCCAACATTCATATGACAGTGTTGTTCGTGTAATGAGAAATGAATGAATGAGGGGGAAAATCAGACTTTGGAGGGGAGAAAGAAGCCCAGAAAGTCAGTGGCTGCAAAATAGAAGACTAAGCCAGCAGTGCAGCTTAAAGGTGACGCATTAGAAAATAGTCAGGGAAAGACGTAGGCAAGCTGCAAGCAGTGGGTGAAGCGACACTGAATATGCTGAAAGATGCATGGTTGTCTGTAGCATAACGCCAGTGCACAAAAATTTATGACAAGAACAGTCCAGCTAAGCTTTGCAGAGTGATATTGTGGACAAAGATCTGTACCAAGAGAAACAAAGCGGGTTGAAAATGAAAAACAGTTCATTGTGAACTGCGAAAAGAGTGGGGATGTTTAATCTCCATTTATTTTCCAGTCCCTGCACACAGTCAGGTGGTTCCTGTGTCCGCACTTTTGTCGGCGACAGTGCATGCAGTGGATTTTTCATTTCATTGCGACCAACCAAATTGCATGCACTGCTAAATCTTTTGTGGCACCTGAATAAACCATTCAGAGCTGCTCAAAGGCTTTAAAGTGCCACCGATGCCTTATATGCAGCATGTTTGCTAGCTTCTAGAAATGGGCCACGGATTAAGACGAATGGTAATGTGTTGAAATAAGTTGGAATGATTAAATGCAATAGCTACGAGCATACGAATGGTTGGTTGGTTGGTTGGTTTATTGGGAGCACAAATATGGCATTCATAACATGACGCATGCGCAATCTTTAAAATTCTTTCACTAGTGTCATTTGCTGAACTGTTTCAATATTTCGGGCATCTCTTACCTGTGGCCTGCTTTTAAAAGGCAATTTAAGTGCTTCAGAGCCGCCGCAGCAGCAGGATTAATCGGGATCTTGACTGCTTTTGACCACCTTAATTTTTTAAAAGTCCACTGACACTGCACAGAATGAACCGTTTGCAGAAACCTGTAAATCATCTTCTCTGCCAGGCTTGTTTTCCAACCAACCAAAAGGTCTCGAACCCAGACGACACACTCACAATCCATGAGCGAATGAAAACTCTCGATGGTAGAGCTCTGCCTGCAGCAGAGTGTAGTCAGGAAAAGGAGGGAGACCGTCCTTTAATTGTCACAGTGCTGTGGGGAGTGGGTTGTTCCTTGTTCTGGCTATAAGGGGCATGAGGGAGTAAGTTGGGAAGGTATTGTTCAGCAGAAAATTTTTATAAAGTTTAGTATGTGGTAGCTCACTACTGCTGGCACAGGAACAAAAAGATAGTTTTCATGTGACGTCACGGACGCCATCTTTGGGTACTGCGGCTAGCTTCCACAGTTTATACGGGAACTGGTTGGCAATAAGTGGTTTAACAAAACACCGAGGCTTTCGCTGCGCTTTCTGCACCTGCAGAGATGGCGGATACGTCAGTGAAAACTTTGTATGTCCTGCCTAGCCTCTACTGCAGTACTACAGGAGGTTGACATAATGCCCTTTTCTATACTGTACCATTGTACTCTTTCGACTGCTCTATCGGGGCCATCTTGAAGTAAACTGGCGACGTTTCTGAGTTTACTCATGCAGAAGAGAGAACTTGACTCTTTTCGTTTCCGCAAAGAATGCGAGAGTGTCGTCCGGGAACGAGACCTTTGAATTGGATATAAGACTTGCGGGGAAGTTGTCTTACAGATTTCTGCAAATGTTCCATTTCGCATCTGCACTTTCACATGTCTGCGTTACACATTAAAGTGAGTGAGTGCACATTAAGGTGCTCCACATTCATTTTCCCTGGCGGCGCACCTGGTGTCTGGAACGACGACGACGGGTGCGCCGCCGGCCGCCGAGGCGACGGAGGGCACCGGCGAGGGCTTCTTGGCGTCGGGCGCGGGCGTAGCCGCGGCTTCCGCCGCCGGCGGCTGTAGCCTCGCCGTCGCGTCGGGCCGCGTCGTCTCGGCTTCGGCAGTCCTCGGCTCCGTCGTCACTTCCGCTTCCGGCTCTTCCGCCGTCGCCGCCGAAGGGGGCGTGGTCGGCGGCGCTTGTTGCAGGCCGTCGCCGTCGGATGGCGCCTGCGTCGCCGGCGGCGACTCCGTTGCCGGAGGCGGTGATGAGGTCCGGGCGCTCGGGGCGGGCTCGCCGGGGCCTCGGCATTCGGGCGCCTGCCGCTGCTGCTGCTGCTGCTGCTGTTGCTGCTTGGGGTGTTCCTCCGGCTGCGGGTCGGCTTCTTCGGCTGCTGAGGCCCTCTGCGTGCTGTTGGACATCTGCACAGAGGAACACGAGAGGCGACACGCTCAGAATGCGGGGGGCTTCGATCGCGCGCAACAATGGCAGGAGGGGCGGAAGCTGACGAAAGTGAGACGACAAGAAATTAATGCGCTGCACATAGGTGTACGCAGCATATTAATTGTACAGTTTTGCCTTAATTCTACAGTTAAAGCAAAACAAAATTAAAAATCAATGGGAACTAAGGCGAATGAACAAAAATACAGTGGAACAGCCATTATAATGGCAGTTTGCTGTTTGCTCACGAACTGCGCTATACGGCCCGCATGAGGTACAAAAGTAATGCATGCTGAGCTCGATCTGGAAGTGCTCCACAACAGAGATGACCGGGTTGTTTAGTGGGCACGAAAATCTCGGAACGCCACCATTTTGAGAAAAGCGATACATTAGTAAGTTTTTTAGTCTATTTTCTATTCGGTCTGATACAGTCTAGTGCAGGCCTCGTTCCCCGTTCCTATTCTTTAGCTGAAGCCTTGTACTCCCCTTTTTTTTTTCTGAACGGAAGACACAAAACGCAAAAAGCAGGTGAACAGAGACCTCTTTCTCTCTTTCTTCTTTCACTCCCACCTTCCCTTACAGCGCGGTTCAGGTGTCCACCGAGATATGTAAGACAGATACTGCGCCATTTCCTTTCCTCAAAAACCAATTTACCAATTTTAGGTGAACAGGATACGCAACAGAAACCTAAAAGAGGGCACTCAATCAACGAAACCAATCAGAAAAAAGGAAGTTGACACCCAAAGGGCCCTAATATTTCCTAGAAAAGAAAAACTCGGGTATGAACGCAGCACAGACGCATATTTCTGACGGAGACTAACCCGAACACTTAGGGCAGAATCATTCCATGCAGCGTGTGCACTAAAATACAGCAACAATAAGATATCAGGCCTCGTCGGCAGACGTTTCACAGACACAACTGGTAATCGTCGCATCCTTTACTTTCAACCCTTTCTGTTTGAACAAAGATGGCGTCTAGTGGCGCGCCTGCAAAGCATGCTTCGCCTCACTTTGAGGTGAATTGAGGGTAAGCCGATTGTTCAGGAACCAAGAAAAAGTAGGACGCAGGAATTATAAATGCAACTAAAATGGCGCCAAATTCAGCACAGACGACAAAGGCAGACAGCACAGGCACCTCATATTAATCTGCTGCCGGCACTAGGAGTCCTCGCCACTCTGAGACACTCCGAGAAAAGTAGGGACCGGATGGCGTCTGTATCTTCAAACAAGACGGCCTACTTTTGCAAGTCTCTCCAGCTAGTATAGTATTGTAGAGAGTCGTACGATACTTTTCATGTGCCCATTATAACCGTACCTTACCAGGTTCGTCAACAGTGATGTAACGTACAGGCGCGGACAAAAGTAAACGGAGCACGCAACTGTCTTCGAATATTTTTCACGCGTCACCTAATTGAAATTTCCAGCAGTGGTGCTCGCATGCTGGTAGCGGAGGATGGTGGGCTTTCTTGTAGACAAACAACGCTTCTTCATTACCAATGGAGAAAGCGTGGTTGCACTTCGAACGCAATAACGTGCTCCGTTTACTTATGGCCGCGCCTGTACGTGGACGCGGTATAAATGTTACTGGGCTTTTTGTTTTATCCGTGCCTTTGACTTGCGCCTCTGTTTCCCTCTACATACGCGGAACACTTGCAAAGAAAACTCTGCATGGCAAAGCCCAGCCGCGGCCGGTCTCCCCACTCTGCGAGCAGGACCTTTTGCGGAGGTCCCACTAAAGTGGTGAACTCTGGGACCTCTTTCTGTATTCTTTTTCTGCGTGTAAATTTTGCATATATTTTCTGAATGAACTCTGAGCTGTGAAGACATATCTCTCAAACTATTATCAGGTCAGAGTCACTCGGAAACTTTCGAAGGGTGGATGAAACTTCTACCGGCTCTGGCGTATGCAAGCACGTAACACCTGACGGTCTGTCGGGAAGCTGTGGGCGGGGCGTGAAATCCAGATATGTACTATGCTGAGAGAGACGACGCCGGTGGACGCGACTGCGCCACAGAATGGACGTCGGATGATGTCCCATGGATGTCCCGTGGATGTCCCTCGTCTCGAGATGGTGGAATGCGGCGCGTGACAAAAAACAGGCGACAACGCCGGACATGATTCGGAGGGCGGTACACCAACATTTAATGTCGGTATTTCAACAATCTCAACATTGGAGCCTGCACGCAGTGTCTATCTCATTCTTAACTAGGTGCCTTTTAGCCCGTTCGTGGGTTGAGCCGCGCCATCGCCGGCGGTGTAAACGAGCCAAACAATGGATAAACACTGCCTCGACTGGGATTCGAACCCGCGGCACCGCGGACAGATCAGCTTCGCTGAACACTGCATGAGAGCACCAGGCTATCGCCGCAGCCGATCACGCCTCGTGTTACTGTTAATGTTGTTGTTGTCGTCAAGAAGATAATGACGCGTACGCACTGCGGGGTATAAGCCAAGACATAGGAGGCGACTCGTGTTAAACTGCGACACACCGTCGCGCTGTGCTTTGCATATCGTCATCTTCTACTAAAACTGCTATCGAACTAACACGCGCATTCTCGCGCGCTGTACGTTGCACATAATTGTATTCTTCAACTAATGCTACTACCTAATTAATATCGTAGCCAGGCGTGGCGACGCCCCAGCAAAGCAAAACAATGAACCTAGAGAGCCTGAGACACAGACAGAGCTGCGCTCAAATTTCGCACTAGGAGGAATCGTAATCGTCCTTAAAAGTTTTAGGTAAAGACGATATTTTGTTCTTAGAGCTGATAGTTCGATTATGCCGTGGACATAATCATCATCATCATCATACATTGTCCCTTAAGGGCCTCTATAAGGTTATTTCATAAGTGTGGCGGGGGGGGGGGGGGGGGGGGAAACAAGAGTAGAATGTGATTACATAGCAGTAAAAAGAAGACGAACTTAAACTTTTACAGGACATTGCAAAAGGGCGAGACAAACATATTACACAGACACACTGTGATCATCCAGAAATATGCATACAAGAGCAAAAGGGGCGCACATAATACGGATAAGAGTGCGACAAATAACTCGGGAAAATGTTAATAAGAAGTGCAGCTGTGATACATGAGGAGTAGTAGGATATAGGCGTTAATTACGTTTAATGATAAATATGGTCTAAGGGTAGATCCTTGAATTTATTAGCATCGCGCTCTGTTGATAAAGGCTCCGGCAGCTCATTCTATGCTCCTATGGCTGATGGCAAGAAGGATTTATAGAAAGCATTAGTGGAGCCATGTAAAAGCTGCAGACAAAACTGTTAAAAAGGCGGCGCGATGTTCATGCTGGATGGAAGTAGGAGTGCGTTGTGCAAGTGAAGGGAAATCGTAATAGTTTATGGAAAAGACAAAGTTAGGCAATTTTGCGACGAAAAGACAGCAGCGGTATGTCGAGCGATGATTTTATGCCTGCACACTAGTTCTCCAGTCGTAACATGATGTTATACGTCGAGCTGAGCGATTTTGCACTGATTGTAATGCGTCAATAAGATCCCAATGGGCACTGAAGCTCCCTTGGATGTCCTAGGGACGTGTGGGACGTCTTTCGGACGTCCCTTGAACGTCCAGTGGGGTTTCAGTGCTTGCTGGGGTAAGTCCGGTGGGGGTTCCAAATTGGCGAGGGATATGTCAGCTCTGTGCGAATGAACACTTCGTAGGCGAGTTTGTGGATAGAAAGAGGGGACATGGCCAGCAAGCAATCTTCTCAGTCGGTTGAATGATTTTGAACTTCCAGCTGCTACGTTTAGAATGTGCTGAAGCGATGACAGTTTGCTAATCATTATAATGCCTAGTTATCGGCACAATTTTACTTGTGTTAGGGCTATTGAGCTTCGAGAATAGTGATAATTTAGGTTATTACATCTGCGGGATACTTTCATGTATTTGCAACGTGATCAGCCATCGGGCGTGCCAGTTTGTTATTTCGCTGAGGTCAGTTTGAATATGGGTTTTATCGCTGTTACATGATATGCGTCGATACAAACTGCAGTCGTCTGCAAACAGGATTTATTTATTTGCATATGATTGTCCACATGGTACCGGTAGTTATTAGGCCAGTAAGTAACACCGCTTCCGTTCAATGCTCAAGCACGAATAGAGCGACCAAAGAGGTTTTTTTTTTTTAAACGCGATAGCATTGAAAGCCCCTATGGGCCAAAATCCGTCGTCAGTCATAAAATTCGCCTGGAGAAAAGTGACGTCACCAGACCGGAGCATTCTCAATGGCTGGAGGGAAGTGACGTCACTTCCGGTAAACGCATCAGCAGCTGCTGATGTTACCGCACTGCCAACTCGCAATAGAACTGGGTGTCCTTGTGAATTTTATAAATATTTCCTCGTGAATACATTTCAGTATTTTTATTGTCATCTGACCAGCTTACGCTCTCTAACCTTTGGCAGTTATTATTATTATTATTATTATTATTATTATTATTATTATTATTATTATTATTATTATTATTATTATTATTATTATTAGCAGCGATCGGGACTCTAATCTAGCCGTGAGCGCGACAAAACCTGGAAGAAAATGCACTTCGCGTTCTGACGGCATACCCGGGACCCGTTTAAGAAAGAGGCGTCGTTATTTTTTTCCTTTGTCCGTACCTTTTGTCGTAATAGCGTCCTTGTTTCACCGCTCTTATTCCAGCAGTTCAAAGAAAATGTAATATGAGATAAGAAGGCAGTACAGAACGAACATCAGCGCCAGGATAGAAGGAAAGAAAGAGAGAAAGAGGTGGGAAACAACAGCAGCGCGACAGAAGGACTCGGAGAGATGAGCAAGGAGGTATAAAGAATAGAAAAGGCCAGGAAACAAACAAGGAAGGAACGAAAGAAGGCCAAGAAAGCGACAAAGAAAAAGACAACAGGGCGCTGCGCTGTTATCGAAAACACGCTCTGGAGGGCGCTTCGGACTCGACAAGAGCAAGTGCTCGCCCAACTCTCCGCGCTGCAGGTTCGCTCCAGATGACGCGGCGCATTACGCTGCGACAGGTTCCCTTTCTAAAAGAAAGAAAGAAAAGAAAGAGAGAAAGGAGGGAGGAAAGAAAGAAAGAAGGAAGGAAGGAAAGAAATAAAGAAGGGAAGGAAGAAAGAAATTGAAACAAAAAGAGAAATCAAGTACGTAATAAACGGAAGCAAACGATAGAACGGAAAGGTAATAGGAAAAAAAATGTACGGAATCTTCTTTATGTGGATCCAGGGAATAAAGTAACAAGGAAATGAAGAAAAAGTACGTAATGAAGCGAAACAAAGAAGAGATCTAGAGGACAACCACTAGAAACATGTTTTTATAGAAAACAGTATGAAAACAAAAAAACAGAGGAGAAAGACAGTAGGGAGACAACAAAGGGGATATGAAGTGCAGAGCTGCAACTGCGCGCGAATAAGAAAGGAAAACAAACGAAGAAGGCAAGAAGGACAGCAGTGAAAAAGCCCATCCAGGCGTAAGCATGTGGGCGATTGTTGTGCTCTCTCCGAGTTTATCGGAGGAACCTCCTGCCCGCCGTCTTTTCTTCTTTCGCACGCGTTGACTGTTTTCTTTGGGGCCTCGAAAGCGTCCTCCCCCCCTTTCACCCCACGTTTTACTCGATTCCAGACTTTTATGCTGCCAGAATGAAGAGAAATTGACAGTATCGGGGAAAAAATGGATAGTAAGTTCGGTCAATTATGCAGCAATTTTGATTGCTAGCTTTTGTTGCGAAAGCAACACTACGCGAGTCGCCGACCCATTTCGCGGAGCCGAGGAAAAACCATACTGCGCATGCGCGAGGAGCAGTGACGTCACACGGCGCACAGCTGGCGCGCCGCCGCCGTCGCTGCGCGGGTGACTCAGAGGTGCCGCCGCCGCGCTCGCCAGTAGCGCATGCGCAGTAGCGGCGCATAGCTAGCGTGCCGGGGCCGCCGCCGCGCGCTCTCCATCGCCTCTCTCCTCGTTGCTTTCGCAATCCTCCAGGTTTAACCAGAGCTAAACCACTGCCAATTTTTTTTTCTTTTATGGATTCTTGCTTAGGAAGACCAGCGTTTAGGAGCTGTAGTACTATATACAGGGTGCTTCACCTAAGTCTTTATACAATTAAAAAAAGGCTTTTGGAGTTATAAGAGCGCTTTTTTTCGACATAGCATTATCAGCGGCGTAGTACGTCGAAATACAGATAAGACATGCTAACTAGCAGGCTGGTTAACTAATATGAATAAGCTTTTTAACTATTCTTCTTGGGCTCCTAAAATATTGAGAGGCGTGTGCCCTAACGTTCGTAATATCCATATCACTTTTCAGAATTTCGAAAACGCTGTTACACTCGGCTCTGTGGACGAACAAAATATGGCAATTTCGACGAGTTACGTGCACTGGAGAGGTTGCTTTGCCTGCAAGCTCCTCGAAAGCTCATGTATATAGGCGCAATGTCGCCAAAATTGGGTGGGCCACAGCGCCGAGGGTAACCGGGTTTTCGATATTCTAAAAACTGATACTGATATTACTAACTGTGGGCAACACGCCGATCAGTAATTAAGGAGCCTAAAAATGATAGTTAAAATTTAACTACTGATTATTAGTTAACCAGCCTGTTAGTTAGCACGTCTTAGCTGTACTCTGATGTATTACACCACTGGCAATGAAATGCCGTAAAAAGCGCTATTCTAACTCAAAAACCTTATTTAAACAAAATTGTGTAAAGTCTTAGATGAAACGCACTGTACAGGAGCCTAGTAGTACTCACAGGAGCCTAGATAGGAGCCTAGATAGTACTCACGCGCGGTGCACCTCAGGCAAGGAAAAACAAATTGCAAAACTCCTTTTCTCCAATAACTTAAGACGAGTTTGGCAGAGAATTATTACGCATGAGCGGCATTGCACCGTGGTCATTCTGCAGAATAGCGCGCATTAAGTGTTCTATTTCTTGAAACCATTCTATTTATTACATTTTGGCACGCATTTCCTTCCTTTTCCTGACGAAATTCCAATCCTCTCCATAAGATGCCTCTAATTACGTAAATATCTATCACCCTCTGCAGCACTCTTTTCTGGCGCGCGCCGCATCACTAACGTCATATCTGCAAATAGACTTCAAGTATTCGTGAAATCCTCGATATGCCTCCCACTTCCATGAAACTGCTGGTATACAAAACCCTGATCGGATCAAACCTTGAGTGTGCCAGTGCTTGTCTGGAACCCACCACATCTAGCAAATACGCTCGGATCGATCCAAACCCGCTCCATTCGTTTTCGTTCATTCTGAATATTCACGAATCATCAGCGTACCATCTCAATGGTCTGAATCCGGTCTCCAAGAACTCTTTAGTCGGTCGACACACCGCCTCAACCTCTGCTTGGTCCATAATTTCCCCCCAATTCACTACATCAAGTGCCCTACATTGTTCATGCTTCCCGCATATCCCAGCACTGTGCACCTGTTTCAGATTACCCGGAGCCACTTGTCCGGATTACTTTTTCACCTTCTTTCACAGCGCAGCTGTTAATAGATCATTCCCGCTAAATGCGTTGGCGTAGTAGCACGGCTGGTCATGGGTCTGCTTATCACGTGACCAGCGCTGTGATGTCATCCGAGCGAGGGCTCTACGTGACTTCGCTGGCCACGTGACCTTATGCCGTGACGTCCGCGTGAACGGAGCCGTCTGGCGTACAGCCCTCCAAGTCGCGCGCGCCATCCCCGCGCCGTGACGTCACCGCGAGCATTTCCCGCGAAAAGAAGCCGATTAGCAGCAATCGCAAAAGCATGCAGGAGCTGAGCTGGATGAACCATTAAAGAATAGCTAAAGAGGTGTTACAATTCGAAGAGCTTAAATGGATCCAATGCGTAAAACTTGCAAGTAAAGTAAGTAAAGTATTTCTGTGCTAGAATTTGAAACAGTGACGTAATTGCAAAGAAAGTTGCGATGGTGCTTTCTCCGCAGTGCAAGATGCCAGATAGAGGGATCCATTATGACGTCATCTACAGCGGTGATATTATGTTTAAACAAAGAAACATGTGGTCTAAAGAAGAAAATACATGCCATTGAAGGTAAACCCTGTGATGCCCTACGCACGGCAGGATGTATTAAGGCGAAGGCAACGGAAATCTAAAATCGTACCATCGATGACATCACCAGGCTTGTCCGCACTCCTTCCGGGCTTTGAGGAAAAGCCTGAAGATCGTCGCTGCTTTAATCGGCAATTACGCCACCATTTTAGAAGAGGAAATATAACCATGCATGCTTCACCTACCAGCTTCACACATTCGCATCCTTTAGTCTCGTCCAGTTCTCTAAAAACGTCTCAACTTCCACAAGCCAGTAATTACTAATTGTATGTCACAAGTTCTAATTTGATGTTTTTTGGTACAAGAAAAGGAAACGAGAACGCGTCAGCTAACAATGAAATAGCACACAGAAGAATGACAGAACACCGCCCGCAGCTTATTTTGCACTGAATGCCACATTTACCCGAACAAAAAAAAAAAATAAAAGGAAGGTTTTGTAGAACACATCATCCCACCGGAACACGAGAGGTAAGGCTGGACGAACCACGATCGGTAACTGACTCCGTTTTTTCGGAGTGGCATATTTATCTAGTCGCGTTTCCGTAATCGGCGAAGTGAATTTTTTATTTTCTGTTTTTTTTTGTGTGAAACGGGTAGCATAAAACGAAGCTCCTAATTAGAAAGAAAAAGTAGAATAGGCGCAGTGACATCCCTGTGTCTGCGTTCTCTCTCCCTCGCTCACTTTCTATTCAACCAGGAAGGACATCAGCGAGCCTCTCCCCGTTTTCCAAGACATCATTCAACAAAGACGACTCTAAGAAGTCGCCATCGGTCTCGGTAAGAAAAAAAAAATGTTAAATTTGAAAACGCCGACAAACGCTCACTGCGGCGTATGTCTTCCTTCGTAATTTTTTTTTTTCGAAGAACCAGATCAGGAAAGGTACGGGAAGCAGGATACAGGGACTTTCAATCCGAAGCCGAGCCCTAGACGTAGCTCTCTAATGAGGACGCGGAGCTTCTATGAGGGCTTGAAACGAGCATACATAGCGGCAACGGCGCAATGGATAAAACGGAGAGGGCTTCGGAACCCGCGTCTTCAGCCTACCTGATCGGGATCCCTCTATATTCATCGCGATGACAAAAATATTCCCTAAGCGAAGTATCTGCCCATTGAGAACCTGCACTTGAATTGCCCATTGACGAACGGTAATGTATAAAGCTGATACCACACAAACTTTTGCGCCGTTCACATATGCAAAAGAAAATCGTTTTTGTCGGCAGCAGCTGCATACAGTGCTTCGGGTGATAACGGGCACAGGAGTGAGTGAACAATCAGCTATGCTCAGCGAAGAACTAGAGAACCGGAAAATGGGGCGGATCGGTCCTACGTCATGCGTGGTGCAGATAGATTACAGGGCGCCATGGTGTCCCTCTGACTACCCTTCATGCAAACTAGGTGATTACGCAATATTGTAGGTAGCTTAATTCAGTGTCGCGGAACAGGTGGTGTATGTAAACAAGTGTCTCCGCCCAACAACGCTTCGTCGACCCCCCCCCCCCACCCTACACACACACGCACACACATACGCACACGTACACACATACACACACATACCCACTCACGCGCGCGCTATGCCGCATACCCGCACGGTGCGGCTCGCGATAATGACATCACGGAATGGTACGCGGTATTGACCGCGGTCTGCACTTCTGGTCAGTGTCAGGATTTACAAATTGGACGTCTAAAAAGAGGACAATGAGTTTTTATCGATGACATCACGCTCCTAGAGAACGTATCCTCCAGATTAAGCCCAGCATGGTATGATTCTTGAACGCAGGCACCCAATAATTGCTCCTTCCTGCGCTTCAGTCGTCCAGAAAACCATTTACATTGGTTTAACTGATTCCTGCATGCCATGAGACAACAGTCACCGCGAAAAAATTAAATCTTTCAGGTTACATCGAACAAGACGTCTCGCCGTTCGGGTGGTAGCAGCCTGTCACCTGTCAGCAACCGCATTCTATCGCACTACCGAGTGGTTGCCGCCTGCCCACCTCGCGCACTACACTCAGCAACCTCATTCTCTCGCACTGCCGCATCAACGCTCTCTATCAACAGTCTTTTCATTTCCAGCTAGTAACGTTCTAGATGAGCATGGAAGGCATCACAAAAAAAAAAAAATGGAGGGAACACTGAAGCTCCGCCTTAAGGGTATGACGCAATAACGTAATGGGTCAATTCCCATGTATGCAGAAGGTCATTCTCTACTTTACATTCATAGATGCCTGGGAGTCATCATACCACTCCTGGCTCAGTGGTGCAGCGGTTAAGCGATGCGCCACTGCCCTGCGATGGCAGGTGCTCCCAGCGGTGGGCCTTGTGTGACTCAGGCTGCTCTTCCCGAGCGACCAATCATTAATTTAACTGTCACCTGCAAGGGTGGGCAGTCTGCTCACAATCCGGTGGGCAGATTGTGATGACGCCACAAGGTCACGTGACCTGGGTGGCCCACCTGCCCCCTAAGTTGCTCTCTGGGGACCACCTGCCAGATCCATGTATGCTCGTGATTTTTCGCTCACAACACCGACGCCGACAACACCGACACCAGATTTTCTGGTGAACGAGGCCTATAATGCTATCGCGTCAAAGATCAAGCGCAATAACAAATATACAGGCGGGCACAAGAGGCATGGCGGCTATAAAACTTCGAAGCCCAGTAGCACTGTCATGAGGCGTATGCCTCATTCTGACATACACTCGTTCTATGTCAGACAACACGCGTTATAGAGATCGCAAAAATCCTGCCCGCGAGTCAGAAGCGAGAACTTTAATTATTTTTCTCCTAGACTTGTCTTTCGTTTCTTCGTCTGCACGAGCAAAACTTTTCTGGGTGCTCGCTCGCTACACACTGGGCGCCCACTGCACACCGTATTTCGATACGAGAGGAGATCCGCATTACCGCTCAAGAAGCGTCAACATATATATACGATAAAAAAAAAGGCTGCAAGGCGTGAATCCCTCGCAAGATTTGTTTTATTTGCTGTTTTTTTTTCACGTCACGATTATTTACTGCCATGGCGCGAGCCAAAACAGAGACAGTGATGCTGGAGCTGGCTATTAGGGGGAAAAAAAAGAGATCAGCCTCAATCCGACCCCCGGGATCACCAGTGACGCGGCATCAGCCAACACCTACAGAGCAAAAACGCACCTCTTCTAACCGCCTCGGAAGTCGGCGAAGACGGAAAGGAATAGCGCAGATGCCCAGTTAATCCACCCACAAAGAGAGTTCGGGTTTCTCCGTCAGTTGCGGAAGGGTATAAAGACCAGAGGCAGAGAGAAGGGGGGTGGGGGGCTGTGAATTCAAGGCAGCTCAGCAAAAATACCTAGCGTACGGGCGTAGTAAACGTAAAACCTGGTAAGAAAGAAGAAAAAAAAAGAGAGAGAGAGAGAGCGCCGGTTGAATCTAGCGCCGCTAGGCGCTCCTTCCGGCAAGCATCCCCACTCCCAAGACGAAGAATCCAGAGGGCTCTTACGTCATTCGCCAACGAAGGCTGCGAGCGAGCCAATCGCAGGCCCGCCCTGTAGTATCGGCCCCGGGGCGCAGGCGTGACGTCATCGCGTCCTGTAATGACGCAACCATGACGCAAGCGCGAGAGTCGGTGAGGGGAAGGGAAGGGAGGCGGAAGTCTGTCACCCGGTCCCCGGGCGGCCGCTGGCAAGGAAGCGAAGGACACAACGGGTACGAACGAAATACAAAAAGAAAAGAACATGAGAGAGAGAAGTTATAGGGGACAAGCTGCCTCTTGTCCGGAAAAGGTGCGGAGAAGATGCGCAATAGGAGGGAAAGAGAAAGGGAGAATATACGTAACCACGCAACAAACAAAAAAGTTTAAGCTGGTTGTCGCAAAATAACCGATTGAATGAATAGCAAGGAAAAGTAACAAAAAGGGACAAACGGGGAAAACTGGAGGTGGTGGGGAGGGGCTACCGTGGTTTGCTCCCTAATCTTTCTCACGCATCCACCAGCTACAAGGCGAGCGAGCGAGTGCATAGGGTAGAAAAAAAAAGAAAAAAAGGGAAGGACGCGCCGCGCCGCTTCCCCCTTTCGCGAACCTCAAACAAAGAAGGCATATGCAAACGAGCGTGCTATGCTACGTAGGTCGTCGGGGATGCCGGCGGAATATTGAAAAGGGAAGGGGAGGAGGTGGCGTGGAGGAGAAAACGCGAAAAAAAAAAAGCGCGTCTCGTCGCCTCGTCGCGCCTGCCCGAAGAAAGAGGAATGGGAAAGAAACAAAGTCTGAACGTTGCCTGGCCGAGCCTGTTCCTCTCCCCCCCCCCCCCCCCCCCCCCCCCGCTTTTTCCCGCCTCCAAACCTTATTCAAGGTTCCACCCGGTGGCACATCGCCTTCGCGGCGGTGGTTGCTGTTTTGTTTTTGTACGCGCCAGCCACCGGTGCTTCGCACGAAAGGAAACATGGAAGAAGGCCGCGCACAAGCAGGAATGGGGAAAAAAAGGGGAAAGCAAACCTCGTCGCGAGGTAACGACGTTGCGGGAGGACGATGCAATATATTTTCAGGGGAAAGAAAAGGGGCGACCGGACAGTAGTTGGTCACACCGGACGGGAACGCGGGCGCATTTCGGGGCTCCCTTCCGTTTTGACCGAGCGTTGTTTGAGCACCTTCCGTTCTTCCGTGTAATCTGAACGGCAACGTTCGCGCAGCTCAGGTTCTTGGTTTAAAAGCAGAGTGCGCAACGCAAATGTTTTTCTCTTTAACTGACTGATCCCGTGATTTTTATTTCGTTTCTTTAAATAGGAAGTGGGACGGAGAGGTGGAATTGGCCCTGCATGGTTTAACCGAGCGTGGGGTACATCTATTCAGCGCAGTGTATCTTCCCGATTTGTTCTGAGAACGTTTCCGGTTTACGGGGGTTTAACGTCCCAAAACGACTCGGGGTATGAGGGACGCCGTAGTGAATGGTTCCGGAAATTTTCACCACCTGGGGTTCTTTAACGTGCACAATATATACATCGCACAGTACACGGGCCTCTACAATTTCGCCTCCATCGATATTCGAGCGCCGCGGCTGGGATCGAACCCGCGTCTTTCGGGTCAGCAACCGAGCGCCACAACCACATAGCCACCGCTCTGCGGCTCTCTTTTGAGAGTGGCAGAGCTCATCAATATACGAGCGAGCATATCGAACGGGCACTCTGCATATATTAACTATGTTTAAGTGCCAGTAGATAACTGTGGATGTTATTTAGTCAGCCCTGTAATCACATGCCAGGAAAATCCAAAAACTTGTCATTGTCTTCGTCTTGTAGAGTATCGCTTCAATAATAAAAAAAAATTGCATTGCTATCACAGCAACTAATAAGCTTGCCAGGTGTGTCCACGCTGCCACGGAGTTAGTAATGCGCTTCAATCTGAGCAACGTCTGCTCCTAAAACACCCCACAGATGCCGCCCCAAACCACCCTTTCAAAGTCGCGCCGTCGCGGATCTCTATAAGGTTTTAAGCTCAACATGGGGGCATTAGGAGAAATTGAGAATGTTATTAGTTCAACTTGTTTTCCGATTCCGGCCTCTCCTTTCCTGTACCCGTCGAGGTGGCTCAGTGGTTACGGCACTTGGCTGCTGGCCCGAAAGACGCCGGTTCGATCCCGGCTGCCGTGGCCGAATTTCGATGGAGGCGAAATTCTAGAGGCCCGTGTATTGTGCGACATCAGTCCACGTTAAAGAACCCCAGGTGGTCAAAATTTCCGGAGCCCTTCACCACGGCGTCCCTCATGGCATGAGTTGCTTTGCGACGTTAAACCCCAATAAACCAACCTTTCCTGCGTCACGAAGCACAGCGTGACGTCACAAAACTCGCGTCTATACCTGGCCTTCGCTAAACAATGCCACAGGAAGCCTGGGACAAGGGTTGAGCAAAACGCAATTAAGTGTTAACCTCTAGAAAATGGCGAGTGATAGCGGTGATTTGGGAAAGTAGTGGTGAGACGGGCGCCGCCAGCGGCCCGTCGCTCCGAGCTCAACTTTAGCTATGTTTAGAGACGAGATGGAGGGCCGACGAAAAGGACTGCCTGCGGTTTGCAAATTGCGCTAAAAGAAGATTCCGATTCTTAGAATACCCCATATTGCGCTCTGACCACGCATGCAAGACACGTCATGGACACTAACAAGAGCAATACCGCACCCTCTTAAAAGAAAAAAGGAAAAATGAATAAATAATAACCGATCGGAAACGATAGCAATGTACGAAGAAGAAACAAACAGGGCTCTTATTAACGAAAACTTGGGCGAAGGGAAACGGGGAGGGAAACCCCGTCCGCTGACCAGCCTTTCGAATAAAGGACTCCTCTTCGCCTAAGAGTTGTCTTCCCCTTCCGACAAGTTCCCTTGTCATAACAGAACGTCCGTCGACTGGGGCTTTCCTCCTTCCCCTTGTTCATGTTCCCCTTTCAAAGAACCACCTCTTCACCCCCATTCCCCCATTCTTCTACCGCGGACGCTTATTAAATATTAAATAGAGGGGAAAGGAGCTCGCACTGACCATCGCACTGCTATGACGACGGCCGCATTGCCTTTCCTCTATAGCTCGTCGACCGGTCGCATTAACCATCGACTTCAGGTGCAAGTCGATTAGCATGGCGCCACATGGTGTACAGGAAGGCATGAAAAAACATGCTGCACCGCAATAAACTCCTTTTATTTTCTGCTTCTTTCCTTCTTTCTTTTTCCTTTCTGTTTTTTCTTTATTTCTGTTGTTTTACAGCGAGAGCTGTATATGGCGGCGAAATTACGTCGTCGTCGGCGTTGTCCTTACTCCTCCCTCTCTCTCCCTGCGTCACGGATGAGCGACTATGGTGCAAGGTCGTACGCGTAACAGCCCCCCCCCCCCCCCCCCCACCACCTCATGGCTGGGTTACTACACTCGGCTATTCCTATACTTTCAGCACAATGAGCTCACTTGAGCTTAAACGCGTCGCACTTATGCGAGTACAGCCGTATAAACGCGAGAGACATCTCACTCCCTGTACTCACAGATGCTAATACTACGGTTGGCATGAAAATTTCGTGCCACCCCAGCTGTTGCTGCGATTCGCATTGTCACAAGGGTAACCACCCGGTGATTTGTTTTTTTTTTTTTTGCGATGTTACAGCTGCCACGGTATAGCTGAGTCAAATTAAGAACATGCTGCGTATAGCCTCGGCCAAAAGTTTCAGGCCGCATGGTTTTCCTCTAATTGGTCTAGTGTAAAATTCGCCATGACGAATAAAAACAACAAAAATGCCTCAACATGGCACAAATTGAGAGTTGAGGGGTGGCATAAGTTGTTCACAACACGCCTGAAAACAAAAACCCTGTGACGCGGCAGACACCTTGCAGGTTCTCGACTGCTGCACGACTTAGCAGGGGTGCTCGATGCAGACACAGGCCACCGACGCCGCCGCTGCTGACGGCATGTCATGCCTATAAAACTCGATATTTTAGAGCTGAGAAATGCTTTATGCTTGCAGAGGCATGAGTGAACAGATTATATAAATAGTTGATGCAAAAATATTAGTAATGATAAGCAAAGAATGCGCGCAACATGAAGCTTTACAGGAAATCCGACAGTGCTCCTAACTTCGTCGATGACAGTGCGAATCCTGGCATAGGGTTTTCATAACCAGCTTTTCTGGACATCACCAGCTAGCGCCATCTATCAACCGCCGCTAGCAAACAATACGTAAATCAGTGAAGGTACTTAACTAGAGTTCTATGAGATGCTGCGCCGACACATTGACAGGCGTACTCTTCCTACACGCAGCAAGCTCCGACTCTTAAAATAGTCCCTGCACTCGCACAGACCAGTTAAGACAGCCATAGCTAATCAGTGGGATGTGCCAGACGTCAAAATTTTTTGCGGTAATTATGGATGTTAGGCTACACGCAGCGCGTGGTGGTAGCCGGGCGAACTAAAAGTGCTTCTCCAGGTTCTATGAGATCTGCGATACACGCTGCAACGCCAACTGGATTGCGGGGCTGGTCGGGAAGAAAGCTCGACTTCGACTTCTTGTCACGGTAGCGCCTCTATACGGCAGCGCAAAGATGACAGCCGACAAAGAAGCGAAGCCCGGTAGCACTATGAAAAAACATGCAATTCCTTAAGTATATAACCCCTAATCTATAGCTAGGTTAAAGCGCTAAACGTTGAGCCGCGTGTTTAGTAAGCACTGAAATCGGTCGTCCCACATCGGCATCCCTTTGTAAAGAGGCTCACACACCGACATGCGCTTGGTGTCTCTGTCTTTGCACTTTTTAACGCGATAACATTACAAGCCGAATCGGAGAAAAAACGCGGCGTCCGGCGGCGCTGTGTGTCATGACACTCGCTGATTGGTCGGCGGGGTGTGTGACGTCATGACACCCCGAGACATGCCGAGCGCGCTGGCCGGCTCGGCGACAGTTGACGGCTGCGCTTGGTTGTGTTCAGATTGGCGAATGAGAGAAAAATGCTATCCCATTTCCTCCGCAACTACGCAGTTGATCACTTCAATTTTTTTTTTTCATGACAGCTTTCATTTAGTGAGTTTGGTGGCTGTAGGCAGCGTCAGTGGCGTTCAGAGCACGTTACGCCAATATTTGCAGGGATCGATTGCGGCTTTGTATCCCCGGAAAATGGAGTCGCGACTGCCCCTTGACGCCACAGCTGACGTTCGTGAGCTCAAAAAGTTCTGACGTCACGACGGCCATTGCGGCTGTGTCTGACGCTTCGGAGACCACCTGTGCATAGGCACTGACAGCTACTGAGGCGGTAAGCGGTAACAACGGACGTCGTAAACACTATGCTAAAACTGCAATGTTGTTCTCTTTCTCTCTCTGTCGAATGTCAGCGAATGTAATTGTAAGGTGTTAGAGTGAGGCGTCATCGAATAGTTCACACACACACACACACACACACACACACACACACACACACACACACACACACACACACACACACACACACACACACACACACACACACACACACACACACACACACACACACACACACACACACACACACACACACACACACACACACGCACGCACACACACACGCGCGCGTGCGGGCGTGTGCGTATATTATGCGTTTCGACCGGTCCGCCAGCCGTACGTATGGTGCGGCCGTTAAATAAATACATAAAGAAAACGCCGGGCGCACCGACCGCTTTAAATTTGGCGGACACCAATCGATTTCTTGCCATTGCGGACTGCGTAAGGAGCGGGGGAGCCGGTAAGAGGCGAACGGCGAGAGAGGGGAGAGGAGGCGGCGGAGGGGGGAGAGTGGGCTCGGCTGTCTGGAGCAGAAGGCGCGTCCGTATGAAGCAACGCGTTCCGGGCAGCCCTAACGGCGAGAGCGGCCTATGCTGCGCCACCTCTCTGCTACATTACGGAAACCTCACGTGCAACCCTCGCTTGATAAATTTTTTTTTTTCGAAATGTAGGCGTCAGAGCGACTCTGCCGGGCCGCCATTTAACAGTTGACGCATAATTCCTCAATCCCGCCGTTTTCACTTCGCTTTGCTTATCTGGTTGCTTATCTTTCTTTATTTTTTTTTGCCTATGAACAATTGGCGTTTTACAGTTTAGCAGTAAGTGAGCGCATCGATGCCTGTTTAATGTTAGTCTTTTTCGGCTGCAAGTCGCAATCAACAGCCTTACTGATCAGTGAGCACCAAAGATGTAACTCAGCCCGAAAAGAGAACTATAGATAGTCGGTAATATGTGAGATATTGCGTAAACGAGAGAGCATTTAAGCAGCCCGTGACGGAGGAACAACGCATTGCTACTAATTAAGGTTTTGTTTGTTTATGGGGTTTAACGTCCCAAACCGACTCAGGCTATGAGGGACGCCGTAGTGGAGGGCTCCGGAAATTTCGACCACCTGGGATTCTTTAATGTGCACTGACATCGCACAGTGCATGTACCTCTAAATTTCCGCCTTCATCGAAATTTGACCATTGTGGCAGGGATCGAACCCGCGTCTTTCGGGTCAGCATCCGAGTGCCGTAACCACTGAGCCACCGCGGCGGCCTGCTAAGAATTAAACTTAATTATTCCAACGACAATTAGGGTCAGTTGTAGCAATGGCTCTAGTTATAAGTACATACATTATATCTACCGTTTGTTGCACTGGTTATAAGTGCATGCATTATATCTACCGTTGTATTGCATTGCGCTATTGAAATTGCGTGTGCCGCAAACATGGGCGCCGTAGCCTCACGTACTGTAAACGCCTGTATTATAATCACATAATCTTTGTGGATATTGTGATCACAACCATATCTTGACGTCTTCTGTCTTTTCTTATGCTTGAAGAAAAAATATAAATTATAACGCTGTTTTAATTCTTTCCTACTGTCTTTTACTACTTCGGTGTTTGCTTCTACTAATACAACGCTTCCGTCAACTAACACCGAAACTTATTCGCGTGCTTGGAAAGAACAAAGTCGCATCTTTGAAGATCGGCTTGCATTTGCATTTCTTGCACTGCTAAAATATGTGCGCATAAGTAATGCCCAGCAAGATTATTTTATGATCACGTAACTTTATTTTAAGGAGCCCCCGTCGGTACTGTGGAAACGTTGTCAGAACAAAAGAACCATACACATAAAGTCTTATTCACACGAAAAAAAAAAAAAACGCGTAAAACACTTTCATGTCCCACCCGTTTATACGTTAGTCCCAATCCCCTAACATTCGTATTTGAGTAATCACACCGTTCACATACAGTGACCTGGGCACTTTTAACGACGACTGAAAGGAGTTAATGACGGCACGTCATTTGTTATAGCTATCAGAATACATCCCTTCGTTTGTGGTCAAGCCCGTTTCCACTCACTTTAGCAACTTTTCGGACGCATTACAAAGCTCTTCTTGGCTGTACTCGCTTGTACTCGCATACCTATACCTGGCCAGAGTGTCGCACTTAATTTCAGAAGTAGCTTCCCCTCCCCCCTTCCCTTCCTAAAATATTAAAAAGCAAAAAACATGCTGCAAACTCTATGCATTATTAGTATCTTTCTGTGCAGTTTATACGACTCTGCAAAGAAGTAGAACGAGCCACACATAACGTGTATGAAAACTGCGAAAATTGGTGTCGGCAATTCTTTCGCCCAGCAATTCAACATTCTTTCCGACTTGGTTCACTGCGCTTTTTCTATCGCCCCTCACCCTCACTCTCTTCTCTTCTTTCCTTATTCAGCAAGGTTTCTCCCGAAGTGAAGTAGACAGGAAGCCGCCGCATTAACAGCTGCCCACTTGACTACAAATTATCTAACAAGAAATGGCGGCGGGGCGCAAACGTGGTGGCGAGGCCGGGAATGCACCCGAGAAATGTATTTTCGCAATTTTTTTTTCCATTGGTGTCCGGGGCCGGCCCATTCCGCTTCCTTTATTTCCAGAGGGCGTAGAAAATAAAGGCCGCGATTTCCACTGTTTATTCCGAAACGAAAAAAAAAAAAGAGATCCCGAAAAGAAATGAAAATTGCTAGCCCGGCTCTATACGGTGCGGGAAAGAGTTCCCCGAGAAAGATTGGTACGGAACGATGAAGAAGACCGGGCCCACGTCTTGTCTGTTCAACGGAACGAAAGAGCGCGAGGACGCGGTGGAAAGAAAGGAAAAAAAAAATGTGCTGAGGTATGAGAATCGGGAAAGAATGACAAAAAATAAGAAAAGAGGAAACAAGGGATCATGAACGGACACGCGTAGCTATAGGTAGGGAAAAAAGGAAGTAAGGAAGGAAACGGTGCAGGCAGCCAAGAACCCGCTCGCGGAGTATTAAGGTCACGGCGGACCGCTTCCGTCGATTAAAAGTATTATGCGGAGCGAAAACGGAGAGCGCGATAAAGAAAGGGGAAAAAAGGAGGATGAACAATAAGAAGCGGTGTAGAGCAGTTATACGGACTGCGCACAAAAAACGAACGAGCGCGCGCGCGCGGCAAATAAAATTAAGCTCTCCCTTCTATATACTCTCGCGTTGCCCAACAGTAGCGTGCAGCACTGGGAAAGCTAGAATTAGCGTCAGCCAATCTCGAGGAGAGTGACAGTGTGCCCGGGAACTGTGTTCCTCCCCTGGCACACTGAACTTTAAAGACAGTTCCCCTAGGAGGAATACTGAACTCAGAGTCGCTTGTTCCTTAAGGAGCAACGTTGTCCACCGAAGCACTCTTTTTCACTTGGAAGACAGTGTTCCTCCAAGAGGACCGCGTCACTTCAAGAGGAGCAGTGTTCAACGGCACACTAGGCGGGAACACTGTTCACCTTTCCCACTTGGAGGGCAGCGTGTCAACTGGAATACCGGACTGTAACACTGTCCAGCTTCTGAACTTCAGAAGGAACACTGTCCACTCGAACACTGTCCACTATTTTACTTCACAAGGAACACTGTCCACTGGAACATGGGAGTGGAATACTCGTTATTCATTTTATGACCACTTGGAAGAGTGCTCCTGCAAGGACGGTATTCTCCAGAATAACCAGTGTCTACTTTTATACACTGAACTGCAGCACTGACCACAGTTCCACTTGGGGGACAGAGTTCCTACAAGAGGTATACAGACGAGAGGAAGAGGGATGAAACAAGGGTCCTATAGACACAAAGGCTAAGAAACTAAATAAAAATCGGGCCATGAATCACAGCCATTTTCTTGGAGTTATCAGATGGTGGCGACATCTGTGATCTTCGCAACCAGCCACAGACGGCACCTTGAAACTTTTATTTCTACTCTATACGCACGTTTTCAGTGGAAATGGGAAGTTTGTCCTTATGCCGCTAGTAGCGTGACGGTCAGCTATCCTACCAGTCTTAGACCAATCGGAGCGCCGGATTTCGATATGTAGGCACCCAGGGAGTCAAATGGTGTGCTGAAAGAGCTTTGGCAGAGAGATATCGGCGACTACCTCGCTTGATGTGCAGAAGAACAGCAAGCGACGCAGAAAATTACAGAGGCCAAACCTACTACTTTGCAGAATATCAAGGGGGAATGAGCGAACAGAGAAAAGGCAGTCGGTTCGTCTGGTCATGATTACACCTAAAACAGAAAATATTTAATCTATGGGATGGTCAGCATTCTCTGCAAAGCCTGTGGTATTGTCCTATAGTGTTACAGTGCTTATTCAGGACTGCTGTGTACTTAAATGCAGCTTTATGCTCGTCACTGACTCATGCATAGATTCCCATCTCCGCGTGATTCTAGTTGTCTTGTAAAAGAAGCGCCGCCCTTTAAAGCGATCAATATTGTATACAATTGCATACAATGCTGCGAATTTCGCCGAAAGCGACTTACTAAACTTGGATCAACGCACACACAAAAGGCGTAACGACTTGACCCATTTGTTTTCCAACAAATACTTGTTAAGCCGCTGCCGAAAGTCAACTCGACAGTACGGACTTACTTGGAGGATGGGTCAAAACGACTGTCAAAGCGCAAATCTGGAAGTGAGTTCCTAGCTAGCCTCCGACTCGATCGGGCTTCGGCTCAGAGACCTAAAGAAAAAATTACCGGCGAGATGTCTACGCTACGTTCGAAACCGAACGTCCGGAACCAGAAATACTCTCATAACACATTGTAAAGCAGTCAGTATAAAAACTAATTGAAGAGCCGAAATATATACATGGCACAAAATAGCTGATTGTATATAAGTCAAGCTAAGCGCGCTACTCTCAACAGTGCACGCAAATCAGGGCCAGCGCCGGCACGGCTCGTCGATTCCACAGAGCTGCACGGTTTTCAGGGAAAGGCACAAAGTATACAGCTCCAGCCTTCGCTCCCTATTTCTTCCTTCGTCTCCCTTCGAGAACTCCTCGGGAAAAGGGAAAGTGAAAAAAATAAGCGAAACGAGCGAAAGAGAGAGAGAGAGAGATGCAGAGCGACCCGCAAAGAAAGCTTTGTGACCCTCCCGGCCCCTTCTATGCACAAGACGGAAGGAGGGTTCGTCGAAGTACTGCCCCCGTAACACACACACGCACGAACACATCGGTGGAGAGGAGGATGGGGCAGGGGAGGGGAAGGTGAGGAGGAGGAGGTCCAAGGGCGCTCCGAGAGATGTCGCGATTGAATTACAGGTCGTTAGTGCGCAGCCTCAGGCTTAATGAGTTCAAGGCGGTTATTGGCGCAGCTGCATCCGCCCAGCCAGTCTTACAGGCGGCCTGCGTGCCTTCATGTTTTCTTTTTTTTTTCTCGTTCTAACAGCTCGGAGTATCCGCGAAGGACCAAGAAAACGTGTATACGTTTTCAGCCTAATGAGAAGACACGGAGACCACCAACTCCGCAGCTTCCCAGAAACACGGTGTGCCCGGGGAAAAAAACGACGTGGATGTGACGTCGCTACATTATACGGGGTCGGCGACCGTGACGTCAGGGCTCGGAGGAAAAGGGTAGGGGGGGGGGCTCGAGATGGCTGTCGGGACCGGGAGAGGAATTAATTGGCCGCGTTTATATGTGTCCAGGAGCGAGGGGCCGGGGAGCGCGAGCCCAGTGCTTATTGGAGCCGGACCGCGCGACACGGGCCTTTTCGAATGAATTAGGCGTTAACGACGTCCGTCCGTTAGGGGGGCATAAACGTTTTTCTGCTAATTTGGGACCCCCCCCCCCCTCCCGGAGTGCTTGGACAGAGTGGCTTTCGCTGGGATTTCGCAGATTTCGTGGTTGTTGCTGAAGACGTGGGTGTGTACCTCGCAAAAATTTCAGTACATAGTGCATAAGACTCTCTATGTACTGTCTAAGGAAACTTAGTTTAGTTTAGTTTATGGGGTTTAACGTCCCAAAGCGACTAAGGCTATGAGAGACGCCGTAGTGGAGGGCTCCGGAAATTTCGACCACCTGGGAGAGTGTGTGCACATGTGGTGATGGCATACCCAGAAATTATGGACAAGCGCATTTTTTTTTCAGAACGGAAGCATATTATGAACGCAGCAATTTCACATATCGTAAGACTGCACCATAACAACCAATACATTCGTATAGATCCCCTCTCGTGGCGCTTGTAGTTTCCTGCTATTTGTTGTCAAAAACGCACCCCATCGTTTTTTCTTATGGCAGTCATAACAAAGTGCAAGCACAGGGCAAAGTTTAAAAGCGAGATTTTGGTGTGCATCTTAAGATCAGACCATTCCAATTAATGTCGCCAAACTAAATTTTAGACATTCTACCGGCGCCCCCGTGCGGTCTGTCTTCGTCCTTTGCCGCGCGCCGGACTTCGTCCTCTTCTGCTCGGTTCTAGGGTCGGTCGGCTGCGCTCTGCTCAGTGCTCTTGCTAAGTACTGTTCTGCCAGAAAGAACGCTCTACCGGCGTCCGGTGACAACATGTTCATAGCAGCATCTTACAATTCTCCACAGCCTCCTCACAATCAAACGTGACGTTCAGAAATACTGGATTTCAGAAGAATTTGATTCTGATTTTATCACAGGAAGTTTCTCGCGCGGGTTCTTCAATGAAGGTGTAGATTGAAACGGACTTAGAATAAAAAAATTACCGCTACACAAGCGAAATGCTGGACGCTATACTTAGTCCAATGCACAGACGCAACTTAGTCCAACCTAGTCCACTGTATACTCGAACTGCTGAAGAAATGCATTTCCATTGACTGACCATAGAAGTCATTGCATTGTGTTGGCTATATTCCTCTTTTACGTTATCATCTCTTCCTCTTCATCATATTCCTGTTCTTCCAAGCTCACCTGAACAACAGGAATAACCTATTTTCCTACCTGCGTCGCCACGCACGCCTGTGTAAGCCGTACGTGGGAAGTATAAGGGTGCACGGTTTTAAAGACCTGCATTGCTGCGAAGTGCGGACATCATAAGTGGCGCGCAGAGCTCCCTAATGCGTTTCTGCAATAAAAAGGTAAAGAAATAGGAACTCACAGCATTAAAACGCTCTGCTCAGGCCCGCCTCTTCTGTTCACGCTCTCCCCTCAAGACGTGCTTTTTTTTCTTTCTACTTTTTCGGTGGTGTTCCATAATCGGCGTCCCTGGATCGTACTGAAAGTTTTCATATGACGAGTTTTCTAATTCCTCATGTTTCCATAAGAAATTTTGTGGGGTCAGTATGGAGCCTGTGGAGTCGGTATGAACTGTATGGAAGCACGTATGATGTCTTACAGAATCCGTATGCGGTCAAGTACACTGTATAGAAATTGTATAGAAATTATTTTAAATGCTTATAGACTCCGCACAGCCAAGATATGAATATATATTTCCATACTTTATGGACTCCATGCACCCATAATTCCATACGAGCGGCTCATATGGAACGTTTCAGTAGGGGAGTCCCACTGTCGGTTCATGAACTTGTCTAGCGCCACCTGTATTCATCACAACGCGAATGCACAGCTGTAAGGAGCGAAAATCAAGAAGGAAAAAAATTGTATTATAATTCAAGAGACAGTAGTCTTCTTTTTGTGCTCACGCTAGATTGCCTTATGACGCTTGCACGGTGGAAGCAGTTGGATGGGATGAACCTGGTTTCGAGATTATGGATAGCTTCAACGCTGGCGTTGCCGACAAACTGCCCCGAGGGGCAAGGTCGGACGTGCAAGCGCCAACGCGAAGGCGTAGTTCACGCTATAGTACGTCTCCGCATCGGGCGTACATTCAAGCTACTCTTTTCACGTTTGCCTCTTTGAGCGCAGCCATCTTACCACTGGACTGTGCCAGCAGCGTTCTGATTGGTGGATTTCATACAGGCATCTACTGCGCATGTGCAGCACAGTCCAACACGCACGCGCGCTCAATCAAGCTGTGAGCAGTGAAAAAGGTCTATAAAAAGGCACAGACGACGGCTCCTGGTAAATTTCAGTTTTTTGTTTTCGGTTTTCAAGACTGTTCGAATAAGAAGAACCCTGCTGAATATTGAAGGACGCTGTAAAACGTGCGAGAAATATTCAGTTAGCTTTTGTTCATGCAACAAAGGCTAACATCCCTCCCGGAAACAGAATGCAAACAAAGCATAAATATGCTAAGTAAACAGGAAGCACACGATAAGTTAAATTCCCCCTCTCCATGTCCGGCATTCGTCGTAAAAAATTTTGAGAACTGAAAAATTGTAATACACTGTTATGGAACTATTCAGGGCAATGGTCCATTCTTCCAATATGCAGCAAAAAAAAAAAAAAATTCATCTCACTCATTGAACAGTTCAGACTGCCACAGAAAACCAATGGGAAACGATTTCGACGAGAGAAAAAAACATTAAAAACAAAAAAAAATTCAAGCCTGCCGACGGGAGATCCGCGTATATAATCGTTGTTATACTGAACGCTTACAATATATGAAAAATAATTGCGCTCATAAGCTTTTCCCCGTTTAAAAATGCTTTCGTCTAGAATTGCTGTATACAGTAGAGGGATTTTTTTTTAATGCATGACATTTAGTTCAACGAGTCATGAGGCACATGTACAGAAATCACAGCACCGTCAATGCCATTGTTCCGCGCACCCTAATTGCCACGCGCGCGGGCGACCGTAAGGGCTCACGGAGAGGGACAGTTGCTCTATACCGGCGTGGTTATTTCTGATCTTCGCAAATATGATACGCCGTTGTTACGAAACAGTGCTTCCGCCGCCGCGCCCAGGGTCCGTCGCGGAAACGCGGCCGAAGGAAAAAGAAAAACAAACCAAGAAACGGCGTCCACGTCACCCGCGCGGAAACGGTATATAATGAAGCACACCACGGCCTCCCCGGTTGCGGACTTATTTTGAGAGGCACGCTTCCAGATATACGCCCCCATCTAGGCGGCTTTCAAATCACCCGTACCGAGAGCGTACTGTATCCTTGTTTATTTTAACCGGAGAGAGACACAAAGCGCGAGCCTGGAACTTGTTCATCAGGGACAAAGCGACGGGCTTCACCTATTCGAGACACTCATTATTATGCCTCTATATCCGTCGCGGCGATCACGTTTTGGCGGGGCCCTTATAAAAATGATCTATAGAAAGTCTATATACTTCTTATGGACTCTATTGCCTTCCTATAGATACTTCTTTTGTCTATTCATAGTCTATAGACAACGTCATTCGTTTGTTCTAAAAGTATATAACCATAAATCTATAGATTGTCTACAGACTGTCTATAGCATTCATATTGCCTATAAACTGTTCTCTAGGATTTGTCTGTAGAGAGTTTATAGACTTTATAGACAGAAGTCTATGGACAGTCTATAGACTGTCTAAAAATTTTGTAAGGGTGGCGAAATGCAAAAACGCCCATGTACTGTACGATGTCAGTTCACGTCACAAAAACCAGGCGGTATAACTTAATCCGGAGCCCTCCACTACAGCGTTCCTCATAACCCCTGTACGTAGCGGTGGGACGTTAAATATATCATATCATACCATCTTATGATCTCCTGGGCCAGTGTTATATTTGCTCTTTCATATTTTCGGCTTTCTCTTTTAATCCATCCATGTAACCTTCTTATACCGGTTTGACCGAATTTAAATGAAGGCAAAAACAACAACAAAAAACAGCGCTTGCGATTGATTGTGATTTTTGTGACTGCGAAGTCATGTTAGAAACGACCAAGGCGCCGTGCCAACTAAGGGAGTTGGTGTAAAAGGCTTCCCTAACGTTCTTGATCGCTCTAGAACTCGTTTCCAAAAAAGAAAAAAAAACCCAAATCCATACGAGTACAGTTTTCATTAAACGGAAGTAACCCAGCTTGTCTGCTAAGACAGTCAGTCCTGTAGATACAATGATACCCTCGGAGGTAACCAGCGTTTCGTCCTAAAGCACGGGCCTAACTTAAAGGTGGACTGAAGAGGAATCTGAACTTGTCTTTTTGCCGCGGGAACTCGATCTACACGTTCCGAGCTTTCTTAGAAACGTCGATTTATTGCCCTGTGTGGCCGATTTCCGTAATTAGATCGAATTAACGTCCGGCTCCCGACTTTTTTTTTTTTTAATTCTCCCGCGTACGGTGGGCGGAGTCGACCAACGCGTGGAGCGCCTTTCACCCAGTCCCGTGGCGGCTTGCCGCTCTGCCATCGGCGGAGTAATACGTAGTAGTCCGTAGTAGCAAATAGTCCGCGCGCATTTTTATTTCTGCGGGCTTATTTTGCGGCTATATTATCTGCGAATGAAACTATTTATTCATGGAAACCTAAAAAACAAAATAAAGTGAAAACAAAGCCTCCACGGAGCTGGCTTAAAGGCACTTCACGCATTGGTCGACTCCGCCCACCGTACGCGGAGAATTCAAAAAATAAAGGCGGGAGCCGGACGTTAATTCGATTTAATTAGGGAAATCGGCCACAGAGGGCAATAAGTCTCAGTTTCTAAGAATGCTAGGAACGTGTAGATCGAGTTCCCGCGGCAAAAAGACAAGTTCAGAATCCTCTTCAGTGCACCTTTAAGTCTCCACGAAACAAACTGGTTCACATTTTGCTCTCTCCACTTCAGTTCGAATTTTCCCGTTTGCTATCCTACGTTTTTTTTTTTCATTCCAACCACGCTCGATCCTTCCGGTCATTTCCCGCGAGCTCGGCTCCGGCAACTCGCTTCCCGACTTCTGAACTCCACGCATCGCTTAGCGTCCATCGGTAAACGAGATCGATTACCAATTACGCCCAGCCGAGATTACTGCGCCCAGAAGCAGGAGGCGATATCTACCGCTTACACACGCCAACACAAGCACTACAGCAGCAGCAGCAACTTCGAGACAGGCGCGGAAGAGCCCGTTATGCATAAGAGCTCCTCACGCGAGCGAGCCCTGGGCGAGAAACAACAAAGGTTTTGCCCGGCAAGCCGCTCCGCGAACGACCGACTGACCGGTCGAAAAGGGTTGACCGGCGAGCGCGAGCCCAGCTGAGACGCGCTCGCCACCACGCTTGCGTTTCCCCTCCTCCCCTACTCCTCATTTTCGGGACCCTCCCTAACCATGCCTCTTTCCCTCGCGTCTCCACTGCCTCCTCCCCCGTTCCCCTCTCTCTTCCCCATCGAACCTTCCTGTACCCTACCACTTCCCCGTTCGTCCTCATCGCGTTTTCCCCACTCGTGCATCTCCCTTCCAACTATTCCCTCTTTCCCTACTCGCTGTGCGCTCTCTTCCCAACTATTCCCTAACTTGTACCTGTCCTCCTTAAGACGCGTTCTCTCTCCTCCTCCTAAAGAGGCGCGATACCCTTTTCCAGCCTTGCAAGCCCTTCAGTCCCTCATCGCCCACCCGCCCGCTCGCGTCGTTTTTCCTTCTCCCCCAGTTTCACCGCTGTCTCTCTCCCTATTCACTCCCACCGACTCCCCACTCCCGCCGACTCGAGCCGAGCTCCCTTCTTACGCGCCCTCGTTCCTCCCGTATTGCTCCGCATTGAGCGTAATTCGATCACACAGCGGCGACGACGACGGACCACGCGGACCTACAGCTCACGCCGGCACTGCCGCGCGGCGTCCTCGCAGCGAAAGAAAAAAATATAAAAATAAAGCCATTAGAGCCCGGATCGTGCAAGTCGTATATATACGTGCGTTTAATGGGCACCCCGACGATAGCCCGTTCGTCCCCCTCTTTCGCTACCAGCATGAGTACGTCTTGCTTTCCGTTCCTCCTCTGTCCCTCTTTCCCTACCTATTTCCTTTTTCCCCATTCTTCCACCCTTCGCGCGTGCGTCATTCGGAAACGATTTCGTACGACCCGGTTAGGGGGAGACAAAAACGAAAAAAAAAGAAATCCTCCCAACAATACTTCTCCAGGCCGGGCGAATCTCTTTCTCTGTCTCTGTGTTATCTGAGCGACTCATCGCGTGCGCACATTACACGGTCGGCCATTAAAGCTCGAGACTGGCCGCAAACCCTGGACAGGTGTATGCTCCACGCGTGTACAAACGGGAACGTAAACATGTACCTACTGTACGCACACGTATGCGCATAGACACGTCTGCCCGCCGAATGCACGCCCGTTCGGCGCTTCTTTCTTTTCTTGCTCTGTTCTTGCTTTCTTTCGTTCTTTCCTTCGTTGCTATGCAGGCCGCAATGTAGTCCGGTGAATGGCAGTTAAAAGAAAGCGCCGTAGGGAGTCGAGTGTTGTTCGTTCACGTTCAGCGGGAAGTTTTTAACACCCAAGCGTTCCCGCACGTCGACGTTATAAACACTACCACTGGTACAAAAGGTCGCGAAGGGTACAATCGCACGTACTGGCTGTACATTGGATAGTACCGGGAGTGGGCGTACATATATAAGCACATACAAAAAGATGCGCACTCGTCGTAATTGTGAATTGTATGCTCTTTACGGCGCTGGGTATCTTACCCCACGGGAACGCATAGTTATCGTGCAGGCGGGGATTACAGCTTACGAGAAAAAGTCTACGAAGAGCTACGAAAAGTCTACGAAGAGCTACGAAAAGTCTACGAAAAGCTACGAAGACCATGTCTTTTTAATGCGGTAACATTAGAAGCGCTGCGGGGCCAAAATCCGTCGACGGCGATAAAATCTGCCCGTTCGCTGTAGGGAAGTGGCGTCACCAAACCGGAAGTGATACCACTTCCGGTAAAGGCATCAACAGCTTCTAATGCTATCAGGTGGGCCACCTAGGTCATGTGACTTAGTGGCGTCACCACAACCTGCCCACCTGATTGTGAGCAAACAGCGCACCGTGGCTGGCGGTAGTTTATTTATTTATAATACCCTCAGGGCCATTGCGGCATTACAGAGGGGAGTGGTTACAAAAAATGAAATTTAACAAGCAGGAGTTAATTAAACAGGCAAAGTACAAACATGACTCCTACACATACATTGTTAGCTAAGGCGTTCAGGGAAAGAAAAAAAAAACGAAGAAAACAGAAAAAGAAAAAAAACAATAACACAGTATAAAATACATCCTAGTTAAACAATGTTAGCTATGACATTCTTGAATAAATGATGATCGGTGATGGTGGCCGCCGAAGAAGGAAGGTGATTCCACTCATTCGATGTGTGTGGTACGAATGACTGGAAAAAAAGGTTTTTGATCTGCAGAAAGGGATGCCAACCTTATGAATGTGTTCTAGCCTTCGTGATACGTACTGAGGGGGTGAGATAAGTTCGGCATGAAACTGCGGGTGATAGAATAACTTGTGAAAAAGGCACAGGCGATTGATCGCGTGATTGATCGCGATAGGTTGCTCGGCAAGAGCAACCTGGGTCTCACAGGCCCCGCCGATGGCAGCACCTGCCATCGCAGAAGTAGTGTCGCGTTCCCTGACGTCACTGCACCACTAGTGGTATGAGGACTCCCAGGGATCTATGTATGTAAACTCAAGAATGACCAATTGCGCATATGTGAGCATTAGCCCATTTACAATAGCGCGTTATACCCTTAAGGCGGAGTTTAAATCCCCCCCACCCCCAGCTTTTGTTTTCACTTTGTAACGTCCGCAGTTTCATGCCGGTTTGGAAAAGCAGATTTCTCGAAACAGCGATCACTGCGCCCTCACTAAATGGCGCAAAGAACAGTGACGTAATGTTTTTGGGAGCGCCAGTCAGATAGACATCGAATGACGACGTCTTGCATTCACAGCTTTGTTGAACTACATGTCATGTTAAGGGGAGAGGGTAAGTAAAATTGACCAAACCAGCAATTTTTTATTTTGCTCCAAGAAATTTAATGGCAAGATTTCTGAATAGTAGATCCTCCGAATGGAAAAGTCTGGAAGACTTTCATAAAAATGGAGCCAATTACACTAATTCCCTATTGTTGCGAAAGCAACACTACGCGAGTCGCCGAGCCATTTCGCGGAGCTAACGAAAGGCCATACTGCACATGCGCGAGGAGCAGTGACGTCACACGGCGCACAGCTGGCACTCAGAGGTGCCGCCGCCGCGCTCGCCAGTTGCGCATGCGCAGTAGCGGCCGCCGCCGCTGCCGCGCGCTCTCCATCGCCTCTCTCTCTCACCTCGTTGCTTTCGCAATCCTCCAGGTTTAACCAGAGCTAAGCCACTACCAATTTTTTTTTACATGGAGCACTACGTGAGACAGGAATCCTATTGTCGCTATCTTTTGGTTTCAAGATAAAGAAACTGCTCTCAAAACGTGGTTTGTTCTTACAAACTTGTCAAAATGCATAGCAAAAATGTTGTTACTTTATAAATAGTTCAATTCTTGGGCCCACTGGCGCTGTTTATTAGTGTTAGAGTGCCATCGGTTGTTTTGCTTCCCGTGCGCCCGAGTTACTGGAGTTTACGAAAGCTGGCAGCTGCTTCCTGCTTTCCAAATACGCTGTGGAGACAGGAATTGCATCGTTTTTCTGCCGATCAGCGAAATAAGCGCACATTTTGGGCCAACCAGTATGTCACACCGGGAGGATTCTGTATTGTGGCGTTGAACCACACAGATAACACGCTGATAACTATAGTCGAATACAACTCAAGAATGATGCTGCTTTTCCTCTTTAAAGGATCCCCTTCCAGCCAATGGCGTCGGCCGATTCTCATGACCCTCCTAGCGTGATAATGCAGGGAGTGAAGCGGCAATGCAGAGATGGGACTATCCCGCACCATGGAGGGAGGGGATTATACCCTTTACTTATGACACTCCCTGCATTGTCACACTAGCAGGGTCATGAGAATCGGCCGACGCCATTGGCTGGAAGTGGATCCTTTGGCGGGGAAAAGCCGCTTCATTCTAGAGTTGTATCCAACTATAGGGCAGATTTTCAGATACCTGCCAAAAGCAAGAAGGAAAGAAAGACGAAGGAACGTACCCCGAAAAGACCTTGTAAGGCTGCTAAAAAATAAAAAAAAAAAACACATGGACGCTTAATGCCATTATGTGTTGGAAATGCGATACCATTACCAGCTGTTGATGCTTTTACCGGATGTGGCGTCACTTTTTCCTCCAGCCAATGAGAATGTTCCGGTCTTGTGACGTAATTTATTTCCGGCCAATGGGCGTATTTTATGACCGACGAAGCATATTTGCCCCATGCGGCTTGTGATGCTATCTCATAAAGCGACAGTGGAGGATATATGCACAAGGCGCATTTTAGTGCAGATTCTGAAAACGCTATTTTTATGTATTTAAGGAACTTTTTCTCCGAGAGCATTAGATCACTCACATCGGTTCCTTTTTTGTCAGATTTTGCCGTTTGTCTGATGCATGCACTGAACTAAAAGAATAGTGTTAGGCTGAAAAATTGTTTTTATTTTTAAGCGAATAAGTATCTGAAGGAAATGTAGAAACTGCGCCATCATTATTTAAAATTAGTTTTAGAAACGACTATGACAAAGATTATAATAAATTTAGCTTAAGGCCTCTGAAGCGTCTACACCATTTAAAGAGAGAAACGGTGAGAACCGGAAGTTTCAGTGTGCACTCAATTGAAGAACCTTACCTTCACTCGAGCATAGTACAGGTGATTAAAGTGCATGGGTAACCTGGAATACGAACAATGTTTCCTCGTGTAACAGGCTCATGTAACATGACTGGCCCAACTTATTCGGGTCTCGTAAAGCTTTTTTTTGCCATTTTAAAAGCCGGGTCGGCTAGGTCAGCGAATCGCAATAAAGGATAGTGTTGTGTACGCGTCCAATTAATGCAAATTCAATAACTTTTCCAAAAAGCAAAAATACACCGCGTACCGGACCCTCTGTAAGTAAGAGTGGGCATGTGGGGCTCGAGAAGTGATGTGCTTGTAATAAAAGCTCGCTATGAATCAAAACTTTTTCTAAACTACCGTCGTCACAAAAGGCAAGGGCGTAGGATAAGGGTCCTCTTCGCAACCGCAGTAAGCATACACTCGGGTTAGTTCAAGGCGTCTAAGGGGAGTCACCCAAGGTGGAGTAAACTTGTAATGAGGAAGATATTACTAATTGGCATCCACCCAAGCGCAGCCATACGGCTAGAAACGTAAGTTATTGAGCTTTCACAACTGCTTCGCAGTATAAAAAAATTAGCTGAGGTTTAGCTCTGGTTAAACCGGGCAAGTTGCGCAAGCAGCGTGGAGCCTGGTGGAGTGCGGCTGTAACGGTTGCTATGGCAACGGCGCTCCATCTGTTTGACCTCGCTGCGGCTAAAGGTGAACCGTGGCCACCGCCGGGAGCTACGCGACGGCTCGAAACCTGGCGCAGTATTGCTTACGCAGTAAAAAAACTTCGTTCAACTGAGAAGCTTCTGTATGAGCTGTATAACTTTCCTTTGCAGCCGTATGGCTGCTCATGGGTGGATGCTGATCAGTAACCAGTAACTGCTTTCTCATTATATCGGGGCCAGTGCGGTATTCCTTTTCATGCCCGCCAGAAGACTATTCTTTTCATGCTCGATGTCGATTTTCTCGCCGGTGCAGGTATCACTACAGCTATGCCAGAAATTATCCGAGGCCATACAATCTTGGCAGGGAATTTTCGGGATAGAGGAAACGATGATGAACCGACAGGCAGTGGCGTGCTTAGAGAGTTGGTTGTATTTTGCATTCGTGCGACACAAATCCTATTTATTTGAAAAGGAACAAAGATAATGGCGAAACAGCAGCGCAGTTTGTGAGGAAGGGGGCTAATGATTTTTTTTTTGCTTGCAATGTGGGGTGCGTGCGTAGAACATAAATAAAAGCTTTCAGGTTTCAGGCATAACAAGGTGGTGGCGGTGTTCAATCACCACCTTGTTATGCCTGAAATGCAATCAATGACAGAGATAGAGATTCGACAGCCGTCTCTGGGATCGAACCCGCGTATTTCCGGTCATCGGCTGAGCACCATAACCACTGAGCCACCGCGGCGGCGGATGTGTAAGTAAAGTGATGAATTGTCTTTGGAATGTTGTTAATAATGCGATGAATTCTCTCTGGAATTTTTTAAGTAATGTGGACGAATTGTCTCCGGAATATTGTAAGTAATTTAATGAATTTTCTCTGGAATGCTGTAAGTAATGTGGATGAATTGTCTCTCAAATCTTGTAAGTTAAGTGGATGAATTGTCTCTCGAATGCTGCAGTGCAAGCAATTTGGGCTAGCTTCAACTCCGGTCTTAGGTGGGTTGCATTTGGCGTATGCTACTCTAAGCCATACGCGATGTTACAGAGTTTCTTAACCGACATCCACAAATACAAGGTGAAATCGTAAACCTGATTCGAGACTACCGTGATGCAATCCTATTGATGGCTCACGTCGTTCCAGCGCAATTGCATGGCAGCTTGCACTGAATGCTCCAGAAAGGCTGAAACCTCACTTATCGGGAATGCTGCTTCGACGAAAGCCCCATCGGCGTGAGCCAGCTTAGCTTTAGCATCAACGCGTTTATTTCCCGCTGTGCCGTAATAGTTTGGTATCCACTTAAGCCTTAATGTATTGTCGCGTTGAAATGCCTGAGTCAGCAACAGCGCAATTCGTCGGATTAGCTGCTCACAGGTTCTTTGCTTCACGCACAGGGTTGGTCAAAAGTTCTTAGTCCACATAGCCTGCTTTTCTTCGGTATATCCTGGCACTTAAGAAACTGATGAAGCTATAAAGGTAGTCAGAGGTTAGAACGATACTTCTGGTACCCTACACACAGATTTTGAGCTTCGCGGGTGTCGTAATTGCCTGACTATACTGCCCAAAAGCAGACCCCGTGGCCTGGCAACTTTTTACCAACCCTGTACGTTTTTCATGAGCTCTAATGATAGCGCTGGTCCTTCTATTCGATTTCTTTCCGTCTTCGTTTTTTCGCTATTTCCTATCACCAACTCACCCGTTTCGCCATTGTGTCTAATGGAGGTCTTGAATCGCTTATCACAGTCCCTTGCTTCGCGGGCTGCTGACCAATATAGCCGAAGGCATCTCAATTACTGCTAATTTTGCTGCCGTGGAAGATGTATTATGCACGAGAGGCCTAAAGTGGTAGCTTAATGCGCTTCCGGTGCACTATAGCCGCTGCTGCTGAAGAAGTATTCGCCACTGATCAATCTACAAAAACATGTCGTCCAGTCACCATACGCAGATGAGATGTATGATAGCGGCAGTTGTTACAGACTTGCTGGTGTTTGAAAACGAAACGATGTAATGAGTGGGAGAGAGTCGGCTGATGCCCAAGACATCGCGACTATCAGAGTCTGTCTGTTTTCCTCGCGTTAGAAGGCCAAGAAAACAGCGACATGACCAATTCCTAGCCCTGACATCCAGTGGCCTTCCATAGTGTCACGGCTGCCGATACCTAATCGAGGGTTAATTAACTACGAAGAAAAAACAGTTATAATGAAAAAAAGACGTCCAGAAGTCCTTCCAACTGGCCGCACCACGCTTATTTGTACTAATTACAACAGGAAAATTATAAAGAATCAAGAAACAGCAAAAGAAGATGCGCGTAGTCGCCCCTAGCAAACGTGCGAAAAGTTGTGCGCTGACGCAGACTTTTCCACTCCAAAGCGCGAGCCGTTCCCTGGGGCTTTATGTACTAGTGTCCACGCAGCAGGTGTCTTTGATTGTGCTCACGGAAAAATAAGGCCTCTGTGTCCGATGTGTCTGAGCTCGTTCTGGGCGTTTCTCGCAAGCGTGTTGAATTTTTACTCTTTCATTCCGCCTCCCCAGTGCTGCGCAGTTTTGATGCAGAAATTTCGGAACGCTGTGTTTGTATCCCCAACCTAATATACCTCACTGGCGTTTAGTTTGAACTCGCAGTCCAGATAAAACTAGGGCAGAAACGCGAAGCTCCCCGTCTCCTTTATTTTTTTTTTTTTTGCGCGCCGGTTCCCCAGTATAGTGCGTTCACCTCAATAACGAGAGTTTATTAACGCATACTTGTTTTTGGAGGATTTACTCCATCAACTGACAAGGTGTAATAAAAATGAATGAATGAATGAATGAATGAATGAATGAATGAATGAATGAATGAATGAACACGGCTACTGCTCAGCAGCGTTCTCGTTGGATAATTTTCACCTTTGCTACCGAAGACTATGCCACGATTGATTGATTGAACTGACTGGCTGATTCACTCACTCACTCACTCACTCACTCACTCACTCACTCACTCACTCACTCACTCACTCACTCACTCACTCACTCACTCACTCACTCACTCACTCACTCACTCACTCACTCACTCACTCGCTCGCTCACTCACTCACTCACTCACTCACTCGCTCACTCACTCACTCACTCACTCACTCACTCACTCACTCACTCACTCACTCACTCACTCACTCACTCACTCGCTCGCTCACTCACTCACTCACTCACACTCACTCACTCACTCACACGCTCACTCACTCACTCACTCACTCACTCACTCACTCACTCATTGACTGAGTGATTCATTAATTGATTGATTCATTGAATGACTTACTGACTGATTGATTGGTTGATTGACTGAATGATTGATCCGTTCCTTCACTCGTTCCTTCACAAATAAACCGGTCATTTACAGATGTACGTACGCACGTATGATGAAACGACAAAGTGAACTTTGCTTTTAATAATTTCGTAACTGTCACACCTGCGACCCAGTACGGGATCAAAATATCGCGTGAGCCTACTACCAACACACAAAGACGAGCACTACAAAACACCCGCGCAACACACGCACACAGACACGTACAGAGGAACAGAAGCAGGCGTCTGTTACTGTATGATGCTACGACTGCTTTGATACGCAAGTGCAGCGGCTCGCATCATCTCGTTCACCCAGCGTGAAAACAATGAAGACAGCAACCGACGAGAGCGCTTCCGCAAACTCGCTTGAGCGAACAATAGTCCGATGGTGGCGCATATTTTGTTTCTATCGGTGCAGTCTCGTCAGTGCGGCAGGATAGGGGAACGCGATCTATAACAAGACTCACAAGAACAAAGGGAAAGGAGGCCAAACCGACCGACGTCATAAAGAGAAAGAGAGAGAGAGGGGGGGGGGGGGGGGCAGATAGCAAAATAAATAAATCAATCTCCCTCGTGGTACCTTCCAGCCTTTTTACTCGCTTTTTTTTTTGTGTGCGTGGAAACTGATCTTTTTCTATACCTCGCGGTAGAGCAAGATCTGTCAAAGCTGTTGCTGAAAGATCGGCCGCGTCACAAGGGGGGAGCCATAAATATTGTGACGCTAGTAGCATTTCCACTTTCGCATCGGAAACCGTATCATTCAATCAACGGGGCGCAAATGGCTCACGAAAATAACGCGAAGTCGAAAAGGAACAAAGCGCAAAGACGCGTGCAAGACTGAAAAAAACAAAAGGCCAAGAGTCACTCGGCAAAGACACTTAGTCACAAAAGTGTGCTTCTTTTGATGTCGTACAGCTGGATGAAAACGATGTAAACATCAGCATTCAAAGTGCATCTGAGGGGTCTAAGAATATTTTCGATCAATCACAGCCCGCGCAGATGAGAGCGGCAGTTAATTGCAGGTACTCCCCTTATAAAAATGGCCTATAGATTGTCTATATACTTTTTATGGGCTCTATTGTCTTCTTGTAGATAGTATTTTGTGTATATTCGTTATCAAAGTTGTCTACAGAAAAAAGTACTAAAAGTGCATGGCCATAAATTTATAGATTGTCTATAGACTGTCCATAAGGTTTTTGTTGTTTCACGACTAGTCTATAAGATTTATCTATAGAATGTCTATAGACTTTATAGACAGAAAGTCTATGGAGAGTCTACAGACTCTCTAAAGAAATATTTGTAAGGGGTGGTCCAGGCAGGTCCTATAAAACGTGCTTAGTGTCCGCGCAGATAGAGCGCGCTATGATCCAATCTTGTACTGGTCTCCAAGTTTTCTGGCTCAGCGAACCGAACTATAATAAGGTCTTAAACCGGCTTTTATACTGTAATGGTCGACCTGAATAAATCTAAAAATTTCGGAAAAGAGCCCAGCGCTCTTTATTTAGAAAGAAAAAAGTAAAGTGCGTGTTTCCGACCGTGACTGGAGTTTCACCGCATTTTTTTTCTTCTTGCATCAGCGTCTACAGCTTTTTTTTTTTTTACTTGGGCTCCTTTCCTACTTTGTCTGTTATACTACTGCTACTACTTTTACTGTTACAGCTACTACTACTACTGCTACTATTACAACTATTAATACTGCTACTGTTACTACTACTACTGCTACTACTTTTACAACTACTACTACTGCTACTGTTACTACTACTATCACAACCACTACTACTACAACTACTACTACTGCTGCTACTACTGCTATTACTACAACTACTACTACTACTACTACTACCACTACTACTACGACTTCTACTACTATTCCTACTATTATTACAAATACTACTGCTACTGCTGCTACTTCTACAATACTATTTGTACTACTACTACTACTGCTGCTACTACTACTACTACTACTACTACTACTACTACTACTACTACTACCACTACTACTATTTCTAGTACTACTACTACTATTACTACAACTGCATCTACACTACTGTTAGCTAGAAGTATTCGCTCATTGCCTCATCCTCTAACTTTCGCTAATTCGCCCCATGCTTTTCAGTAATATATTTTTTTTTTGCTCCTTAACTCTCTGAGTCCTCCACCTTCAATCACTCACACTCGTGCCCTCAGCTACGCTTAGCCGCTTGCTGTCGGAGTTACACTCGCTAACTCAGCCACTCAGCCTCGCCGACTTCGTCACTCGGTTGCTTCCAGACTCCTGCTCAAAGCCACCGACTCTCCGCACTCGCTTACGGACGCAGTCAACCACTCACTATCGCTCAGTGACTCCCCTCTCAGTAACTCGTCGAAACACGCACTCAGTCACTGTCCCCAACAAACAGGCTAACCCGATCTAGACAAAAAGCTCCCCCTATAGACATCCCCCTTAAAAGAAGAACCAGGTCTTTTTCTTCGATTCGACCGGCAACGCTTCGCGCACTCACCGACTTCCTCGACAAACAGTGAGCGCGACCCACTCTAAATCCACGCAGAGCGAGAGCATCTGAAAGAAGCGAGGACGAAAAAAAGAAGGAAATAAATAAAAACAAACGAAAGCTTTTTCCCCGGCCCCCTCCAACGCCCTCCGAAGGCCCGGAGTAAAGTTTCCCCAGGATTCTTCGACCGCTGCTGGATATCCACACCGCTTCACGAAAGACGACAGACGCTGCCGCCGCCCCGGAATTCTCCGGAGCAGCCCCCCCCCCCCCCCTTCCCCTTTCTCACCCCTCACCCTACGCCCCAGCCAAAGGTCGGGCAACAGCGGGGCCCAAAACCGCGTGCAGACAATTTGGGTCATAGACGGGCCGACCCCACGCAACCAACCCTCAAGCGCCCGCCAACTTCGGCAATGCCACGCACACAACGACAAACAGTGAATACACACACACACACACACACACACACACTGGCAAAGCAAGAACGCTGGCACGCGCGGAGAGGTTTTTCGCGAGGCCGCCGTGCTTTTCGATCGATCTCCAGGAGGAGGAGGAGGAGGAAAAACCGGGACGTAACAGAGTAAAAGGAAGAAAGAGAAGGAGGAGGGGGCGTCTTCAAAAATAGGCGCCATCTAGCAGCGTATCCACGCACTAACACCGCTACCACCACCGGCCGCCACCACCTGTCGCGACACATATGAATTGATGGCGCTCGCTCCAGCCGAAACACACCGGCGCCGGTATCCCGAATGCGGCGTGGAATATATTTAGCCGGAACGGGGCGTGTGGCACAAACGTGTGTCCCCCGTCGTCATTCACTCCCGCGCCTGTGTATACGCCTGCACGGGACCAAAACAAAAGCGTCGCTACGACAAGAACCGCTGCTTCGGCAGGAACGCGATATCTAACACTTAGGGCCGCTGAACGCGGCCTTAATGCACACCGTATGACTCTAGGGAAGGCGGGGGGGGGGGGGGGGGGGGGGGAGGGGGGTGCTGTTGTTATGCACAACTTACGTTCGTCCATTTGACGCTGTTATCGGGTTCCAGTCGATTCTGCCCGACTGACCTCCGTTTTTTTTTTCTATATGGACCAGTTTTCCATATGAACTGTTTTTGTTACGGCCGCCTCTGCCTTGGCCTCTTTCCAAGGCGTCCACGTTGGTTCTAAAGCCTGTTGTGTAACGGCGCATGACATAACGTGCGTTAAATTGACATTTAAGTCAAATTGATGCTGGTCTCTGTTGATAGATTACTGAATTCTAATGACTCAGAGATACCAGGTCACAGTTGATCACGGAGTCCTTTTTGCTGGAAACGTCAGGAGTTCGAATCGAATGGCCGAAAACTTTTTAAACACAATTACCTCAGTTTTTATGCGTCCTTTGCCGCCGGATAAGCAAGAATAAACCCAGAAAGAGACACAGATTCTATTTTTACTAAGGATAAAAGTTGGCCGGTGTTTTCCTCGGTGTCCCTAAGTGGCTCACTCGAGGCGTCAGCGTTGTTGTCGGACATCACGTGACCACGGACCAATCACGTGACTAGTACAACGCTTCTTAGCGGTTCTCTAAACAATGACATCATCCCTAATGTCACCTCGTCGACATTTTTGATGTCTGACAAACATGATGTCATCACTCCCGTCCGTGACCTCTAAGACGCATCTGATTGGCCCTGCGGACTCGTGACGTCATTCCGAGGTGTACACAAAACGGCATTGACACTTCCTCCCCGATGTTACTCGGTGATTTCAACGTCGATTTAGAAGAGAACAAGAACTTAGGAACCGACGCTTCATTGAACACTGACAACTTTAAGATGACGCCAGGAAATGCAAAATGGAGTATTGTAGCGAAGGCTACATTGGCCACGAACTTGCGATTTCGCTGTGGCGGTGCTCCGAGGAGGCACAGAGACCGACCTTGAGCCGTTGCCTAGCAACCACCGCATCTGGCGGATGCCGCGCGCTTGCCGCGCCATCTGGCATGACGTCACACCGCGCGCCTCGCCGCGGAGCCGCCGCTGCCGTTTGGTGTGACGTCACACCGCTTGCCTCGTCGTTGCGCTCGCCTCCGCTCGCTTCGCCAGCTGTGTCGCATGACTGGTAACATGTCGGATGATTGAAACAACAACACAACCAGACTAACCTGGACTTGCAATCAAGATTACTTGATTACAAGTAACCAAGATTAACCTGGCACAGCCGAGCTAAGCCACTGCCAATTTTTTACAGGCATAGTGATTTCATTTGCTGGTGTCATCATGGTTGGATTGGGCGCACATGCCGGCCTCAATGGCGAAGGCTCATTCATTAGCCCGAGGTCTCACATTCCGGGCAGGAGGAGTCGAGCCCTCTCTACGGGCCGGGGAACGCCTGCTCTCCTTGCGTGATATTCTCTCGTACTACCGGTAAAAATGTAGAGAATACGCGCCCCCAGCCCCATCTCTCACCATAGTGCAGGCCGCACACTGGCGACGACTACAAGGACTGATTCATCATACCCCATACTACTACATGCCCGATACAGAGACCAATTCCCCTCCCCATTCAAACTTTGCGGCAAACCAGGTGGCTTTATACACACCCTCCTCACATGCCTCACCTTTCCCCATCCCCCATCAAAGATCGCGGCCGAGTCTTACTGGGAGACTCTTCTGACCGGAACTTCTCCTCAAGACCAGCGCCGGATCAACTCCAGCGCTCTGAGAAGGATTGCGCTCCAAGGGATATCCTTCGCTGTGTAAGGGTACCTCTTCCTCACATTGAGGAGGCATCCCAGTGTCATGTAGGGGGCTTCGCCTCTATGATTTACATCACTGGCAATAAAAGTTTCCACCACAACCACTATAGCATCACGTAACAGCAGCCACAGCAGCTGCATAAGGTTCGAGATCGTCGCAATAAGCCCGCTGAGTATACTTCGATACCGCGTTGACGGGGTGCAAAGAAGAGTGTGATACCACGACGGATATTCGCGAAAAGTGTGCGCCGCGGGATGCTTGTATATCCGCCATGCCGCCGGAAGTGGATATTCTCCATTACGACGAGAAAGTCTAAAGCATGTTGATATCCGAGCTGAACGTGCAAGACCGCATCGCTATCGGTGGTATAGACGCCGGTAGCGCTGCGATGACGGGTGGCGAAGACGGAAAAGCTTCGTACGTTGTGTACTGTTTGTGTTATGTTGCGTTGAACTTTATATCATCAGGCCAAGTGGTTTCTACGAATTGGTGAAAAGGAGCACCCGGAGCCGCTATGCGGCACCAACCTCTCCTTTCTTGTTCATGTAAATAAAAAAAATGGTTCGACCCAGGCGCCAGCGCCAGCGGTCGAGCACGCGGCCACATCTACCTCCTTACCAACCCGAAACGCCGCTAATGCCAACCAGCTTTCGCTGATTAATGCGCTAGGGCGGCAAGATTAGCTGTGCTATTTTTTTTTTTTTTACCACGGTGTACAATGCAGTACTTTTATGCACACAAGCTTCGCGAGCGCTGGACTCAATAAACGACATCGAGCACATCGGCTAACGACAGTGCTCTGAGGCAGGGCGGCGCTGTGGTCGCTTTTTGAGCCTACATGCCGAAGAGTCTATGCGAGCGATGCCGGTAAGATAGGGACGAGGCCCGAGTATAGCTCTGTGTACACAGCGCACGCTAGTAGAGCGCTATCTGGCGGCCGCCATCGAAAAACAGATCGAGTCGCCCAGGAGCGGGGTTGCACTGTTTCACTTACAAAGGGCACGTTAACCATCTTCCTCCATTCATCACGCGGAGACGCGCGCAAATCGAAACTATGCCGAACGCGACGTTTTCTTATCTGCGACCCCTTCCATACTTCAGAAATCGTGGTAATAATAGCGGCGACGCGAGGTGGGTCTATAGCCTATAGAAGAGAGACATCGCACGCGGCACAATGTTTCTTGATTTATTTCTAGAGGCCCAGTTTTATGCAGAGAAATGGATGAAAGGTTATGAGGCAACAACAACAACAAAAAATTCAGGGGGCACTTTGGCTCTCTAAAGTGCTGCAAGGCGAAAGCCTTTCCTGGCGCACCGTTTGTTTTTATTTATTTTTATTTTTCATATTTTTTTATATATATTTTTTATTTTTGCTCCTTTTCTTATTTTTATTGTTTTTTATTTTTATTTCCATATCTTATTCTTATTTTGTTTTTATCCTTGCTTATTTTCGTTTTATTTTTATTTTTCCTCTCCTTCACTTTATTCCTTTTATTTTATTTATGAAACCCATGCATTCACTAGATGCGCCTTTATTCATACTCGATGCTTGAGCCTTCGTGGCGGAGTGGTAGCGTCTCTGCTTCAAGTGCCAAAGGCTCTGGTTCGATTCCCACCCTCGGCGCAGTTTCTTTTTAAGCAGTGACGCCGAAAGGCGGACAAATCTGCCGACGCGTCTGTCGACACGGCTGCCGACAGCGTCTGTCAACATCGCTGCCGACACGGCTGCCGACGCGTCTGTCGACACCGCTGCCGACAGCGTCTATGAAGGACAGTATGAGGCATTAAAGGCTTTCGCCTTAAAAGTAAAATCGGGATTAATTGCTCTCGTTTCGCTATTCCTTTAGCAGGGAGAAAATGCGAACAGTCGGAACACGTGGAAGGCTGTAATTTGCACAAAATGTAAACCATGAGTGGTCTTTTTCTAAATGGCCTGCCGAAGGTTTGAAGATGGAACGGCAGTTTTCGGAGTAGCCAAAATGTGACGGGGGTTTGTATTGCCTTTCCACACACACACACAAAAAAAGGCAATTTCACCGCATCCAGATGAGTTAAAAAACACTAGGAGCCTTGTTTAAAACGATCTTTCATCCGATTTATTATGGTCAGCCCCACGTTTGACTCTGAATTAAACTAACAACGGCGCCGGCGAGTGATGCCGCTTGTTAACCACTTCCTCGTGACGTCACAGATAGCAACTACCAATAATAAAGGAGACAGAGGGTGAGCCAAGGTTAGGGTTAAAATCGTTAAATAGGAAGGAAACGGGTCCACGCTTTTGTTTTTCGTTTCTTCTAAACTATACTGCCGCGAATGTAGTACGAGATGAATATTTCCTGTTAAATGCGTGTCGAAAAGGTACCACGGATCATCAGTCATTCACACGCACTTTTCTAGCTGCTTTGAGTATGACCAGCAGATCTCTAACCTCTCTCGAAAAGCTGTTTTCCGACTACGGCGTCTCTCCAAATCTCAAAAATTGTCTTAAGGCCCACAAAGTAAAGTTGAGCAGGGAAGTGTTTGATAAAGTATATAAAAATATCAAGAGAAGATAAGAAATATAGAAGAGAAGCATTTCAAAGCAAGGAGAAGACCCAATGGTAACGTGTTGTCATCGAAATATAATAATTAAGCGGTCCCGTAGTTTTCGTTAAAATGTTTCCCAGAGCCCCTTTAAATGCCTCCATAGTCTTGGATCGTGCGTACGCTCTATATACATCGTGACGAAAGACATCAGCACTGGCCTTCACTGTGACAGGTCAGTGGCCTTGATGGTGAACCGCGTACTTTTACCGTGTCACATCAAGCCACAGCATGACGTCAAGGAGCAGCAGAGACAAAGAAATAACGCCGGGCATACAGGAGTACAGTAGAGGAGAACGTTCTCGACTAACGCTAACGTTTTTTATTTTCTTCACCGAAAAACGCAAAGAGGACGTTCGAAACCTTGCCCGTGCGCAAGTTTCCCGCAGGTGCTGTTGATTGCAGTACGAACTATGGATCTGAAACTTTTCATGGCGCAATAATAATAACGCGTTATAGGATTAAAATAAATGTGTCAGAACTAATGACTTTATTCTTTTTTATTCTCAGAACGTACAAAAGTGACTCATTTGCTGCACTCATCTGTTGTGTGACGCATTTATCGCTCTTTTAAGTGTTGTATGACGCGTTTGTTCAAGTAAGTGCTGTCTTTTTTTTTTTTTGTTCGTCTGCAATGACGGTCTGCTTGAAAATTTCTGAGCGTTTTCGAGCCTCTACACTGTTTACACGCATACACCTATAAGGGAGTAAGAAGGAGTAAGTTCTCGTCTAGCACATTCTCTTTTCCCTTTTATAAAAGAGACTGTGCGAGACGAGAACTTTCTTCCTTTTTGCTTCATTCTGTTTAGAATGTATTGCATTTGCGCTGTGTTTGCTGCCAGGTCAGCAGGCCCCGTCGGGCGGTGCGCCTTTTGTTTGTCTTATCAAATGTGTTGTGCAAAACAAAACAAAACAAAAAAAACGACACACTGGGGCTTCAAGTAAGTAACTTCTCTTTGTTTACAGTTCTATAAACCCGGATGTGCTCTACGGACAGACAGCCCTACCATCTTTCTGCAACCGTCAAAAACCTTTCGCGTCAAGGGACACACTTGGCACATATCGATAGAGCACCGCGTTCTAATCACAGAAAGGACACTCTCGTCTAGAACAAAGCCTTTATAATCTAGAATAGTTCAAAAAACGAAATACAGGTGTCCCCATAAGAGGCCAATTTCGCAAGTAAAATGCGTGCGCAGACACCCAACACCTCGGATCCCAGAGGCCACGTTGTACCAACATTCACTTCGAAATGGTAGCCACTGTTGTTTAAGGATGTCACGAGCTTGAATAGACTAGCGGGCATATATTTAAATCTAAACAAGAAACGGCATAAAGAAAAAAGCCGCCTCAACCGACCAGCAGCGGTCGATCATCCTCACCTCTCGCGCCGCTTGCTCAATGCAGTCCAACTCGGCAGCGAGGGACTGTCCCGGATATGACGCAAAAATGACGTCTCCATGACGTCACGAACGGTGAGTCAGCATCGTGGCTGTTCTTTCGCAAAAGTCAGGGGCTCCTGGACGTGCGCGGGGAAGCCTTGAAAATATGCCTCGTAGTGGTGTCACCGCTAGCAGCAGCGATCGAAAAGCCGACTGGGTGGTTTACGATTCAAACCGCGCAAAGCAGTTTGCGCGGTTTGAATCCCCGATTAATATCGAAACAAAAATAAAAAATCACGATTAAAGGGCTCTGTTTCCCCAAAAAGGAGTTGCGCAAATACGTGGCGTATACGCAGACGTCCGTTAAACAAGCCAACCGCATCACAGGAACAGACCACGGATTCCAACAGGGCTTTGAAAAAGCCCCTAGATACAAATGGGAGACATCTGCTTGAGTATATAGGCTCGCGAATACGGATAATACCAAATCACTGAGCCTTAACGTCGCAACCAGCCCGTCGCGCCGTATGAAATATGACGCGCGGCCATACCTCCAGCGAACTTCTTGGTTTTGGTTTCGGAATCGGACACTTTTAGAAAGCGCTAGCTGCGAAGATGCACGCTTGATCCCGGTCGCGGCGGTCGAATTTCGATGGAGGCGAAATTCTAGAGGCCCGTGTACTGTGCGATGTCAGTGCACGTTGAAGAACCCCAGGTAGTCGAAATTTCCGGAGTCCTCCGCTACGGCGTCCCTCATAGCCTGAGTCGCTTTGGGACGTTAAACCCCACAGACCAAACCAAACCGAGCTTTGAGCATTCTGGACATGACGCCAGGTTGACCTTGACTGGTCGCGAGGTTGGTGAGTGATATATACGAGGGGGTACCCAAAAGAAACCGGACTAAATTTTTTGGTCGGCAAAGCTTGTGTGGTACCGCGTTTTGGCACTAGGAGCGCATAGAACGAACATTCCAGAGTCAGTAAGCCGAGTGCCGTCGTTGAAGGAGGTCAGACTAGTTTAGGCAGAGTTTTAGAGTGACGACTGTTTTGTGTGAATGTCGTTTTTGCAATGGCTGATTTTTGTGAACAGCGTGCGCCGGTGAAATTCTGATTTTTGCTCGGAAAAAGTTGAATGGAAACTCCTGAAATATTAAGAAAGACGTACAAGTACGATGCTATGGGGGCAACTCAAGTGTTCCTGAATCGAATCCTGAATCAAAGCAACAATCATGCCAATGGAAAACTTCAAATTCACCTCGCCTCAAGAAAGCTCGTCAGGTGAAACCAAACCTCAAAACAGTGCTGATTTGTTTTTTCGACGTGAGGGAGTCGTCCATTGAGAATTTGTTCCGCAGGGTCAGACAGTTAGCCAGGCTTTCTACTTGGATGTTTTGAAAAGATTGGGCAACAGTGTGCGGTGGAAGCGGCCAGATTTGTGGCGGTCGGGTGACTGGTTTTTCCATCATGGCAATGCCCCTGCTCACACAGCCCTGTCTCTACGACAATTTTGGACCAAAAATGGCATGACCCCTATTCCTCAACCCTCATACTCTCCCGACCTTGCCCCGTGCTACTTTCTTTGTTTCCTAGAATTAAAAAACAGGTGAATGGAAATCGTTTCGCCGATGTTGCTGAGGTGAAGAAAAAAACGACGGAGGCACTGTCAAGCATCACAAAACATTAATTTAAACAATGTTTCGAAAAATGGAATGAAAGATTCGACAAGCGTATCATTGCAAGTGGGGAATACTTCGAAGGAGATTGAAGGTCTGTGCTTAAATTGCGAACAAATAAGTTCAAACAAAAATAAGTCCGGTTTCTTTTGGGTACCCCCTCGTATGAAACGAAACTTAAGCCAGGCGGAAGCGCATATCAGTGGGCATGTGCATATATTATGCATGAGGAGGCGCGACGAGCGAAAAAGAGGTCACGTGGTCATGACGCCTTAGAGAAGACACTCCCCTCCCCCACTTTTCAGAGACGAAGGGGCATGAAATAAAGAGAGAGAATAAAAACAACTAAAATACACTTAAGCTCCGCCTTAATGTTTTATGGCTTATGAGAATTTAACGTCCCAAAACGAATCAGGCTGAGGGACGCCGTAGTGAAGGGCTCCGGAAATTTCGACCACTGACATCGCACAGCACACGAGCCTCTGGAATTTCTCCTCCATCGAAATTCAACCGCCGCGGCCGGGATCGAACCCGCGTCTTACGTTTGAGTAGCCGAGCGCCGTAACCACTGCGCCACCGCGGCGGTCCTCCGCCTTACAGGCATCACGGGATAGCGTAATGGGTTAGTTTTCACATATGCAGAAGGACATTCTCTACTTTACATTCGTAGATCCCTGGGAGTCCTCATGCCCCTCCTAGCTCAGTGGTGCAGCGGTTAAGCGATGCACCTGTGCCCTGCGATGGCAGGTGCTCCCAGCGTTGGGCCTTGTGCGGCCCAGGTTGCTCTTCCCGAGAGACCAATCATTAATTTAACGGCCACCTGCCACGGTGGGCAGGTTGTGATGACGCCGCAAGGTCACGTGACCTAGGTGGACCACCTGCCTCCCAGGCTGCTCTCTGGGGACCACCCGCCAGATCCGTGCCCGCGATTCTTCGCTCACAACGCCGACAACGCCGACGCCAGATTTTCTGGACACCAGGGCCTTTAACGCTATCGCGTTACAATGTGCAGGTCACTGCGATTAGCGACAGCCCAGTAGTGTATCTCGAACGAGCTTAGTCGAGACAGAATGAACAAAGACAGAAGGCAAGACACACCTATACAGCTCCGTTCCGCGTCGATCACCCAGCGCAGACACTGAAGAGCGAACGTGGTCACCTTATTACATGGGGGGCTAAAGAGACACATACATTCGGTGCAGTTTTTCGCTTCATGTTGTTTTTGCCATTACAATGCTGCGGAAGACGTTAATGAACACTGATAATCAAGCGGATTTTGTCTGCGCCCGAAAAAATAATTCATAACAGAATATCTTCTCTGAAGTATTTCCGCTTTCGGTTTTAGTAGCCGAAGAGCAGCTGTGACGTAACAAGTTTGGTTAGAACCACATAAGGCACCAAGATCTATGATATAAGGGCTGTATTATAGTTCGCTGTCGTTCATGCTCTTGGGGCAGGCTAGCGAATTAATAACCACGAAGCGGCGAATTTAGGGCAGTATTAGTACTCCATCGGTACTTCAGACTAACCCGTAACGTTACAGCCACAGAAACGGAAATGCGAACTACGTGGAGAGAAAAAAAATTTTGCTAATTACTTGCCGGGAGAGAGAGAGAAAGAAGCTATTTGATTGAAAAACAGAATTCCGCTGGCTGGATACTCTGCGTGCGGAAGGGATTCGGGGAGAGAATAACAGAATGAGAGAGGTGTAGGAAATGAGTTTAGAAAGTTCACTGCATAGAGAATGCGCCGTCAGAGTGCAGAACGGAGGGATTAAAGTTTTCCTGGAAGACCAGTTTCATCTAAAAAATCAAATAAAAAGTTCATAGCACGTCTCTTCTGCCTATGGCAGGCTAAAGGTCCTGATGCACAGTCGAGTGTTAGAGGCACTTGAGTGAGTGGTTCCATAAGATGTTCATAATGTGCACGCTCCTCGGCACACGCCGGGAATTATTACAAAATATGCTTTATTGTTTCTACTAAGCCGGAGTTATGGCAATGCGGGCTATTCGCGTGACCTAAACTGAAGTGTAAGGCGTTTGTAAATGAATCGTTCAGACGAAATCGATGATAAAGGGCTTCCAGATGGTGAGTCGAAGCCTGAGTGCTGATCTCAGGTGTGGGTCGATGGAGTGCAGAAATTGGTGACGATGTGTCGGCAAGCTCCACAACCGTTTTCTTTTTCTCGCTTGCTAAAGTACTGCGCATCATTTGCAAAGAAGCAGCTCTCATCAAAATTGGGCGTGCAGACAACTTTAAGAATCGGGAATCGTCGAAGTACTATTCTCTTATTAATCCCGACACCGTCTATCCTTTCCCACTCCCTCTCAGTTTTGGCAATGCCAAACAAAAACGAAGGGACCAGGGAAGAGTGGGACGCCGCATAGTATTTCGAACGCATTCGAAACGACGTCCTCGCGCGGAGTCTGTATCGGCGCGCGAACGTGGTGTACAGGCAAGCGAGTTCGCTCTGGTCGGAGTTTCGTACAACATGAAATGCCAACGGTCAGCCCCGCTCGTTGCATGAAACGACCCAGCAGTGCTCCGGGGAAAAGATGTTCGGCCGCATAAAGAAGCCCGCTGAGTGGGAGAGAGGAAGCGCTCTCTCACTCCGCCGAGGGAATGTCAACGCGGAACGACGACTCCGGGGCGCGCACGCCGCCATAAGCGAGCGCGCGTCGGCAACCACTCGGCACAGACGGAGTGGAGCCCCTCTCTACCTCTCGACAGACCGTGCGTGTGAGCAGCACTACAGGAGGGGCGGGCTTTCCTCGGCTTCCGTCCCCGCTCACAGCCTCGCTCAAAAGTAATCGGGCCACATGGTTTACCTTCGAGCTAGGGTGCCTCGATGCCCAGCGCTGCGCCTGGACGGCGGCGCTGGCATCGAGGCACCCTACCTTCGAGCGGTACACTGGCGCCCTCATGCGGCACCCATAGAAACTAAAAATTCGGAAAGGCGAGGGAGAGTGTTTTCCTCGCTTTGCAGAGATTTTTTAAAAGGTCAAGGGATGCCGTAAGTGTTCAAATGCGGCGGAAAAAAAGCGGTAGGTTTTGGTTTATGGTTTATGAGAGTTTAACGTCCCGAAGTGACTCAGGCTATGAGGGACGCCGTAGTTGAGGGCTCCGGAAATTTCTACCACCTGGCGTTCTTTAACGTGCACTGAAAAAATCGGAGGGTTTTAACGTAGTTAAACCTAGTAGACGTGCGAAAGCATGTTTTGCCTGATTGGCTGATGGTTTTGCTTTGCTGGGTCATCTGCAAGTCTGGCGACAATGTTAGACTCAGTTTAAGCTGTGATCGAGATCAAGCTAATCTGATATGTTCGCGCCGCTGATGGAAGTTGATGCAGACGACGATGGGCATTGCACAGCGCGAGAGTGCGTTGCAGTTTACCACGAGGCATGACAGGCTGCGGCGACATATCACAGTGCTCTCGTGCAGTGGCCAGCGAAGCATATCTGTCCGCGCCTCAAGGTCAAGCTTCATACAAGTTCGGCCATCCGGTTAGACCTCGCTAAGCAGTGCTTTTATACTTAAAATTATGCGGCCTGAACGTCTGGCAGAGAATATACATATTGGCTTTATTCCTATATCAGACATCTCCTCGCCTCATTCTGAGCGGGCTACTCCGTAGAAATGAGCAAACTGATACATTAGAAAGACGTCGCACCGAACGCTGCCCTTCTACGACTGCACTGCAGGGCATTCGAGCCGTTTACAAATTAACGGCGAACTTGAAACGGCTACGTGAATTCTGCTTTATTTATGAATTGCTCGTTCGTTTTATTGCAGTTTGTTTATGTTGCCTTGGGTACCGTTTTACACATTGGAAATAAAAATATATACCTGCGGGAAGTGCGATTTTTTGTGCGTGTGTACGCCTCTTTGTTCGTTCGGGAGCGTTAGGCATCTCTATATCCTCCATGCTCTAACCGCGCAAGGTAGTTGAAGCTGGAGCTGCCACCAGCTGACCAAAGAAGGTTTTTACGCAAGCGGTGGTACAGTGGGGTTAAGGTGTGAATGGTGCAGCTAAAAACGCTTGCACACAAAGAGGCACAACATTAACGACTCATTGCTCCAATCGTTATTTAAATCTTTTTGACGAATTATTCTTGCTACGTTTGTGCTGCGTCATTCAGTGTATACCCATGCTCTTACAAACTTTGTGGCTATTACTTAACGCGGGCTACCAAAACGCGGAGTTTTTCATCGGAATAAATTACTTCCCCGCGGCAAAGCTATATACGCGGCTGGAATATTTTATTTTATTCATTTATTTACAAATAATGCTAATCCCATTTGGGATTGTGGCAGGTGGGCGTAGTTATGTCAGCGAGAAAGCGGTCTAGTGTTGATGAGAACATTCAACAGCTCAGCATGGGAAAAAACATCAACAAATGGTACAACGCAAATACAACAAAGCTATCCCGTAAACAATAAAATAATACGTGAAATAAGGCTAGTGCCACTAACATTATACACAGAATGAAATATATGGAAAATAATGCTACTTTTAGGATATATAAACAATAAGCAAACAAGAAATATTATGAGCCATCATATTGGAGGGCCTCCACCACTGAAGCACAAGGCCTTTATCGCATTTCACCTCCACCGAATCTGCGATCGGAGGATCGAACCCGCGACCTCGGGCTAAGCAACTAGCAGAAAGTAGCAGCCGCAAACACACCGCGGCAGCGAAGCTGACCTTTCACGACTGTACGCGCTTACGTTCGTTCGTTCGTGTCGCAGCGAGCCTTAGTGCAAAACACCGTCCCATTACTCATCCTTTCCAGCGCGAGTCGGCAACAAACTATATACACGCTGCGAGCGATATGACACGCCGACAGGCTTAGGCAGAGAGAGGGGCGGCCCTTTCCCTCACCCACGGAGGAGGAGGAGAGTGCCCGATATAAACAATCCCGCCTCGCCCTCATTCACCGGATCCATCCATCAACGGGCGGACAGCTGGCGGTCATCCCGCCGCCGCGCAAGGGGTCAGCGGGCAAACCTTTCGAGTGCGCCGGAATCGCATGTGCTCGTCCAAGAGACGCCCGAGGAGAAGACGTGGAGAGAGAGAAAGACGGCGATCAAAAACTCGGTGGCGTCTCTCTGCGCGGCATCGCACGCAGGAGCGGTCAGCGCCGAAGGTCGTCGCGGCGGTCGCCTTCGACCGCCGCGCCTCGATCCATCGACGGAAACGGCGATCAAAGCGGCAGTACGGAGAGACGTTTCTGCGACGACGAGTTGAATGCGACGGGTACTGTATACAGGCCAGCTCGGAACCAGACGTTCGAACGCCGCTACGGACACGACTCTTTCTATCTTTTAAGCCGCCGCGGTGGCTCAGTGGTTACGGCGTTCGGCTGCTGACCCGAAAGATGCGGGTTCAATCCAGGCCGCGGCGGTCGAATTTCGATGGAGGCGAAATTCTAGAGGTCCGTGTACTGTGCGATGTCAGTGTACAGTCTTTGCCACAAATAACCCGGCACAGGTGGTTTATGAATTAGCCGCGTAGCGAAGCACTCATGGCAGCCCTTAAGCTCTGATTCTGTGTAAAGAAAAGTGAGACCTTGTCCTTACATTAGGGCACCGTTCGGTCTTTAGGGCGGCTGTAAATGCTCCGTTATACGTTTGAGAAGCAAAAACCTGTTGCTCGGTTACTTTTGGCAAAGACTGTACGTCAAAGAACCCCAGATGGCCGAAATTTCCGGAACCCTTCACTACGGCGTCTCTCATAGCCTTAGTCGCTTTGGGATGTTAAACCCCCATAAGCCATAAATCTTTGTCTCTTCTTTTTTCCTGACGCATAAATGAATTTATACACTGAAATTCAGTAATGCATGAATATAATAATTTAAATACTTAACGATCCACCGCTGCCGCTGTCAAACATAATAGAGATATGCCTGAGTATGTCATAATTCTTTCAGCTACTTTTTGCGTGTGTGTGTTGGCCAGGGACCAGGGCAATAGCCAGGCAGGAGGTCCGGTGCCATGCCACCAGGCGCCCAACGCTAGCGGAACAAAAAGTTAGGCGAATGACTGAAAATGCGCTGTAGTGAAAGGTCTGACAAAGGAGACTCATTGGCAACACGCGCGCATTGGACGTTTCTGGTCACGGGTGCAGTAACGAAGAATTCAATAAAGTTTATTCCCTAACCCTCTGGCAGGAACTGTAGCACTTGTCGTCTGAGTTTTCCCGAGTCAGGACTCAGCGCGGGCGTCGTCTGCTGCAATGCCTGCTGCGCATGCGCAAATGTGCTGAGACTGCGGGGGCGCCGGTTTAAAAAAATGTGACGTAACAGGCCTCTCCTGAGTTCTTTCCATCCTCCATGCCCGCCCATGATTTACACATGGTGTTAAATGTAAACCTTGCACTGTCTAAAAGAACAAAGCTCAGAGCCCCCCCAGAGGCGACGTTACGCGAGCCGTTCCCTCGGGAACATTTCATTTTATCGAGTGCATTCAGACGGACGACCCGGACGTGACGTTGACCGCTTCGTCCGGGCGTGCTGCTCCACTCCGGATGTGACGTCACTACCTCCTGGCGAGCAGGTTGATACACACGCGTCACGAGCTCCGCGCCCTGCCGGCGAAGCGCCCGTTTCGGACGGTCGGTATAGCGCTGGTAATCCACCACGGCGTCGAGGACGAACCACAGTTGCTCAGCAAATAGCCGCGCCGATCAATACCGCCCAGAATAATCGCCGATTAATAAATAAACAGCCGCCAACTGCCAATAAATGCACCGCCGCCGCCGCCGGCTGCTCGGCGGAAAGAGGTCGCGATCGTTACGGCTTCCTCCCATTGTGTTACGGCTAACGACGGCTTCACGTCGATTAGTGCGCAATCCCAGCAAGAAGCGCGCGGACGATCGTGTTCATCGTGTAGCTAGCTGAGCAAGACAGCCCAGATTCGAAAAACTCCTTCCGTGCAAAAGTTTCTGTCTAAAGACTTTCCCTTCTTCCTCCCCCAACCTCTTCCGTTGCCTCGTCTTCCCTTTCCATAACCTCCTCACTTCTATCCTAAGAGCAGAAGGCCAGCACCCAGTCGTGTCACGACCGAAGTGACGCTAATCAGGATTCAATTCCTTAATCCCACAAAGTATAAAACCTCGAGCCACAATTCAAGCATGCCCGACGAACTGTTTGTGCAGAGTAGCAGATAGTGGTGCCGTCTGTGAGCTGAGCATACCTAACAGTAGTAGGCAAAAGCACAGTAGAGCGGAAAAAAAGTTTATGAACGCATTTTTTTTTTCATATAATGTAAGAATTCATTGTAACATTCAATATATCCGCAGATCAGCAGTCTTGCATTGTTTTTTCTATTAACGTTCTTGCTATCGTCAAAAGCGTTCCCCATCGGTTTTCTATTACAGTCTTAACTGTTCAATGCGTTTCAGTGTCTCCCCTCTCGTAGTTGTGGTTGTCTTTGCGTTAATCTTCCAGTCTGGCTACGCACCACCTATAGCACAAAATCTCGTCTCGTTTCGTCGTACTCGTCTAGGAGTGATCTTGTTCTAGCCCAGTAACAAATGAATACCTCAACCAGCTACACCAAGTAGCAGCCTTTTCATACTGAACAATCTAGAGTACCAACCGTGCAAGTCCCGCCCAGTGTTCAAAGCCTCATGACACTTTCCGGATTGGCAGATCGACTGAACTGCCCGGGAAGTTGCGATAACCAGTGGATCATTCCCATAATCGTTAACAAGAAAAATAACTAACTGGTATTATGAACCCTGCCTGTGTGTACCCTTTTGCAAACCCAGGTGGCGCAGAGAAGGCCGAGCCTCGGTCTGGTAACCATAGAGTTCCATGCAGTCGCCAGAAGGGAAAGATGGTACGGCGATCCTTTACTCCACCGTGGATATACACCAGGCAATGTAAATTACCTATTAGGCTTAATGACTAACTGACTGCAAAACGTCAATTGAAGTGCTGCAAAGTCATCGCAGGTACTAGAGAAAAATTCACGCCTTCGGCAAAAAAAAAAAAAAAAGAAACGCTAGTTAAGCCAAATACGAAGTTTTCAAACTTCCCGGCATTCACGTGGTTGGTCAAGGCTCTTCAGAAAGTATGCAAAGACTGTGACAGCTATTTCTCCCTTTAGGCAGTTTTAAGAAACTCTATGCTGGTTACGTGACGTCATATCCGAGTGCTCAGTTCCTGGCGCATCTACCCTCAACGGGCACGATATGGTCTGCGGACTGAAAGCGCACCTTCAGTACTCGTGGTGATTCAGTCTGTGATAGACAGACGAGGCTCAACTGCACTCTAAACAGAAAGCTTAGAACAGAAAGCCGCCCTCAACAGAGCTGGTAAAATTTTCGGCGAACGCGAAGCTGCGCTTTTTTTTTTGTTTTTTGCAGTGAGAGCTATCGTACGAAGCCCAGACCGACAGATGTTGACGGTGTTCGCGTCAACATCCGGTCACGTGTCCCCCTGTGATCAGCTCCAGTCACGTGACCATACACCCGCTGCGACCACTGTGGTAAAGCAGGCTGGCACAAAGTCTGTAAGACGATTTCAAATTGGGCTAGTTGGTTATAGTCATGGTTTTTCATTATTGCCTAGTGTCGTTGCGTACTGTTTTTTCTCGCTTGTTTTTAAATGTTCTCAAAAGCACAGTAATAAAAGTCCATGAAGCCTGTGGATCTTAGAATTTACTGTAGGTCTGTACAGTACAACAGCCGGCAGCAGGGAGACAGCTTTCGCTGAGTTAAGGCATTTACGCAGGAGAGCTTGAACACTTGGAGATCTTTTGTCTTAACAGCGTTACTTGACGAGACAAGATGTCACCAGCGCAAAAAAAAATAAAGAATGGTGACAGAAAATTGACCATAATTATATCCGGTCACGTACACTAATACCTTTTTGTACAGCATAAACCGCCTCTAGGTTGACAGTCAACAATCAGGTTCTTTCATTCCGGGCCTTCTATCGGGTAAACGAAATTAATTTTTAATCAGCCGCGCTGTCTTCCCTAATTGAAAAACCTCCGAGCTCACGTAGCCGAACTATATCAACGCTTCAGTCTGTTTGTTACCGTACCTATCTGCTCGTTCCACGCTGGAGCCGAACGTCGCCATATACCGTACTCACCCACATTCAAGCACCCAGCGATTCTATGCCAGAGTGCACGGAGAGGAAATTGTGTTAACCCTGTACAATAGCACTACTGCAATGCCAAGAATGCTCGCACAACGAAAGAAACAGAACATAAACGACTCATTTCTCCAGAAAGCGTTTAAATTGACTTTGAGAACAATACCACCCAATCTTTGTTGCTAATAAATATTGATCAACTGTATGCTTTTTTCTGGTATTTTAGTTTTCCGACAGCAAAAGACGCAATTAGGGCTAAGAAAATTGCTTTCAAGAATTCCCTTCAAACGCTTCAATCTTGTGACCCCTACTCCAAACAGGACTCCGTGATCACTGTGAGCCAGTAAAAGGCGGTGAAACGTACCCTCCGAGATCCAAGAGAAAAATACAAGTCGACGCACCGCAACTTACGAAATTGGCCGGTGATTGCGGCCTCTCCATTTCAACAGCTTAGGAAAGCTCCGTTTTTAGTGAAATCAGCGTCTTTTCGATAGAATGCAGTGATTGGTAGATGCTAGGCCAACTGCCATTTCTCCTCAGTGCCCCTTGAAGTCTGCTTAAAGAAATTCTATTTGCACATCTAACCACGCTGATCGTAACAACGTGGTTGCAATCCTGTGCGTAAGCTTCGATTTGACGGTAACACCGGGCACCACGATATCAGAAAGACTCACGTGGTCTAGAAAGATAGTTGCTGCCAGATTAGTATGGCGTCTCCCGATGAAAGCGGTAGGCTAGCAAGAGGCGTACCCATAATGGCTGCTACCACTATTGAGAAAAGGTGGAAATGGAATGCACTGGAGTACGAGCGCCGATATCGCTTTACCGTATACCTCTCATAGTGAGTACAAAAGTTCGAATAATTTTCATTGTGTATCACAGAACTGCACGAATTGCTAACTTAACTGCAGCAAGGGTCTTTTACAGCTTACTTATTAAGAAAAGGGCGAAATGTCAGCTGCTAGAGATGCAGGACGCTTACTGAAAGATAAATTCATGCCAAAACAGTCAGAAATTTCTTCAGTCGTAATGCTGCATTGGCAGGTGGCAGAGATATTTCAATTTTTTATTTACTCTATCCGGCTGCTCATTTTCCCGCAGCTCTGCTGTGCTTAGACAATCAGAAATGATCGAGTTTAGCAAAATTCATTTATGCGCTAATAATCTTTTTTTTTAACGGACGTCTCAGTTATTTACATTTCTGCAATTAAGGAATCATTAGCGACAAAATCCTGCAAGTTCGCAGCTTTTATCCGGCATTTCCAATGCCTGGGCATTACACGCCTCTCTAATGCAAGCAGTTCCCGAACGACCTTACAGGGGGAAAAAAAATAAAATAAACAAGCTGTTGCTTCTACCCCGAGAAATGCACAAGTACATGTATATGCGAGAACCGTTGCAGTAAGTGTTAAAGAAAGAGATTCGAGATTAGGGAAGGGCGAGGGATGGGGGGGGGGGGGGGGGAGAGGGGTCGGGGGACAGGCTGCTTAAGTTTGCGCTGATACGGTACTTTTCAACACCCACAGCGTCGCTTTTCTACAGCGCGATGGGAAGCGACAGGACACAGCGGCAATAACAACAGCAACAGCGCGCGCTGCTTTAATTGATTGCACGACTACCCCGGACTATGGAGCCGGCGTGCAACTCAGGTTTGAACGACGGACGAAAGAAGAAAAGAAGAAGCGCGCAACGAACGTGCGACAACAAAATGAAAGACGGTACGCGCTATACCCGCCGCGACCGGCAGAACACGCAAATACCGCGAGCATCACTCCCTGCGGTAAACGCGAGCATTTCTGAGTACTTTGTTCAGACAACGTCGCATGAAACTGCGCGACGCGACGCATTTAAAAAGGCAGGGCCAAAATCTTCCTCCCCTGCACACACACAGATTAAGAGTGACATCGAGAGTTGGATGGAAAACGGCCTCGCAATATATACACAGGTACAAACTGCTGTGGCGGTGGAAACAGGACGGACGATCACCACAAATTGCGTGAAGGAGGAAACATATAGGTGGCCGCCGAGCACTAATGAATAAAGGTAGAATAAAAAAGAAAGAGATACGCGAATAAAAGAGGAAAGGGAAAAAGCTATCCCAGCATGCTAGACGAAACGCAATTAGTGCGATCGCATACATCACGGCGCTGCAGCGGCAACTGAGCTCCGCGGTCTCTCGTCGGGGTTGCGGAGCATCGCGAAAAAAAAAAAAAAACAAAAACACAAAACGAAGACGCACGGGGGCGAACCGTAAGCAGACGAGCGAGATGACGATGGGGATTGGGGTGTATAATTTCTCCTTTTCTTCTTGTGTCCGCAATAAAAGAAAAAAAAAAAGGAGCGTAAGTGTTCTAGAAGCTTTGTGCGAGGCTAGAGAAAGCCAAGGACGTCGCGAGTGCGCGAGACAAAGCATTGCCGATTAGCGCCATCGCGCTTAACACCGGAAATTATAGGTACCTCCTTTTGCCAAAATTAACCGAGGAACAGGCTTTTTCTTGTCAACCGTATAGCGGGACCCTGTACGAGACCGAAAGGTGTGAGAACGTAGGGACAAGAGTTCCCCTTACTTTACTCAGATTCAGAGCTTGAGGGCTGCCATAAGAGCTCCGCTACGCGGCTACGAAGCAAACCACCAGTGCTCGGTTACTTTTGGCGGACACGGTACCTTGCAGAAACATGGAAGAAAACACGCCTCGAGCCTCACGGTACGCCTTTCCGACATGGTCTGCTCCAGGTCGGAAGGAGAAGCTACACTCTAAAAAAAAGGAGTGAAAAGGGAGTAAGGTTCCCTCTTGCGTACTGCGTTTTATGCAAGGGAGTGCGCAATATTTCAAATTCAAGTTCAAATTTTATTTTGCCACCATGGTACAGATGATGGCGGGGACCCGTAGTAAAAGAACAGAACAGCTATAGAACAGCTATAGAACAGCTTAACCCCTTTTTACTCCCATATAGGCGGATTCGTGTTTAAAGTGCAGCAGCAAGCTGTTTTCAGAACGATTCTGATCGCGCACAATAAGAATTAGTGCGGGAAAAGCGTACGATTGGTTTGGTTTAGCTTATTTTGGGTTTAACGTCCCAAAGTGGCTTAGGCAATGAGAGACGCCGTAGTGGAGGGCTCCGGAAATTTCGACCACCTGGGGTTCTTTAACGTGCACTGGCATCGCACTGTGCACGGGCCTCTTGAATTTCGCCTCCATCGAAATACGATAATGCGAGTAAAGTGCTCTTTGGCTGCTTTACTAGTTTGACGAAGGCACTTTAGTTTAGCATTTGTTGTGACGTCGAATTCTATTCTAGAGAGGAATAAAGCACATACGCCGCGGATCGACTGCTCAAGCGCTTGTGCTGCCCACATTTATCTTATTAGGTTTGGTTTGGTTTGGTTTACGGGGTTTAACGTCCCAAAACGACTCGGGCTATGAGAGACGCCGTAGTGAAGGGCTCCGGAAATTTCGACCACCTGGGGTTCTTCAACGTGCACTGACATCGCACAGTACATGGACCTCTTGAATTATTAATGCGATAGCAGTCAGGTTGTCTTCTTGCACAAACTACCAGATTTCTCCGCAACGAAATTCCCTGATTGGTCGAGAGGGTCTTGACGTCACCGGCACCGCCAAATTTGAAAATCTGAGGACTAGACTGCTCGAGTACCGTCCATTGGATTATTCTATGGGATTATACTAACCCGATCCACTCTTCCACCCTAGTCCACCCAGTAATCCACATTGACCCAAGGATTAATACATACTAATCCACATTAATCCACAATTAATCCCCAATAATTACATCCAAAATGTTGGGGGCCCTGTGGAATTTTTGAGGGTGGGTCAACTTAAAAATGCTATCGCGTTTTATTAAGAACGTGGCAAATAACGCCTCAAGTTTTTAGCTTCAGTAGCACTGTTCGCCGTCTGCACTGTTTTCTAGTTCGTGGATATCCTTCTAATCAGACTTCGAGCACCTCCTGCGGCCTGTTCCAGGAGCGTACCAGACGGAGACGCCACCTACGAGCTTCGCAGTCAGCCTGTCTGCATTACACTGCACCTTTTCCTCACGTTCTGAGCTGCCTCGAGTGGTTGATTTGAATGCCGCAAAGCGGCGCTACATTACGCTAACCTCGAACCTTCGAGCCAATTTATGCGTCGTATTTTGAAAAATATAGTTAAAATATGGCCTCCACAGCGAGAGCAGCGGCCGCACTTCCTATGTGTATACCCTTTCCGCATTTCCGATAACAACTTATCTGTTACTTATTCTGTTTTTCATTTCTGTGTGCCCCACCCGTTATGTAATACCCTCTAACGAGGGTCTTTAAGGTAATAAAGTGAAGTGAAGTGAACCGTGGTGGCAGCCATTATGGGAACCCCTCTTGATATCCAGCCTTTCATTACTACCAAATACTGGGCGCCCATCAGGCTGCCTTCCTGCAACATTTCTTTAAGATCAACGTGCTTCAAAGCAGAACAATATTCTTAAACAAATTGGTTTAGTTTATTGGGTTTAACGTTCCAAAGCGACTCAGGCTATGAAGGACGCCGTAGTGAAGGGCTCCGGAAATTTCGACCACCGGGAGTTCTTTAACGTGCACTGGCATCGCACTGTACACGGGCCTCTAGAATTTCGCCTCTATCGAAATTCGACCGCCGCTGCCGGGGTCGAACCCGCGTCTTTCGGGTCAGCAGCCGAGCACAATAACGGCTGAGCCACTGCGGCGGCCTTGAACAAATTTAAACGATTGTTGAAGCAATGGGTTGTTAAGGTCGTACCTGTTTTAGCGCGATACTTCCTGGCGGTACATCATGATATACCACTGCGGAGGGTTGACACATCCTCTTTTCTTTTTTTTTTTTGCGCTTTACCGTTTATCCCCGCATACTGCACAGTTTGCGCGAGAGACAGAGCGCAGTAAAGCCCCTTCCACCCACGCCTCACCTCCGAACTTCCTCCTTTCCCACTTCCTGTGCGTAAGGCGCAAAGCAGAGACAGATCGCCTCCACGACCGTTGCGCCGCCTAACGGCAGAAACCGCACCTCCGCCACCAACACCTGATCCGGGGATTAGGGAGTGCCGCGGGCCCGGAAACTGATGAGCGTGTTTCTGTCAGAGTGCCGCTCTCGCCGTCGGCTCGCTGAAGAAATAATAGTAACAATAAAACCGCGGCGAATAGCCGGAGAAGCAAAGTAACCGCTACGCGACGACAGTAGTAGCCGCGGTGCCCGTAGTAGTAGCAGCAGTAGCAAGAATTCAAGGGTCCGTGCACACGACAGCATGCAGACGAGCGAAGAGAACGGATAGAAGAATAAGAGAATGAAAAAGGAGGACGAGTGAATGCTTTTCAAACAGGCCTCAAGCATTCTGTGTCGGTGCAGGCTACGCCGTTTTCTCGAACGTGTTCCCAGTTGACACTGTTGTTGTTTTGTCGCACTATATTTCGAAGCGGCACGAGCCCGTTATCCAGACATTTTACGACTTACACGAGCACAAAAATAAAAAAATCGAAACACAAACGTGATGTGAATGAATAAAAGAACGGAGACATAACAACACAATAAAACAAAAAAAAAAGAACTGGCGCATTTGCGTAGCGGATGGTGTACGCCAGGTCGGCATCTCTCCTCGCATAACACTTTTTTTTTTTTGGCGCGGACTTACGCACGCAGCGTCTACAATTTGTGCGGTGAGCGAGTGAATGACCGTCATATTTACATTAGTCTTGGACAGAAAACTGCCCAGAAGGATTAAGCTTACCCGCGAAACGTTTTTACTCCGTCTACTGGTACGGAGTTATAGTACGCCAGTTTGTTAAATTTTCGCGGAGAGCGCGGGCTGTTTCTGATATAAGCCTGTCCTTGTTAAAATGACAAGCCATAATTTGTGGACCACTCGTAAAATTTCTGTCGAGTAACAAACAAGCGCGGTATATATGCTGTACTAGGGTCATTGCGCGAGTTTTTTGGTGCCAGAAGTGAGAACACGGGGAACAGGAAGTCTGCGCGCTGCGTATTAGAGCCTTTGCAACGACCACGGCAGCGCAGTTCTTATTAGACGTCGAGGCTCTGTTTCTAAGGAGACGATATGCGTGAACATCTGTGAATATGGGCCGCTATTTGTAAACAACCATCGCTTAACGCACGCAACTAAAGAAAGCGCGAGGAGGTATGTGCATCCCTGTAATGGCAGGCCTTATTACGGCGTGCGCGTGTGGTGATTTGATATGCACGGAGGGGAGATGACATAAATATTCACTAAAACTCCATTTCGTTATAATTATTTTTGCACTTCATAATCCTCGCATGTATTCGCTGCAACACGAAAGTACGGTAGAAACCGAACAGCTCAGATAAAGATATTTTCTCCCAATGGCCTGAAATCATTACGTGCCTTGCATTCGCTGCTGACGAATAAACAGAAAGCTCAAGGCGCCGTTTCTCCAAGAAAACAGCCCTTGAGGGAGGCGATCGCATGTTGTTGCCGCTTTCCATCTGCCCAGAAGATTTAAAATCTATATTCGTATCTAAATTTTCTTTGGTTATATGAAGTTTAACGTCCCGAAGCGACTCAGGCTGTGAGGGGCGCCGCAGTGGAGGGCCCCGGATAATTCCGACAACCTGGGGTTCTTTAACGTGCACTGACATCGCACTGTACACGGCTCTTTAGCATTTCGCTTCCTTATGAATGTGACAACCCCTACCGGGATCGAGCCCACGTCTTTCGGGTCAGCAGCCGAGCGCCACAAAAAACCACAGAGCCACCGCGTCGGCTTTTTGTATCTAAGGTAGCATATGGTCAATAACATTTATAGCGAGTAAAGTTTTAGCGGTTAAAACCAATGCGACAGTGAGAACGCTTCTACCTCGTGTTCCGCGCAGGCCGCAGACACTCGCTGAGTCATGTGGACCTGTTCTGCTAAATGTACAAAACTGCATGCACTTCTAGTTCTGTCATTCACACGGTGTACACGTCTCCAACGTCGATGATATTGATCTGAAATTCTCACCAAAGCGCGGGTCCACACGCTAGACACGGATTTCATCTTTGTCTCTCTTTTTGTTATTTTACGCCGTCGAGCAACAAAATGACCAACTCTCACGAGGTCGCCAACATCCGCAAACAAGAAGTACGACGTTGTCGTGAAATTAAAAAAACAAAAAACAAGAACGATTCTACCTACTCGGCGGCCAGGAGCAGTCATCCGTAGCGCCGCCATGCTGAATAAACTCGGGCGCCCCCTATAGTTCGTCAATATTGTCAACGGAACGGTGTTACGAATACGATTGCATGGCCCTTGTTCCATTTAAATAATTATTTTGTTTAACTGGTTCCAATTATTTCATTTATGCGTCACCTAGAACCTTTTTCCACATTATTTAACACATTATTTCACGCAATTTTTTAAAGAGTCACTTGAGTTACAGTTACCTACGTGGAATCAGGTTAAAATTGTGTTGGAGCTCCTGTAACGCAACGTACAATTGAACCGAAACTGGCGGATAGATGGAATAAAGTTATTCAGTTTCAGCAATTATGGAAGCAGAAGACTTTTTCGTCTACTGTCATCTGTTTACCTCTGGTTCAGTGGTTATGCACTCGGGATTACGGCAATGAAGGAGGTAGAAAAGAAGGTAGCGGAGAATGCTGTTATTGGTCATTGGCGTTGTACGTACCAAAGCCGCAGTGAGAAGTATGAGGTAAGCCGTACCGAAAGAGGGCTTTGGATTAATTTCGACCTCCAGCACAGTTCTGAAACGCGCATCCAAACGCAACTCCAACACGTATACGCCACCGGCCCTCAAAGGCGGAAAGACTAAAAGTGCGCCACGGAGTGCTCTCACTCAGCAAGCCGACGCGCAGCTTATATAGCCGGCACACGTATTAGCTTCGGAGGGCTAACTTTCCTCTCCCTCCTTCCTTTGCAACGACTATGGGGTCCAGACCCGAGAGCAACTCTCACGTCGAGAGACGCGCACAACAATGCGCACCGCCGTCGTGCAGATCATGCTGGCGGGAGTCAAACAGTCGGCGCGATAGGGACAAATGGGTGCCAGGGGGAGGAGGGGACGGGAAATTTTGGAGAAATTGGGGGATGCGGAGGCGCAGGGAGCGAGCGTCGCGAAGCGATACCACGTCCAACCGTAAAACAACCTTGTCGACTAGGAGCAAGAGACAACGGCCGAGGAAGCCAAACTGCAGTTTCGCAAATGAAAGGAGGAACGAAAAGGGGAAGGCGACGGAGAACAAAATGGGGAAAATGGGGAGAAGGAGCGCCCGCGGCGAAACGAACGAGCAGCCGCTGCTGCCACCACAAGCGCACTTGTGCCACCGTTGCTGCTGTTGCTGCCGCTACTACAACGCGGGTTCGCGCGGACAGACACACACAGACACACGCACAAACACTCGCAGCGGCAATCAATGCGGCGCGCGAGGACGCTCTCTCGCGCGCGCGGCCCAGACTCGGGCGCCCTTCTCCTCCGCCTCCTCCCCTTTTTCCCCAGAGCTGTCCTTTCCTCCCCTCTTCCGAATAAACGGGCCCGCCGGCCGGCAGGCCGCCCGAGGAGGAACGGCGGCACTCACCCTTCCTCACCCGTACCTCTCTGCCATTCTCTTTCCCCGCCTCTCCCTTTTTGTCCCCCATGAGAAGCAACCGCGAGAGAGCACTGGCCGCTGCCGTCGCCGCAACGAGGGGTTGTCGCAAAAAAAAAGAAATTAAACAGGGACAAAGAAAAAGCCGATATTTAGTCGCCTTCGAGTCTATAGCGGGCGCGACAGAAGTCGATGATGACGGTGGACCGAACGCGGCGGAAAACTCGTACACGGCGACCGTAAGCCTGCAACGGCGTGATGGCGCTGCCGCGGCTTCGAGTACCTGGGATAACTGTTGCGCTTTGATTGTTCAGATATGGGGCGTGTAGCGCTAATTGTAGTATATCCAAGGACTGAAATCACCCTTCCATTGCGTCCCGTTTCTTCTTGAAGATCCCGTATCTAAAAAAAATGAAAGTATAAATATAAGTACCACGTCTAAGAGTGCTCGAAATACAGCAGTACAGACTAACAATAGGAAGCGGTCTAACTAAGCTTAACAGGTTCCCTTATTGCCCGACCAACACGAAAGCTGTTATTTAATCCTATCAGTATACAACACATGTATTTTACCGGTACTAACCTATGGGGTAGAAACGTGGAGGCTAACCAAGAGGGTTCAGCTTAATTTAAGGACAACGCAGCGAGCTATGGAAAGAAAAATGATAGGTGTAACGTTAAGAGATCGGAAACGGGCGGAGTGGGCGAGAGAACAAACGCGCGTTAATGACATCCTAGTTGAAATCAAGAGGAAGAAGTGGGCTTGGGCAGGTCATGTAATGCGAAGGCAAGATAATCGCTGGTCCTTAAGGGTAACGAAGTGGATTCCAACAGAAGGCAAGCGTAGCTGGGGGTGGCAGAAAGTTAGGTGAGCGGACGAGATTAAGAAATTTGTGAGAATACAGTGGCCGCAACTGGCGAAGGACAGGGTTAATTGGAGAGACATGGGAAAGGCCTTTGCCTTGCAGTGGGCATAGTCAGGGTGATGATGATGATGATGATGATGCTACGAAAAATCCCAATAAAGATTAGTGTATGAGCTGCGGCCAGCTTGTGGAGGCGAGCAGACAGTGGCGCCGCATGTGAAGTAGGGAGTCACTGCTTATTGGTCGTGTCCTGACAACTTTTCCTTTCCACACTCTAATGGTGTTCTGGGTGGACTGAGCGCTAACCTCAACGCCGGAAGCCGCGTGACCTTGATATGGTTGGACAATAGGCTATCCATGTGAAACGACTAGGACGAGTCACAATGGCGACAGCGCAACAAACAAACAAAAACATTATTTCCAGGACCCACTGCGTGACATCACGACCGTACCGGGCGCATCTTACAAGACGTGTGTGATGGCAGTGACAAAAGCGACTTGCTGTTATCCATATTATACACGTGAGCAGGTAAAATAAAATATCTTCACAAAAACATTCTTAGTGCGCTCATGACTTTCATTCTTCGAGATGGGTCTAATTGAGTGGAGCTTACTGTGTTTCTAGGTGCAACTGGCACAACTCCTTAAAGTCGTACGAGATCTTCATTTTCTCTACTAACTGCCACCTGTTACCTAACCTAAAAGAGTCGTCTAGAAAGCTAGTGTGGCCGTTTCGTAAACGAAATCTCCCCAGCAACCTCTCCTATAGACCCTCGTGCACCGTGCATGTTTAGTTGAGGCCGACGCTCCGTAACCAAGAGGCTTCTTGATGGTGGTTTTAGATTTCAGTTCTCCTTCTAACGTACCGTTACGAGCAGTGTGAAACATCATCTCTGCAACAGAGTCAACGTTTCCCCAGAACAGCGGTGTCTCTTCGGCAGCACAGGTATAGTGCGCACTCGCGCTAACAACCCGTAGCGAGTCAAATGCACCCGACACTAATCGTTTGCACCCGCGTTATACGCAGATTGGGGCTATCAGCTTGCGCAGTGCCGTCCATGACGTAACCACCCTTCCAGTTCACTGCCACTCGAATGTACAGGGGCAACACTGGGTAAAGGGCAGCTGCACTAGAGGTAACGAATCAGAACCTGGTTTGTTGAAACAAGGACCTACGCTGGGTCATTTCAAGACGGATATGCAGTACCCATGATGCAAGGCTTCGCGCCTGCGCTGATCACTTAGTCATACGTTTCGCTGAAGTCTGTTAAAGTGCCACTCAGTTAAACAATGCTCTTTTTGCTTAAAAAGTTGACGGAAGCGTCACTGGTTCACGGTAGTATTTCGCTGTATGCGGATAACGTTAACAACAGTTCGATATATGAAGGAAGGGACGGGAACTGCGCTGATTGCACACCGAAATAGCTTCAGTTATTCTAAAGGTGATCCTAAAAGCCCGTGAAGACGACGAGAGGACGAACCACTAGGAGAGCGCTAACTCTCAATTCAAAAACTATTCCTGAAATTAAAGGCGTTGATAGAAAACCGTGAAGAGACTGAAAAAAGGACTGACTGTAGCCGTATGGCTGCGCTTTGCTCGATTCCAATGAATAATTATACTAGATTATTAGTAATTAAGACTTCTCGTGAAACAAGTACACAAGATCTCTTTTGAAGTGAACTCAACGAAAATATTGCAACAAATGGCACATGTTGAGCTAGTTGGTGAAAAAATCTCGGGAACACCGTAAAAAAAAATTTCACTGGGACACCTAATTCCATTGTGTGTTGGCATTGAGGTAGCGTTAGCAGCGGTTGATGCCGGCATTCACCGGAAGTGACGTCACTTACTGTCTGGTGACGTAATTTCTCTCCCGCCAATGGGCGAATTTTACGACCGACGTCGCATTTTGGCTACGTGGGGCTTCTAATGATATCGTAGCAAAAAAAAAAAGAAATCTGAAAAGAACTGGAACAGAACAACTGAAGCTCAGAGAAGACATACGGTAATTGTTTGCTCATTAAGCCTGCTCAGAAAGTTGATTACGTTCCGTCACCAATTCAAGGAAGGAGCCGAGAGTCTTAGATGCAAAGGAAAGGGTAGAAGAGTAACCTAGTAACGATTTAGACATTTAGTCAGCAGATAAGACGACAGCAAAGAGAAGATAATTCGCCACCGAATGGAACCGAGCCCACCAAAGCACTAACTGATCTCCGATGGCTGCTGCCTCCCTCCCAGTTTTGATGGTGTTTATTTTAGTTTAACCTTCACAGCCTTCATGTAGGAGGGTGGCCGGTGTATGCACCGTACCCACCAGTCAGCCCTCGAGAGGCTAAGCGCTAGTTGTCAGAAAAACAACTTCCGCGAAAAAAAAAAAAACGCGTAAAAGGCGCTACAGAGGCCGAACGGAAATGCCCGCGTTTGTTTTTTTGTTAGGTATCGAGCGATAAACAAAGTCCGAGGCTGCCATAAGAAAAACAGAAAGGATCACCACGGCAGTGCCCTTAGCAGGATTGAAATTTAGCCCATGAAGACCACCCTGCAACTTCATAGAATAAAATGCGCAATAATTAGAAAAAAAAAGAAAACCGCGCAAAGACATGACGCAAATGGAGGATTACACAACACGACCTCGCTCAAACTATGCTGTTATTACTGCATTACTAATTACAAATAAGTTACCCTGGGCCCCTGCCGAAAAAAAATCCTGGCTACGTGCTTGTACCATACCATACCACACCGTGCTACACCATACCATGCGACACCCTACCATACTATACCACACACTACCATACGATACCACACCCTACCATACTATACCACACCCTACCATACCATATCACACCATCCATACCATACCATACTATATCGACCACACCGTGCTACACCATACCATACTATGCCCTACCACACCGTGCTACACCATACCATACTATGCCCTACCACACCGTGCCACACCATACCATACCACATCCTACTATACCATACCACACCATCCATACCATATCATACTATGTCATACCACACCGTGCTACACCATACCATACTATGCCCTACCACACCGTGCCACACCATCATACCACACCCTACCATACCATACCACACCATCCATACCATACCATACTATGCCATACCACACCGTGCCACACCAGACCATACCATACTATGCCTACCACACCGTGCCATACCATACCATACCATATCATACAACACCACACCACACGATCCATGCCATACTAAACTATGCCATACCACACAGTCCCACACCATACCATCAGACACCCTACCATACCGTACCGTATCACAATCGAAGCTGCTATAACAAACTCGCTTCATATAGTCAGTCATTGATGCGCGTTCATCAAAAAGAGTTCGACGAAAATGAAGACAAAACAGGCACCTCACCTACTGCGATTACGAAGCAAAGAAACGGATACACCCGCGCGCGCAGTTTGCCCCCTGTTCCTGCGCCTCCACGCTTCCGAACAGGTTGGGGCCACATATGGACTCAAGTGGAAATTATTCGAGAAAGAAAGTTTTTATTTCGTACACAGCGTTTGCGCGCACCCACGACAAGACTTATGGTTAGCTCGTGTGAATTTACTGAGCTGACGGACATTATGCCCCGTCTGCTGCTCCGACTCCATAGCGAACAGTGAGCCGCGCAGGTGACAAACCGCGGTAGGACACGACACGCGGGCGGCCTGCATTCACTGTGTACGCACATCTGTGCAGTGAACTCGATCGCGCGTTACACAGAATTTTCTCAGGACACCCGCGCGCGAGCCGTTATTTATTTTCTTCTATCATTTGTAGGTCTGTGCTGTACGTGTGATTATCGTATAGACGGTGATTCGCCTAAAGCGTTACACAGCTGCCGCAGTGGCTCACTGGTTATGGCGCTCTCCTGCTAACCCGAAGGACGCGGGTTCGATCCCGGTCGCGGCAGTCGAATTTCAATGGAGGCGAAATTCTAGAGGCCCGTGTACTGTTCGATGTCAGTGCACGTTAAAGAACCCCAGGTGGTCGAAATTTCCGGAGCCCTTCACTACGGCGTCCCTCATAGCCCGAGTCGCTTTGGGGGGGGTTAAACCCCCCTAAACCATAAAAATAGGCTTTTTGAGTTAGAAGAGCGCTCGACATAGCATTGTTAACCGTGTAGTACATCAGAATACAGAAAGACGTGCTAACTAGCAGGCTGGTTATTGAGTAGTTAACTCTTCAGCTGTAACATTGCGCCGTTTATGCCATTTTTAGACTGCTTGAAATATTAATTTTTTCCTTCGACAGTCGAACTGTGGAATGATCTGGATGTCACATTACGTCAGATGTCTGTTGACCGCTTTGCGCAAGAATTGCCTAATCATGTATTTTCTTATTAATACCACACTATTGTTTATGTAAAAATCCCTGATTCACACTTGTAATTATGCACTTTCCTACTATTTTATCTTTATGTTCCATCCTCTGTACCACTCCACTCCTGCAATGTCCCAATTCATGGGATAGCAGTATTTGTAAATAAAATAAAAATTACTGTTAGGCTCCCTAAATATTGAAAGGACTCCAGCCCATCGTAAGTAAAATTCATATCAGTTTTTAGAATTTCGAAAATGCGGTTACCCTCGGCTCTGTAGCTCAACAAATTGTCTACATCGCGCCAAAATACATGCGCTTTCGAGAAGCTTGCAGGCAAAGCAACCTCTCCAGTGCACGTAACTCGTTGAAATAACCAAAATTTGCTGTACCGCGGCGCCAAGGGTAGCCGCGTTTTCGAAATTCTAAAAACTGATAAGGATATTACTTACGGTGGGCTACACGCCTCTCACTGAATAAGGACGCTAACAGTAATAGCTAAGAAGTTAACTATCTAGTATTCAATAACCAGCCTGCTAGTTAGCACGTCTTAGCTGTATTCTGATGTCTATTAAGCCTATTTTTAATAATTGTGTAAAAATCTTAGGCGATGCACTCTATACCTGTGTATACATACCTTCTCCGCTATCTTTTCTCTCCTCCCCATCCTATCTTTGTTTTCACCCCTTGATCTACCCTATCTATATCTATGCCGTTTCCGCCAGATGCTGGTCAAGAACCCGAGGAATACCCAGCCGCATGAACCACGACAAGACTGCTTACCCTTCCCCATCATTTCCCCATCCCATCACTTTTTGTTCGCACTACAAAGGATTAGAACGACTTGCCCCCAACGCCGCCGTGCTGCATTTTAACGCATCATCCTCCACATCATGGATTGAAATAATTATATGCCCAAAAGTTCACCCCCTTATGTAATGCTCTTTTATTCCCTCAAAGGCGTTTGAGGGAATAAGAAATGAAATAAATTAATAAATATATATCAGTTTCCGCGACCGGCACCAGTCTTATTGCAGCGAACGTGACAACGCCGGACACTTTCTGCGATAGTTGGCGTTCTAGTGCTAACACCTACCTTACAGTCGATATTTCTTTTAATTGCAACATAACCAGAGCCCTTAAAGCTAAAGCTTCGAGGTATGCAAAGCGTCGCGTATCGAGCTTAATCTTTTCATATCAATAGCTCCCTCAGATATCTTTTTCCCGTTTCAGCGGTGGTGATGTCGAGCGTGGGGGAAACTACGATGACGTCATAACACCACGACGTCGCATGTCACGTGAGTTTACACATCGCATCCGTGACTTCACATCCACTAATGGTCGTTGTCCAGTGTGGTGGCCAGTCAAAGTTCAGGGGGTATGGCGTGGGCCCGGCTACTGCACGTTTTTCATCGTACAGCTCAAAACAAAATTAAAGGAAACAGTTTGCAGGCATGCAGTCACGATCACTCCACAACTATGGCTGAGAAGCATATAGCTGTTTTTTTTTTTTTTCTGCTGAGAAGAGTAGAAGCACTACTTTACCATTCTGCCTTTCTTCCTAAAGTAGCGGTCCCGCTCCGGCTATGGTCGCAATGGCATACAAACATTTGGCAAATCACTAGTTTTGTTTTTTTAACAAGTCTTGTCACCTGAGATACGACACTTTATTTTCAGCAAGTGATATCAATGCAAGACTTTCTGCTCACACTGAAGTAACCGAATCTCTCAATCTCTTACCGCCGCGGTGGATCACTGGTTATGGTGCTCGGCTGCTGACCCGAAAGACGCGGGTTCGATCCCGGCTGCAGCGATTGGATTTTTATGGAGGCAACATTCTAGAGGCCCGTGTACTGTGCGATGTCAGTGCACGTTAAGGAGCCCCAGGTGGTCGCAATTTCCGGAGACCTCCACTACGGCGTCCCTCGTAGTCCGATTCGCTTTGGGACGTTAAACCCCATAAACTAAACCGAACCATCTTAATTTCCTAAGAGCGCACACCTTTTTATTCGCCCCCACCAGAAGCGATGTACACCCTCCGCCAAAAGTCTACAGGACACAGTGCTTGCCTTCGAGCCGTGCAGTGCGACATTCGAGTACCCCGCCGAGCTGTAAAGTTCTGTAAAGCTAAAATACCTCTTGTTCTAGCCTTTAAAGGTCCTTCGGTCTTTCAAGGCTCCGGGAGAGCGCTACCATACGGCTCAGAAGCAGACAGTGTGGCCCGAGGATTCCCGTGTACTGTGCGATGTCAGTGCACGTTAAAGAACCCCAGGTGGTCGAAATCTCCGGAGCCCTCCACTACGGCGCTTCTCATAGCCTTAGTCGCTTTGGGACGTTAAACCCCATAAACCAACCAACCAACTTTTGATTAGCACTGTACTACCGCCACCAGTGCCCTAGTTTCCGGCTGACACGTAGAAGAATTAGGGCGGACGTTCCGCCACACCCGCCTTACAGCCGTGACGTCGTGCAACCGGACATCTGGCTATTTCCCCATTAACATCCGAAGGGCACGGGCTTCGCGTCCGCCGGAGAGGTCACCCCCAATGCGTTTCCCCGCTGGTGCCGTCAAAAGCCGCCCTTCCATAATATATAGCACGCAGAAGAGGTGGCGTAAATGCATAGCTGCAGGTGGCTGGGTCTATATTGAAAAATGATGTGCTCCCGGAAAGCAGGACATCACGAATCTTTTTGAATGTGACGCCTTTCTACTCCACTGCCTATTAACAGAAGACTACAGGGCGCAAAACATATTGAACAGCCCAAGAACATTTCACAGCCAAATTTTTTAAAACCTTTAATGCCTCATCGTTGTCGACAGAAGGTTGTCAGCAGAAGGTTGTCAGCAGAGGTGTCGCGCTTTTCTATTCACACCAGAAAAAAAATCTTTGTGCACGATGGGATTCGAACCACCATCCTTCCGTTCCGCAGTCGAGCGGGCTAAGGCTACGCTACTTCCTGCCAACGCATATGTAGTTCTCCTTGTCTAGGACGCTGGAGAGTGTATGCAGAAAGGCGTCGAATCAGACGGATGCCTCCCAAACGCCCTCCAGTGTCTCCAGCATTTAAGATCCACAAACAATTGTGTACTTAATTAACATCTTAACCACACATCAGTGACACAAGCAGTAACACCGCGCTTAAGGCTTTCGCCTCACCGCACTTTAGTTCAACAAAGTGCCCCCCTGAATTTTAGGGTGCAGGCGCGCATCCCCCCCCCCCCCCCCCCCCCCCTCTCCGCGTAGGGACGCAAGTCAGTCGTCTGAAATTCTTTCAAGAATTTGAAAGGCGTTCCATCCGGTCGTACACCAGGCGAGCATGGACATGAGATAGCGCTACGATGTATATTTTTTTTCGGCCATGCGATTCTCGGAAACTTTTGCTGGCTACTGTAATGGTTGTCCATTATGATGCGCGGAAGGCGAGTAGCCTATTCTATGTAACAAGTCGCAGACAGCTGCCATTTAGCCAGGTGGTATCGATAGCTAAAGCTGCCTCAATTACACAGCGTTTAATTTTATTCGCTTATTTAGGGGGTAATATCTGTATTGAATAAAAGTTGATTAGAACAGGTCAGGTAAATAATGAACTAATACTAACAGACTTGAACGAGATAACCGCTTGACCTGATATCCTCACTTCAAAAGCGGTGCTCTCTAGGCCTTATAAAATTTTATAGCGTCAGATGTTAAACCAATATCCATGAGATCTCATGATCGTTGCGCGCATAAACTGACATGATCACATCGTAGAGTGACATGACCCATTAAAATGGGTCACGCGGTCATGGGTTTCGTTGATAGTAACATGGCCCATCAATTGTCAGTAGGTCTGACCCATCTGCCGGGTCCAGTGACCTCTTAAACCTCTCTAATACATGACCATCACTGCCATAAACGTATATTATCCTCTTAAAAGATGCGCGGCGGCTGAATTTCGATGAAGGCGAAATTCCAGAGGCCCGTGTGCTGTGCAACGTCAGTGCACGTTAAAGAACCCAGGTGGTCGAAATTTCCGGAGCCCTTCGCTACGGCGTCTCTCATAGCCTTAGTTGCTTTGGGACGTTAAACCCTGATAAACCAATGGCTGAGCCTCGCGTAACGTGATGTGAACGTCCCTCAAGCTGTTTTGTGCAAACCGTTTGCGCTGAGTAAAACAAACATCCTGTTTGTTTAGTTTAGCTCACGAGCTTAATTTGATTACTGCTACGTTGGAGGCGCGCGGATTACCAATCTTGCTCGGCCTTCCTTCTCTGCTGCCGACCTGATCCCGGTGACACCTATCATTCGTGGCGCTGAACGAATCAGGTCAACAGCTGTCCTCCGGTCGTCGTGAGGTGATAGCAGTAAAAAAAAAAAATTAAATGGAGACAAAGAGGACGCTTCGAGGCCGCGGATTTCGAACAGGCGCCGCTAGTATGAAGCAAATTTCAGAGCAAGGCTGAATGTTCTCCGCCAGCCGAGGAGAATATATACTTCGCTCATGCGCTTCCCAGCGCACAGCGATGTTTCAATCGGGGAGTTCTCCCTTTTAAGAAAATTTCAGGACTAAAATTTGGCAAAAGAGAATCTTCACGGAGTTAAAAGAATTTTAAGAATGTAAATTATCTTACTTTTTTTCTGTACTGGAGAACTTTGCAAGGTGCTGCAGGGTAAAAAAGGGCCTGAAATAGGGAATTGTGGGTCTAATTGAGGGAACTTTAATTCAAAGCACGAAACGGCACAGTCCGCGCATTATGCAACAGATATTAAGGGGCAGTTTATCTACCCTGCTTTAGAGTACTTAAAGGGTCACTTCAAGACAAAAAAACGCCGCGGTGGCTCAGTGGTTACGGCGCTCGGCTGCTTATCCGAAAGACGCGGGTTCGATCCCGGCCGCGGTGGCCGAATTTCGATGGAGGCGAAATTCTAGAGGCCCGTGTACTGTGCGATGTCAGTGTACGTGAAGGAACCCCAGGTGGTCGAAATGTCCGGACCCCTTCACTACGGCGTCCCTCATAGCCTGAGTCGCCTTGGGATGTTAAACCCCAATAAGCCAAACCATTTCAAGATAAAATCGGAAGGAGTTGAAATTTTCAAGGGAATTAAGTTGCTCTCGTTCCTGCACCTGCCGTCGCCTCTGCCGTCAGTAAGCCGAAAAATTCTGACCCTCTCAACCGTTTATCGGAACAAAGATGTTATCTGCGCCCACCATTCTTGGTTAACACTCTTCAGTGGCGTAAAGTATTATTTGCAGCCAGGTAACGACTACTGCAGGTCCTCCCTCACTATTCTAGTTAGCTCTGTGCCTGTGCCGGAGCGAGAGAAAGGCGGAAGAGCATATGCTCTTATGATGGTGGTGCCAGGTTCGAATCCCGCTTGCGCCAGAAATCTGTCAGTTCTCGAGTGCAAGCGAGTGCAAACGCCCCTGGCCACACTCTATATACGAGTACGCCTAGGTGGGAGTAAAGAGGGGGTGAACTGTCCTTTAGTGCAAAGGGACTTCTCTAAAGGACAGGTTCCTCCCTTTTTGCTCGTTTATGTTTAAAGCGCAGGTGCTTGGCGTTTTTAGTGGCTAAACGTTTGTAAACGCTCGCGTCTGGTCACTGAGCAAGCGATTTTAAACGCGGTAACGGTCTCGTGGGAAAGTATCCGGCTCGTGCTTAGGAGCTGCTGGGTTCGAATCCCAGAAACACCGCTTTTCTAATGGGCGTAAACCTGTCCCGGCCAACCTCCCGGTCTTTAGGGCGCTGTACTGGCGTACACATGTACGACCGCAAAACCTAGAGGATACCTAGGGCCAGGCGTTTTATATCAGGATGGATTTAAGACAACGAAGATGCATTTACGGTCAGTATGCAGACAAGCATATCTGTCACTTTTTCTCGTTAACTCGTGACGAGTGGCTGATTGGCAGATGTCGAGGCATTCGATTTGCCAACTGATCCTAGATCATTGTTCACCGGACGAGAGTGTAATGGCAGTGTTGAGAGCAATCAAGTTCGATACCAGCGCATTTGCGTTCAAATAACTTATGAAATAAAGAGTTCATTTTTTTTTCCCGAAACACAGAAGCAAAAACACAGTTCAACGCAATGAAAAGCAGTGAACAGTGAAAAACTGCAGAAGGATTGCACGGTGGCAAGTTTTATGTCAGATGTAACGTCTCGAAGCTGTAGTGCCATGACATTTGTCAAAATTAGAATTTCTGAAAACATTAAAGCTACCTCTGGAAGAGTTCACGTCACGGAGGTTCGTGCTGGATTCTAGGAAGCTTCACTCGTTCGCATTTCGTAAACATATGTGAGCAGAATTGACATCCTACGCTCTTCTTTGTTCTGACGAGAACCTCCGACACCAAACTGACCCTAACGACTACTGGAGCGATTTCCGCTTTCCGCAGTCCGACGACAATGTCTAGCATCTGCCTCCACCACCTTTATGGGTATCGAACACCGGGTCCAAATTTGTACTGGCGAAATTCTAGTCAGTTAAATTTTTGTCGACTCCTTAATACGCTTTGAAAGACGATGCTGGACAGTGATCGCGTGTTATCTGCATGATTCTTTACAACAAAATAGCGCAGCATGTTAATGAGATCAATGTTTAAACAAACAAGCAGAAATACGAGGGGAACCTGTGTTATAATAAGGGAATACGTTTTATTCCTTAGAATTGCGCATTCTACAGAATTCGTCAGTGATGATGTATTGCTTGCCCTAGGAATATAAGTAATTAGGGGCCAGCACCCCAGCCGGAGAATTATTTTGTATCATATGCTTGCGATGCTTAGGCTATAAGGAAAACTTCGAACGAAAAGGAAAATATTTAGTACTGGTCACGTGACTGACAAGTTAGTTTTGAACCAGTCCGACGTCAACGCCTTTCGTGCTGTTCCCTAACACAGTAAGAACGTCATTTAAGTACTAATCCTCTACCGTGTGGATGTCATTGCGCTGCACCTGCCTGGCAAACACGGAAGCTAAAACGCGCATTCGGTGCTGTAGCAGATGCGAGTGTTTTCGCGCTCGCAACTTCAGTGCAGCATTGTTGACACCTCCTCTCTCTCTTTTAAGAAGTGCGCTCTGAATATTAAAAAGAAAAACTCTCCTCGTCAATCTGTTTAGCTATGAACCATCGTTCTAGTTAGCAGTACACCAAAATTACATACTTTCTACAACTTGAGGCACACTACCAAAAAAAAAACTGGCCTCCACGTAGGTCCGATTTAGTGGCGTGCAGCGGACAATGCCAGCCCCTTTGCTAGCTCTTTGCATGAGAGTGATACTTCAATGAATACAGGAGAGGCCTGCCTGGTTATTAGCCTAGCATGCTACTCTTAGCACGCTTATCCTAGCTGCATGCACCAGGATGGAGAATTAGCATCATCAATGTAGACTGGCGCAGTGATTACAGAGTTGAGCTTGAGCAACAACACGTGCTCTTTGGTAGTCGTGAACACGTGCAGAGTGTTCGCCATATCACTTGCCATGTACCACATGTGGGTATAGGGAACAACGTGCATGGTTTCGAGCAAGGCGCGATTTTGAAAGCCTCGTGACCTGCATTCGAATCAGTTTTCCTAACAGTAGGCGCGGAAAACACATTCAATCACGAAGTGACGCGAACAAAGGCAGGAAAGTTCCAGAGGAAAGCACCGATCGAGTGACCAAATCACCGAACGGGAGAAACGTCTAATGTGCGCCTCGCTTTGCGTTCAAAAAGTGTTCAAACGCCCCAGAACACAAACAGCAGCGGACGCATTTACGTCTGCAACAAACACACAACACAGCGACAAAAGGTCTGGTGACAGCCGTTATCCGTGAAACAAACAAAAAACAAACTGTAGAGCTAAGCATAGCCTTGGAGTTCTCCCAAACAAGAGCAAGATGTGCCTAACTTCGGTCCTCTCAGGCGTCTTTTTAGGCCGCTTTAGTGCCGTACTTTTTTTTGTGTGTTTCGGTCCTATTATATAACGAGAAGAAAAGTAACAGGCTCTGGATAAGTGTGCCAATCTTTCCTGAACGAGCATTTGAAATATTAAAGCACCGGACCTGTCCGGGTTACGAAAGCAAAGTATGAAGTCGTGAGAGAGCGCCTCAATGCTTTGACAGGCCCGGCATTCTTTGACTGCCTGTCTCTTTTTTTCCCAAATGTAGCCTCCTGCCTTTTCGATTCAATTTCGGACTGTAAATTTTGAATTCAATTCATTTTCAGAAACCTTTCCGGTAAAGAATCAGGGAGGAAGGCTCCATCTGAATGCTTGATAGCCAATAAAAATTTTAAACACTGAAAAAAAAAAACTCTCCTCAAGAACTGCCAGGCCTGTCTTGGCAGCTGTACGGGAAAGGAACGCAGTACGATATGTACTCGAAAGTTAGCAGTTATGTATGCGTTGCGATGAAGCTTAATGTGATTGAGAAAAGTAGAACAAATCATTTCTTCGATTTTCGTTTTCATAATAGGTCGGACGAGGGTATATGTAACACGCCATTTGAGAAAACAACAACAAACAAGAACATAAAAAGAGTGCTCGGTATTCATGAGCGCATTTTCCTCTGCGCATTCCAGTGTAAACTCGACGATCGATTCAGCGATCAACGATTTTTATGATGCCCCTCTCCTTGGTGATGTTCCAGTAGAGTGGAACAACAAAAAAAAAAAGAACACACTGAAACCACAAGCGCCACCTACAATCCATGACCTCAAACGTTTGCCACATTTGAAATTGCTACAACGCCGGCCCTTACAGGTGAAGCGCCTTTAGGGGGCAGCATCATCTCGCGACGTCGTGCTAAGTCATTCACAAACACAGCAAAAAGAAAAATATTAATAATAAGAAGAATCTGTGTAAGAAACGACGCCGTTCACCAAGATAAGACCACCCTGGAGAGCCTGCTCCTTTTTACGCTAAAGGAAACGGCGTCCAGCGCTCATCACTTTGGACACCGTAACGCAGGCGATGCAACCGACTCTGGCACGAACCGTTCCTACAATAAACCTGGATACCGGCGTGCGCGTTACTGAGTACCGACGCCGCATACAATAGAGCGGCAAGGTTTCGGCAGCCAAGAGTGGGACCACACATCAAGATATAGCGAAACGATGCCGCAGCTCAACACTCTTCAAAGCAAGCGAGCGACAGAGTTGGAGACAAGACGGGATATTTGTGTGCATAGGCAAACGAAACGGGTACTCCGACCATTCAGCGGCGAATATTATTGCCGGATATTGAATGCGTGCAGGAGATCGTTGCAGACAAGAAAAAAAAAAGAAAAGTGCGAGAAAAGGTGCACGAACCGCACAATTTAATATATAAAGCTTTTTTTTTTAAATATGACGTTCTAAGGTGCGACTGTTTCCGTGAATTATTTTTTTCTTACGCAGCGCTAGCTGCTACAGCTCACCTGAGAATGCGTTACCTGTGATTATATGAAAGAAAAAACACAAATTTCCCATTCCCGTTCATTTTTTTGTTGTTGTTGTTGAATGTCACAGAACAACACAACAGCTCACAACCGCAGAGGACTCTGCAACACAGACATTTCCCAGCTCGACAGCGGTGACCTTAATTCCTTCACGAAAGTGTCAAAAACTGGTTCTTGCCGAGTTCCGAACAAAACTCGACGCTGACGTGAGGCCAGCACGACCAATGTCGCACAGGAACGAAAAATGCGGAATCGTGCAGAGGATAAAGATGACGAATGTGAACAACACAAAAATATCTGACGACTGCGGAAGCGTTTCGGTCGCAGCAATCTAGTTAGTTAACCAGGGCACATTTCCGACCATATTTCGCTCTTTAGTTTCCGATTTCTCACTGATCTTTAATAAAGCAGAACCGTCACGTCAGTCACGTCGCGCAAATTAAGATGGCTCCGAATCTAAAACCGCGCCGTCGTTCCTACAGCAGTCGGTCGCAGTAACCAAGCGAGCATCGAGGGACGGAAACCTTTCGAGTTCCGACCGATCGACGCGGGCAAGCGCAGTTTCGCGAAGAGAGCTCTGTCTCGAATAAAGCGCCCTCCAACACCACCACCGTTCCGCGGGTCTGTCCTCACTTTCAGTTATGCCTTCGCAGTGCTCTCCAAAGACGAAAAAAAACTACATAAAGTCGCAGTGCGTATGGAATTAAAGAGAGAGCGGATTTTGGTCGCGGTCTCTTCTAAACACTGAGGCGGTGGTTAGTCCTCTGCAGGAGTCGGTGCGCCGAGCCGTTCTGCTGAACGCCGAGTCGGCGGCACAGCCATAGTCTTGAAGGTAGAGGGTGCGGGCTCGAACACAACGCTTTCCACCGCTGTTAACTTGAACTATTTGCAGCCAACCGGCTTCGATAGCAAAGCTATACTTCGAAAGCAAAGCCGGAGTGGCGTGAAATCCGGGTTTCGAATACGCCGAGGGAGCGCACGAAACCTACTCTCTCCTTCGACTCGGGGACGGCGCCGATGTGACACACGATCGAGAGCCGCGCGCTATCTGCGTCGGCGTTTCTCCGTCCACGCTGCTTGCTTAGCGCCTTTCTCGAAGACGGCATCATCGAAAGTCAGAGAATAGTATACGTTACGCCACGCGATACGAACACCGGCTCGAGAAACGCCGACCGAGTGTAAGCCGTAGTAGTAGGCGCTGCCACAGATACGAGACGGAACGACGGCCGAGCCAGTGTGCGTGTGTGCGTGCGTGAAGAGAGAGTGCGCGCGGCGGCATCGCAGCGCCAGCCACGGCGTCGGCGGCGCGACCGCGAGTCGTCGCCGAGCTCGAACCTCCCGAGCGCAGGGCTGGGGAACAAGAAAAGCGCAACACTGGCTCGCGATCTCGGCGCTCGCGCTGGCCGCGCAGCGCTCGCGGGCCCTCGAATCCCGGGCCGCGGGTTTCCCCGGGACGCCGGCGACGATAGAACTCACCTCTGGCCCCGGCGGCGAGCCCAAGTCAGGGCGGTCCTGGCTCGGAGCGCAGGCGGTCGGACGCCATCGCTGGCACGGGTCCCCCCGCTCCTCACCCTGACAGCTCGGTCGCCATGGCAACGCCCGGCGCGCGCGAGGGAGCACACAAAAACTGCGGCGGCCGGCAGCCCACCCAGTTTCTTCTCGCGAGCTCACGCGAGAACAGCTGTCGCCGCCGAGCGCGGCGCTGGCGGCGACGCCGATGACGCTAGCTGCGCTAGCGCCGCCGTGGAGTTATCCGGGGCCCGTCGTTTCTCTCTCCATTCCTTTCACCCATTTTACGTTTTCTCCGTTTTCTTACACCTACGTGAGAGGGCGTTGATCGGAACGTCAGAACCAGGGTTGACCGATCAGGCCGCGGCCCCGTCATTGGAGCCCCGGGGCTGTTCTGCGAGTTGGCTTCCAGTGTGTGTGCGTGGCTGTGTTTTGTCAGCTTCCCAGAGAAATACTGCAAGTTGAGCGTGGAATACTGGCCTGGAACTACTTCCGCGAGTGATGTGAAGTCCTCGTTGAGCACCCTTAAGGTGATCTTTCCGTACCGTAACCTCCAAGCGAAGCGTAAGCTGCGAATATCGAAACACCAAAAAACGTGTGGCTAGCAAACGCAGGAGCCTGTTTGAAATGCGCTTGTCGTTGACGCGCATTGGAGTATGTGAGAAGTGCCAGCCCTGTGACCATGTCTGAAATGCAAATTTTTCTTTTTTGTATTGCCTCGTTGTTTCCTGAATTGCCATTCTTACACTTTGATGCCATACATTGTTGATTTCGTCCGTAGTAACACCCAGGGATGCTGCAGCATATTTGAATTCCCCGTTTCGCAAGTAGCCGGGACAGGTTCCGACAAGAAATCAATGTCAGGAACATCGGCAACTAACATGCCGTACCTCTGTCTAGCAACAACTTATTTTTTTTTAAATGTCTGAGAGCATTTATTCAGCCATGTCAGTTCTACGTGCAGTCATAACAATTCTTCGACCTTTCGTTTTCTGATTCGCTTTATTTATACAATCATCGATACTAGTTCGACTGAAAACACAACGGTGAAAAATCGGCGCTTAAACGAGACACATTGGAGAGGACGACACAGGAGTAGAGTGAAATCTGAATGTTGTGTTTTCGGCGTATCTAGCAACCAATTTGTCCTTTAAAACTTGAAATATTGGCAGAAATTATCGTCATGTTTATATGCGCCGCGCTTAACGCTTTTTTTTTCTGTTCGTTTCATAGTTCTGTACCTTCTAATACATATGACGGGCACAGCCTGACCTTTCGAAAGCAGTTGAAAGGAGAAGTTAAACCATAATAAACATCTCCAAAAGTGGTGGCTCACGCGCTGGCAAGCAAGGATAACACCCTAAGAGCGCGGAAACCAGACTCAAGTTTCAGCTGTTCTGCTCGCCTAGCATTTAACTCAACAGAAACAGCATCGTCTGTCACTGACAACCTCTTATAGCTTCTAGACAATATCGCGTCTTTAATGAGATATATTTAAAAGAAAAAGCCTTCCAAAAACATCGTTTCACTGTACAGTAAAAAAAAAAAAAAGTCATCTGCATTTAGTTCAAAAGCATCCTACCAGCGAACCCTGTAAAGGGTGCACCTTGTTCAACCACCACGCAATGCAGTGAAGCAAACGACAACGCCACGTACGTGGGAACGCGGAGAAAAAAAATCGCTCAAAGGCTAAATGAGTTATCGAATCCCGGCGTTTTGCGTCGCTTGAGAACCTCTCTTGTTAAAAGAAGGCACCGTATATTCAGTACGCATCATGTTCAGAAAATTTCAGCAAATGGCAGTCGCAAAAACAAGCAAAAAGAAAAAAAAAAGCCGGCGTGCGAGCCGACGCGCTGAAAACCCACCCACCGTCGCCGCTCACGCGACCAAAATACAGCGCTAAGAGGGGTCATTTTACGTGTCGTCTGACGGAAAGGAAACGCGGCCTTTGTCAGTGTGGCGTCGGCACAGCTGCGGCGCCCGTCAGCTGCAATGCAACCAAGCGGGCGCCTGCTGCGATCGCCCATATGTCAGGAGGGGCTCATTTCCGGCAGCGCTACTAGATGGCAGCACGAGTCGGCACAGCCTGCAGGAAACTGAATACGGATACACACTGTGGAATATACATTTCCGCATGACACTATCTCTAGCTGACGCGAAACAGCTGGGCCACTTCTAGGGGTTCGGTGGAATGAGAATAAGCGATGTAAGCAAAAAAAAAAAAAGGCGAAAAAGAAATGCGCTGTGTGGAGTAACGCGCGCTTCTTAAAACCGTTTCAAGTTAACGAGAAAAATTTCTGTTAGACGCTGAAAGTAGCTCGAATTGCGAAATAAAAAGCGGGAAAACAAGCGGTGAAGCATGGTAAATCACCCACTGATTTAAATAAACGTACAGCGGACGATCTTCAAAGTAGCTAAGCTATGACGTAATGTATTCATCGTACTTAGGCTCCGGTATTGGCCGACAGATACAGTTCGGATGCTTGCGAAGACCATTGTGCTTTCTTTCCCCGATAAAATAAAGACAAACGTAGTCTTCAGCAGGCTCCATCATTCTAATGGAACAGAAAGCGTTTTAAAAATACTAATTTACTTCTCGCCTGCATATTCCGCTTGCTAATTCTGCACATAGCAATTGCGGAGATCGATGCATGAAAGGCTGTAGCGAATAAATCACACCCGCACGCTGAAAGCAACGAAAAATACGTACTTGAAAAAAAAAAATCCCAAGCATAAAAGCGCCGTCACCCATCGTTTCCGAGAAAGCAGCAGCAATATCAAAATAACTGCTGTTCATAGTTGTTTGAGAGACCCCGAGAGAAGCCGACAAAGAAAGGGACGACTCAAAGCCCACGTGAAGCCAGTATTGATGCCTCGATGTCTGAGCGGCTCGAAGTAGAAGCACTCGTGACGTCACAGGCGAGAAGGCAGCCGATTTGTAACTATGTGTTCCCATCTATAGCGACGGTAGACGAAAATGGCGAGCGTCTGGCACGATCTTTCGCGCTGGATCAATGAACGAAGGGCATCCACCACGCTGTAAAAGTACCGGACACCAGTTGAACGGATGTGACGTCATGCAGCAGAACCTCGAGAGAGAGAGAACTTCGTCTTGGAACATTTGAGTGGTACAACGTGGAGGCTGCCGGCGCCAGAATGCATGCATTCTCTTTGGTACATTCACGAGCAGTATCAAAGGGATAAAACTTTTTGCGAATAACTGCGACGTTTCTGCTTAATTCTACAATAAATTTGAGAACGACTTCGGATATCATACAACAAGAGGAAGACTACCTGCAAAACAGAAAAGAAAACAATGCTTGTCTCACATATAATTAATTAAAAAAAAATCCCCTGTGCCCCTTGGTTTCTGTGGCTGTTGGCTTCTGTCATAATTTTGGAGTAATCGATAAACGAATGACCAAATTTGTTCGCTTTTATATTGCTCACGACTGTACTTTATCTTTGTAAGGTTCCTATGAAGGTGAACTTCCACAGTTCGTGCTAGTCTAAACAGTTTAAATATAGAAAATAAAAATGAAAAAGACACATGTAGCCTTTTCCAAGCTTGAAAAGTGCACGTCAGTAAAAGTCAACTCACCTCTTGCATTTACAGGCGACATGATTCTCTTACGTCACGGAAATCGTAGAGCGCACATGCGATAAATGCTACCACGATCAGTCATTATGGTGCCTAACCTGTCAAGATGCGTGAGCTTCGGCTTGCGTGCATCGGTAGCTTAGGCTCCGTCTTAAAGCTCCATCTTTAAGAGTATGGCGCGGCAGCGCTAATGAGTCCCGTAAGCTACCACACGTGATCTCAATAGCATATTACCGATCACCTGCTCTTCTAATGTTACCATATTACGACACACACCAATGTCACGTGACACAAACGTACAGTCCTTCGCGCACACTCACCCCTCACTGACATGCACTTTCCTACTCGCTTAATCACTACTAATTTAATTAGAGCTTGTCTAATCTCACACACACTACGCTTTAACCAAGCCGTATAAACGTGTTTGCGTGATATGGGGGTAACCTGTATGACTCGGAGTGAGCGCGGCTTCGGCCGCTTATCTGTGTTTTCAGCCAGCGTCCGCTTCGGCGGACGCGGTTGTTGCGACGCGCGTCTTTTTCTCTCTCTTTTTATCTTTCCTCATATCTTTCAACTCTCTTCTATCTGCACGTGGCAGCGGTGGCGGCTCGGCTCCTGCCAGTAGGCAGGCCCGTGCACTTTCCTTTTCATCCTTCTCTCAGTCGGAACCAACCAACCACCGCAGTCCAAGTTTCAAGGGTTCAGTTGAGATTGAAATTGGTTATTGAGGAAAAGAAATGGCGCAGTATCTGTCTCGCATATCGGAGACCAACTGAACCGCACCGTAAGGGAAGGGATAAGGGAGGGAGGGAGAGAAGGAAGAGGTGCCGTAGTGGAGGGATCCGGAAGGGAAGGGAAGGGAAAACTTTATTTACACTAATGGTTTTTCCTGCGGTTTGGGGGCATCTTCAGAGACGTCTTGGTTCTACCCCCAGGAGCCTTCTCTGTCGAAGTCGTCCGCCTCTAATCAGTGGTCGGTTGCCCTCAGTCCAGGGCTCCGCTGGCCACTGCCGCCCGTTGAGCTCGCTGTACCAGACCTTGTTGGTCTTCGCAGCGGTCGCTGGACAGCAGAGTCTCCCACTGCTCCGCACTCGGGTTTTGTATTTTGGGGACCACGTCTATGTTTTGGCAGGCCCATGTGATGTGGTATAGTGTAGGTTTTTCGTCGCACCAGGGACATTTGTTCGTGTATATCGTAGGGTGCATTTTGTTTAGTATATGTAGGTTTGGGAAAGAGCCTGTTTGTAATTGTCTCCAAGTGACAGCTTCCTCTCTGCTGAGAGATTTGTGCGGTGGGGGATATCGCATTCTTCTGCCTCTATAGTTTTGTAGTATGGCCGAGTATTCCCTGGGTGCTGGCGCGAGTTCCGCGGTCTCGTCGGAAGCTCGGAAAGTAATGTATCCTCGAGCTATCCTGTCGGCCTCTCGGTTCCCTGCCACCCCCGTGTGCCCCGGTACCCACACAATTTTGTGTCGGATCTTGTCGTTTTGTTCTTCTCGGTTTTTAATTCTGTCACTCGCTGCGAGGAGTATACGGAGCGCGTGACGACCTATCCTGCCATTCATGTAATTTCGGCAGGCTGTTTGAGAGTCCGTAAGTATTGTTAGTGACCGCCCGGTTCTATAGCCCTCCGCCACCGCTAGAGCAACGGCTACTTCCTCGGACTCTGCAGCTGTGCAGCCTCGGAGAGACGCGCTGGTCATTTCGCGTAAAGACGAATCGACCACCGCCGCTACAGCGATTTTGGTATCTCCTCCTCTCCAAGACGCGTCTGTATACACGGTCGTGGCTTGAGGAGCGTATGTTTTCTCGATGAATTCGGCCCTCGCTTCTCTTCTGCCTCGATGGAGGTTGGGATCCATGTTTTTTGGTATTGGCGCTACCTTGAGGGTCTTGCGAAGCTCGTCGGGGATCGTTGCCGTCCTCGACATTTCTCGCATCTGCTCGTGGTATCCGAGCCTCTGCAGGAGCGCTCTTCCTGTCGTTGTTTGCAACAGCCTGAGTTTTTGCGACTCAAGCTGCGCCTCTCGTAGCTCCTCAAAGGTGTTGTGTAATCCCAGGGCCATGAGTTTTTCTGTAGACGTGTTGCGTGGTAGTCGGAGCGCTGTCTTATACGCTTTGCGTAGCAGGGCATCCGCTTGTTGTATTTCATTTTTGTTGACGCACTGGTAGGGTAGGCTGTACGTGATTCGACTAACTACTAGGCTTCTGACTAGTTTTAGTGTGTCTTCTTCACGCATGCCATGTCGCCTGTTGGTGATGCGGGTGATCATGCGTGCGACTTGTAGCGTTGTTGCTTTCAGTAGGGTAAAAGTGTGAGTACTGCGCTGGTTGGATTGAACCCACATGCCCAAAATGGCCAGCTGGGGATCTTTAACGTACACTGACATCGCACAGCACAAGGGCGCCTTTTGCGTTTCGCCTCTATCGATACGCGGCCGCAGCGGTCGGGTTCGAAACCGGGTACTCCATCTTGGTAGATGAGTGCCTTAACCACTGAGACACCGCGGCGGGTCTGCATAGAGAAAAAATTGCCGACGATTGCGTTACTTCCTAATGCGAAATTTGGGCGCAGCTCATCAGCTGTTTCAGCTTTGTGATAGATTGAGGCAAAAAATTCGAGCAATACATGTATGTACAATTCATCATCATTATCGTCAGCCTGACTATACCCACTGCAGGGCAAATGCCTCTACCATGCATGTACAATTACAGACAACTTATTTTTCACTCATATTCTTTCCTCAAGAAACACGTCACTGGCAGTTCTTGATTGTCATGAAGAAAGCTTTGTGGTCGAAGAAATAGATGGATATATGCTCGACTTGCTGAATCAATGCCTGGTTCTCAAGGTGAGGTCTACGCAAGTATTTCGCAAGGTTTTCAAAGCCGCGGGAGGTGTTACGAGCGAGAGGAACGGGATGTTCTACCGCGTAAGTGGTAAGAAATTCTTGTTTGTCTTTATATCTACATTAAGTTCCACAACCACCCTGCCACCTTAGCAGGTGGCAGGGTGATTGATTTATTTATTTATTTATTTATTGATTGATTGATTGATTGATTTGATTGATTGATAAATTTTATTTCCACCGATGTAGGAGGCCCCCTACATCGCAGGCCTAGGGAACGGCGGCCGGGATCTCCGCGACTGAAGACTAGCGAAGATACATTGGCTCTTCGCGGCTTCAGCCGCCAGGCGGACAGCTAGTTTCTGGTCGGCGGGGACCTCGCTTTGCAGAAGGGCCTCCCAGGCTGTTCTACTCTTAATATTGTCCTCAGCGCCCGGGGATCCGGGGCATTGCCAAATTATGTGATCGAGGGTCCCCCTCGCTCCGCAGGTCTTATATTTATAATCTTTTTTATCGTCTAACTGGGTTTGAAATAAACAGACGGGGTTTGCGAAATTTCCGGCCTGTAATTGGTTAAGTTTGATCGCGGTAGTTCGCTCACCGTTGTCAGCGCTAACACATGCAGCCCACCTCTCTCGCTCATTACCCCACGTGCCTATAAGCGCGATCTCGCGCCAACGCACCCACAGCGTTTGTTCCCGCCTCGAGAGCTGAGGGGTCCTCTCCGTGCTCTGCGACGGCACTGTAACCGGAGGCCCCGGTTCGAGGACGCCAATGGGACCGGGAGCGGCGCCTTTTGCCTCCGCTGCATTTCCATCGCACGCTACCACTCCCGTAGCTTTTGCCGCCGCGGTGGCTCAGTGGTTATGGTGCTCGGCTGCTGACCCGAAAGACGCGGGTTCGATCCCGGCCGCGGCGGTTGAATTTCTTTGGAGGAGAAATTCTAGAGGCCCGCGTACTGTGCGATGTCAGTGCACGTTAAAGAACCCCAGGTGGTCCAAATTTCCGGAGCCCTCCACTACGGCGTCTCTCATAGCCTTAGTCGCTTTGGGACGTTAAATCCCATAAACCAAACCAAACTCCCGCAGCGTTTGTTTCCGCCTCGAGAGCTGAGGGGTCCTCTCCGTGCTCTCCGGCGGCACTGTGACCGGAGGACCTGGTTCGAGGACGCCAATGGTACCTGGAGCGGCGCCATTTGCCTCCGCTGCATATCCATCGCACGCTACCACTCCCACAGCGTTTGTTTCTGCCTCGAGAGCTGAGGGGTCCTCTCCGTGCTCTGCGGCGGCAATGTGACCGGAGGACCTGGTTCGAGGACGCCAATGGGACTGGAGCGGCGCGTTTTGCCTCCGCTGCATTTCCATCGCACGCTACCACTCCCGTAGCGTTTGTTCCCGCCTCGAGAGCTGAGGGGTCCTCTCCGTCCTCTGCGGCGGCACTGTGACCGGAGGACCTGGTTCGAGGACGTCAATGAGATCTGGAGCGGCGCCTTTTGCCTCCGCTGCATTTCCATCGCACGCTACCACTCCCGTAGTGTTTTTTTCCCGCCTCGACAGCTGAGGGGTCCTCTCCGTGCTCTGCGGTGGCACTGTGACCGGAGGACCTGGTTAGAGGACGCCAATGGGACCAGGAGCGGTGCCTTTTGCCTCCGCTGCATTTCCATCGCACGCTACCACTCCCGTAGTGTTTGTTCCCGCCTCGAGAGCTGAGGGGTCCTCTCCATGCTCTGCGGCGGCACTGTGACCGGATGACGTGGTTACAGGACGCCAATGAGATCTGGAGCGGCGCCTTTTTGCCTCAGCTGCATATCCACCGCACGCTACCACTCCCGTTGTGTTTGTTCCCGCCTCGAGAGCTGAGGGGTCCTCTCCGTGCTCTGCGGCGGCACTGTGACCGGAGGACCTGGTTCGAGGACGCAAATGGGACCTGGGGCGGCGCCTTTTGCCTTCGCTGCATTTCCATCGCACGCTATCACTCCGGCAGCGTTTGTCCCCGCCTCGAGAGCTGAGGGGTTCTCTCCGTGCTCTGCGGCGGCACTGTGACCGGTGGACCTGGTTCGAAGACGCCAATGGGACAGGAGCGGCGCCTTTTGCCTCCGCTGCATATCCATCGCACGCTACCACTCCCGCAGCGTTCGTTTCCGCCTTGAGAGCTGAGGGGTCCTCTCCGTGCTCTGCGGTGGCACTGTGACCGGAGGACTTGGTTCGATGACGCCAATGGTAACTGGAGCGGAGCTTTTTGCCTCCGCTGCATTTCCATCGCACGCTACCACTCCCGCAGCGTTTGTCCCCGCCTCGAGAGCTGAGGGGTTCTCTCCGTGCTCTGCGGCGGCACTGTGACCGGAGGACTTGGTTCGAGGACGCCAATGGTTACTGGAGCGGCGCTTTTTGCCTCCGCTGCATATCCATCGCACGCTACCACTCCCGCAGCGTTTGTCCCCGCCTCGAGAGCTGAGGGGTTCTCTCCGTGCTCTGCGGCGGCACTGTGAGCGGAGGACTTGGTTCGAGGACGCCAATGGTTACTGGAGCGGCGCTTTTTGCCTCCGCTGCATATCCATCGCACGCTACCACTCCCGCAGCGTTTGTCCCCGCCTCGAGAGCTGAGGGGTTCTCTCCGTGCTCTGCGGCGGCACTGTGACCGGAGGACTTGGTTCGAGGACGCCAATGGTTACTGGAGCGGCGCTTTTTGCCTCCGCTGCATATCCATTGCACGCTACCACTCCCGCAGCGTTTGTTCGCGCCTCGAGAGCTGAGGGGTTCTCTCCGTGCTCTGCGGCGGCACTGTGACCGGAGGACTTGGTTCGAAGACGCCAATGGTACCTGGAGCGGCGCTTTTTGCCTCCGCTGCATTTCCATCGCACGCTACCACTCCCGCAGCGTTTGTCCCCGCCTCGAGAGCTGAGGGGTTCTCTCCGTGCTCTGCGGCAGACCTGCGGCTGAAGGACGTTGTCCAGGGTTACTGATGAGATCAGGAGCAATGGTTCCTACTTCCGCTTGTCCTCGGTGGCACTCTTGTTGCTCAAAGTTTGTGCCCGCCTCTAAAGCGGCGACACTTTTCACCGGGGTCGAGTGCTCCTGCTCCGAAGCATAACGCCGTCTGTGCTCACCGGCGCATTATTTGACGACGTGTCAGGTCAACGGGCCTTCTAGAGAGGGCTTGATTTGGCTCAGCGAGGTGCGGCTGTGCTCGTTTCGACGGACGTTCACCGCCTTCCTTCCCAAGAGATCCTCGGCAAATGCGATTTCCCAGTGCGAAAGGTTGTGGTTTAGCAGTTGTCGTGCCTATGGCAGCCTTTGCCCTGCAGTGGGCGCAATCAGGCTGCTGATGATGATGACGGTCCTGTGGCAATCTGTCATGTCGTGCAGGCATACGACCCTTGGGTGGAGCTGCATTAGGGGCTAATCCTCGGTTTCTACTTTTGAGAGTCATTCGCGTCTGCCCTCATTGTAGTTTTATTTGAATATTCGTACTGCTTTGTATTCGTTGCATTTTTAGCTACGTGTTTGCGACAGTTCCACGATAATTCACGGGGTGGTATTGTCTTTGTTATGCGCCCGTGTTACATTTGCGCCCATGATTACCCCGCCCTTTATGTAATTCCCTGAAAGGGTTGCTTGAGGGAAATAAATGAAATGAAATTCTGTTATGTTTATTGATAACCGATATGGCAAGGCCCTATGATCCCGTTTTTTTCAGTTTCTGAATCGACCAGCAAGTTTCATGTGCACTGCATCTTCGGTTCCGCCCTGTTATCGCACCCATATGGCAAGGTAAAAAAAGTTTTGATTAAAGAAAGGGGTACAGTCACACTCAGTTGTTGGTGCACACCTTAACCCCTTTTGAACGAAGCGGTGACAATGGACATAAGTGGAGTGTTGTGGAGGACCCTGGAATTCCAGATTTCCACCACAAGTGCCAAGAAATGCGCAGACATGACTACGCTATCGCCTACATGGTTTACGATAAAACATTTGATTCAATCTAAACCTCAGTAGTCATGCAGCCATTACAGAACCAAGGTGTAGAAGCCCATTCTGGAAAATTTCGGCTGCAGTTGCAAACCCACCACAATCTTGATAGCTAATGCAAAATAAAAATCTTTGGGTGCCATGCCGGAAGTCACGATCTCTAGTATTAGTATGTTTACTGCAAGTATTCTGAGAAGTGGATTTGAAAGAGTGGGGATAAATGTTACCGGAGAATACTGCTAGCAGCCTGCTAGCGCCCCCTACGGGCAGAAGCTTGTGCGCGTGTTTGTTAGTGAGCAACCTAGTGGGGTATTTGAACACTTCGTTTCACAAGTGTTCGGAATGTACACTCAAAAACGTAATATCTCAGATCTGCCTGAAATACCTTTGTTTATGACGGAACCAATAAACTCGCAGTAGGTTATGAGCGGTCTTGCGCTTGGCCACATATTTTACTCAACACATTACCCCGCAAATTTCCCCTCTCCTCCCTCAGTGCCTCTCCCCCTACCCCACCCCTCTTATCCCTATGGAAAGCCGTCCTGTCTAGCGCAGCCATGGACAGCCAATGTGACATCGCCCAGGCCACCAAGTTAACTGCTGCCAGTGGGGCCCTGGACTAAGGGCTCAAACCTCTGGGGGCCTCCCTCCAACCTTTGCTCATATTTCGTTCTCTCTCTTGCCGTACACGAAAATCAAACCAAAGGAATATGAGAAGTCGAGGACGAGACAGGAGGAGGATAAACTTCATTAGGCTTTTCTGTCAGCTCACTTTCGCCCCAGGTGGCCTCCATGAAGGGGTGACCTCGAGGATACAATCTGCGATGTTGTCTTGTACTTGGTTGTCTTCATGGCGTCACTCATGGAACGGCGTCGGTGTCTTCCGCGTTTGTGCCCGACGCCGCCCCTTCAAGACCTCGAGCAAGTCTCCCTAAGGCGCTTCTAGGAAGCCCCACTGCCTGCGGCTGGAGGACCTGGTTCGGAATCGGCACACACCCTTCTCCTCTGCTCTGCGATTGTGCACGACCGCTCTCTTGATCAGCAGTCTACGGCGGGTCTGTCCTTTATGCCCTCCCTCCCAGATCCGCGTTGGAACTCGCAGCCAATAGACCTGCAGACGTGCTTGGAGTGCAGAGCATCTGCCCTGACAGAATCCCTCGCAGCCGTATCTCAATATGGTTTATTGGGTTTGAACGTCCCAAAGTAACCCAGTCTATGAACGAGTAGAAGGCTCCGGATGATTTCGTCCGCCTGGAGTTCTTTAAGTGCACTGACATCGCACAGTACACGCGACTCTAGCATTTCGTCTGCATCGAAATGCGACCGCCGCGGACGGTATCGCACCAGCATCGCAGTATCATTTTCCAGATCCACATATGATGATGATGATGTCCTCGGTCTTAATGGCACATACCCACGGCGGGGGATTGGCCACGTAAGCTACATCTGAAAGCACACCTCAGCCTCTTCTTTCAACAGCATCACTCTAAGTCTAAACCATGACTGAACACAGGTTCCCCTGCCATTCGCATGTGGTCGTCCTGTGCATATTTTTCTTGACACGATATTTTTACGATGAGCAAGTACTACCTATAGTAAAGGTGCGCGCTTAACAGAGGAGTAGATGCTGCACCATACCTTGTAGTAATTTTTGTGCCTTTTTTTCTTCTTCACATGTGCTTTGTGTCTCCAAGGGGAAAATAAAATCAATTCAATTGAAAAAAAAGGGGGACGAGGGGCGGCTTGTTCTGCTGTCGGCAACACTTCATTCCCGCATAATTTGAAAAGACGAGCGTAGTTTTTTCTCTTCCTTTTTTCGTTTCCGTGGCCATGTACCTGTTGTTGCTGCTGTGACTGAAGGAAGGATGAAAGGAATGTTCACGGGCCTGCCCACTGGCTCGAGCTGAGCCACAATCGCTGCCACGTGCAGACAGAGGAGAGTGGATAGATGTGAGAAAAAAGATTGAAAGAACAGACGCACGTCGCAACAACTGCGTCCGCTGAAACGAGCCGAAACGACGACGGTGGTTGTAACAGATACTCTAACCCCACGCTCCCTCCTGAGTACCCATGTACCTACTCGTCGAGCAAGACAGCGTCCCCTTTCCATGTTATATGTCCCGTTAGCTTTATCGACGCATAAGTTCTATCGAGGCTATCTCATCCGTCGAACGCATGGGAAAACGTGCAGCTTTTTGAGGCCGCCAAGAGGTCATGCTTCACTTCCACGTCTTCCCTTTAAGGCGACAACTAATCACCGGTTACAATGTGCCATCGGTGCGCGGACCGTCACGAAGTGGCGGTTTCAGAAATGCTGAGGAGGGAAGAAAAAGGACAAAACGAAGAGAGGTAGAGAGAGGGAAGGGAGGGGTACGTGCGGGACCGGGAAGGAATAAACGAACCGACGGGGAAGGCCGACCTATCCGAACTAAGCCCAAGGGTTAAAGCCGCGAGGACGGCGTATAGTTGCGGAAAGCAGGGAGGGGGGCGCGGCTCGGGGACCGACGGACAGGTATCGTTCAGCAGGTGGCTTACATTCACCGCGTCCGCCACCGGGACGGTCGATAACGCGGCCAGTGGACCGCGCGGGGCTTCTCATCTTCTTCTCTCCCTCACCAACTCTCCTTCCTCCCCGAAAAAGGGGGGATGGGCGGCGGCGGTTAAGCGCCAATCGCCACGGCGCGGCGGCTCTACGGGATCGGCCGACCGTGTCGGCGGATCACGCGGTCATTTCGCCGCCGGTGGTTCTGCTAAACGAGCACCCGTATCGTCTCCGCCCATCTCCCCCTTTTCGATCCCCCCTGCGTCCTTCCTCATCGGGCCCGTGGTGCCATCTAGCGATGGGAGGACCGGACGTGCGCCGCTCGGTGTGACGCCACGCTCTGTCGCCAGGAAATGTGATTCCGGAAGTGGCTCAGTTTCTCACGAAGTAAGAAAAAAAGATCTCTTTGAAAGGAAGAAAAGCATTGAGCAATGTGATTGTCTTTCAACGAGAGACACATTCTTAGGCTTATGTTCTCAATTTTCGCGGAAAATTGCGCATCCGCGCTGAAAACCTGGACGAAAGTGAAAAACACCCTTGTCTTTAAAAGCGTGCATTCGGGCGTGCAAGCGTACGCTACATACACAAGTAAGGAAAACCGGTGCAAGATTCATAAAGGTTATATATTTGGCAGTGCAACACAGTACTAGGAGGTTGCTTCGTAATAGCGTTAGCACCCAAGGGCGCTCTCTGCGCCCTCGACGGCACAGACATCAGGGCACCGTGCTTAGCAGTTACCTTCGCGGTGAAAAGGGGTCGCTTTTTTTTATTGTTTGTCAACCCTGCTGCTCTTAAAAGCAGCGCATGTCTAAAAAAAGGACAATATAAAAGCCTGTGGCAGCCAGCGGAGCCATTATGAGCAAGGGTAATGAGATCCCATGAAGATGGACGTGCTTTCTCGAGAATTCTCGTTCGCGAGACTGCTGCAGGGACGGTGCTGTGACGCACAAGTTGCAGAGACTGGACAAAGCACCAGCGATACGCGTTTTCTTTCCAGCTACTTCGCTTCTCCTCCTCAAGCATTTCGGACGCTTTTTACCATGACAGCCGGTAGGGATACTTCCCTTGGTACCGCGGCGATGGCACGCGAAGCCAAACGTCACGTGGCTGCCAATGACGCCACCAAAAAAGATATCACTGGCCCACGACAACTGCGGACCGGCGAGAGCAATTTGAAGAACATAAATATGTGCGAAGCACTTCTAAAGGTGTTCCCAAAGGTGCTCTCTAAGGATACGAAGAGAGCCCCTTGAGAGAGCCCTTTAGAGCACTGTAGAGCACACCTCTACAGGCGCTTCGCGCTTCACTGTTTGTAGAACTTGCACCGAGAACTTGTTTGCACTGGTCAAATTACCTTCAGGATGTCATGGGTAGACGTCGTATCAGTTCACAGCCCGCCGACTGAGCAACGCGAGTATAAGCGGCAATGTGTTCGTTGACTTTGCAGAAAAAAAAAACACTCATCAAACATTCGGAGAGACCGTAAAGTGCATGACATAAAAGAACTATAATTGAAATAAGAGGCGTACCATGCACTCCATCTATCCCGCGCTGCGTTATACGCTACTTCCAGTTAAAAGAGAATTTTAGCAGAGCCACTACCTTTTAGCGTAGAATGCCGGACGCTTCCTGCGAATGTGCATTGGCAGGTGCGGGACCAGGTGGGGCCACTGCTCGTGCGCAGCAGGCGCCCGGTAATCTGGTATGCGTCCACACTAGCATACTTTTCCACTATGCTAAAACTCTCCAATGATGAGTTTTAGCATCGTCACGGCAGCCCCCAGCCTCGATATTTGAATGAAATCCTCTAGCACGATATTTTAATTCAATACTCACGCTTCAGGACCCAATATGGTCCATAAATTTATGCCCATTCAAACTTCACAATAGTTCGGAAGAAAAAAAAAAGCATACTCACCGATCTGCACCATCCCGGGGCCGATGTGGGTCTACCTCCAGGGGCGCCGTCGTCCAAGATAGCACTGCAAGCCTTGTCGCGGCTGTAGCTGGTGCAGTTGCGCGGCAGCACACCCAGGAAGGGCCGCGGCCGCAGGCGATGCTCGCAGGCCAACATGGCTGCCACGTCGGTGACCAGTCTCAAAGCACCACACACAACGCCACCTCCCGAGCGACGTAGGGACAATCGCCGCAGGCCTGGCCTTTCCCCCGAAGTCGATCCCTGAGCCGCAGCCGAGAGACTCGCACTGAAAACCGCGTGCACGGGACGACTACAAGACAGGGTCCTCTGGCACTCCCTCTTGCCTTGGACTTCCCGCCGGGACCCAGATTCTTCACGTTCTGCTGCCGGCGGATGCTGTGCGGGATGAGATCTTGCGTCCTCAGCCGGTTTAGATGTTTCCTGTTCAGCCCCACTTGAACTACAACGGGACGACGCTCTTGAAAGTTTACGAGACCGTTTCTTTCGCCGTCGATGCGCCAGAGATGTTCGTTCCGCGGTTCCTGGACCCGCGACCGCACAGTGTGAACTTTCTCCTACTGTGCAACCGGTCCTTTCCGACTCCGCGAGTCCAACGGTCGCTGAATGTGCGCTGGATCGTCGCCTCACCTCCTGGCACTCACTCGCCCTTTCCTTTGTAGGCGCGGTCGCTCTTGGCTGCTGCCCCGTTCTTTGTTCTAGGTTGACGTCTTCTGTGGCGTCGGGCGTATCGAGTGGTTTTAGACTCAGGCGCTTCGAACCACGGCGAGACTGTGATTTGCGGCGTTGTTTCTTCTGCCCTTTACAGGGCACCTTGTTGAGTGGGCAAGCAGGAGAGGGTGGATGCGATGTGGAGTCACGCGGGTTGTCGCCGTCGTGTCCGACGTCTCTGGTATGCTCAGTAGGCTCCAGGGTAAGACACGACGGCAAACGACTACAGGACTGAGATCTAAGAGTTTTCTGAGTAGTAACGCCCTATCCTTGGGCTTTTTCTCGTCCTTGCCGAGGTTTTCTTATCTGTGTTTCCGTCAATGCGCGGAGTTTGTTCAGAAAAGCACGCTGACAGCTCAGAAGACAGAAGTTCGAGCCGTCAGAGCAGCTCAGTCATCGTCAGACAACCACAAAACGGAATGCTAGTCCTCCCTAAACGATAACGTTCTTCTGCGAGGTTATCAACACTACAATACACGCCACAAACTTATTGCGATGAGCGAAGCTCAAGGATGCAGTCAGGTTGTCTAGGTTTAAGTTCACAGTCGCCTTTTTATGCAAGGGCACTTGCTTGAGGCGCGAGTTCCCAGACAAAACTGATGGCTAAAGACAAAAGTTTAAAATACCTATCTAACCTAACTAAGTACCTCGAAATTCACGGCAAACAGTGCGTTTAAGGTAGCCATTCGCTACCAGCTTTGTGGCGTTTACCTTGAGTTTCAAAAGTGAAAACTAATCAGAGACATGTGTCAGGAAAGCAGGTCTGCCAACAGCATCTCCACGTAGGCACTTGTTTTAACAAACGTTAACAGCTGGCAGCAGAATTAAGAATTCTGCACTTCAAAAGCAGTCGAGGGAAAATAAGGTGCACTTCGAGAAAGTAGACTACGGAACGTGTTTCTAACGTTAACCTGTCTCACGTTATTCTGCCGATATAATCTTTAGATGTAGTCACGACATGATCCTCAAACCGAAAAGCAATATGCTATTAAAAGTGAGTAACTATTACACCAGATACAAATGACCGTCTATTCAGGAGACCAATGGGTCCAGATGAAAAGCGAAGATCTAGCTAACAAAGCGATAAAGGCTAGGCTTCGTAAGGATCGGCAGTACGGCCATCGAACGGCTTCAGTCTTGCATACAGGCTTGAGTCTTTTAACAGGGTTCCCTTGGAGCCGGAAGAGTTCATACGCCGAAGATAAGAACAGAAACGCTCTCACGTGCAAAGTCGTGGCAGATAAGGTTGCCAGGTATCACATGACACACATTGGGCGCATAGGGTACTTTCCTGGCAAGCGATGTCAACTGCGAGACGCCGAAGAGGAGCTCGCGCCGGAGGTGCCCGAGTCGAAGGCCTCGCCATACCAGGAACCCGCCACCAGAGGACCTCCGCACGCGCAAGTCGTATCTTCCGAGGAAGGCGTCCCGAAGGAAACGGAAACCATTGCCGACAACGACGACGTCGACGACCAGCTCCCTCCCGGGCGGCAGATAAACGGCTGCGCGACGTCATCGGAGAGGATATATACGCCCCATATGCACGGAACGGATGTTCTCCGTTCTCCCCTCTTTGCCCCAGATGGCTGCGAGCGTTCGCGTATCGACTTCCATAACAACCCACTGCAGGGGTCAACTCCGCGCGATATAGGGTTATGCACCCTCGGCAAAGCCCAGTCCTCCCGATCACTTCCTACACGTATCGCGTCGCGACTTCTGTCTCTCGCTGATATCTGAGAACGACTGCGGTGTATATGCTTCGCTCCCGTGTGCCTAGCTGCTGTGCGGAAGCTGATAACGACCAAATTAGGGGCGTCGGGAGAAAGTACACGTGCAAGTTCAGTAATAAGTTGCAGCTCCAGGAGGTACAGCCGCGGTCAGAATGACCTGCAACGCTCTGGCGGCCACCTTCTGCTGGTTTGCTTTCGATAGAAAATGAATGCGCTGTGCTGCACAGTGTCAGGTACACGGACACGCTACTCGGCAGCTATATACAAAACTTTGCAGCAGCGCCCAAATCGCATTGCTTTGTTACATCAGTTCGTACCTCCTGATGCGTGTTGCAGGTCATACTGCTCGTGATAGTACATCTTCGGTAGCTCTTCCGCTTGCTTTCATAAATTGGTGAGCAGTAACTTATTTCTGGACCGCTGTTCATGCTCTCAGAAAGCCTCAGCAATAAGGTTCTAGACCTGGCTTCTTTTACAGGGCTTGCTGCCGATCTGACTTCAGAACGATGGGGACAATAAAAATGGCCTAGGCGCTGAACGCGAACGCGCTAAACAGGACAGCTTTGAGAAAGAAGTAGAGAGAAGTCCAACTTTCTAGGAGATTACTTTCAAATGTGAGGCAACTGTGCAGATACTGCTATGAACATTGATGGGAATCGTCTAACCTTCGATTGCGTAGCAAAACCTTGTCTTTGAAGTTTGTCCCGCGTTCGTACTGAATATTTAAGACTACCACAGGAAATCAATGGGATGCGTTTTTGGCAATAATTGTGAGGTTACTGCGCAATATTGTAAGATACTGTGATGAAGATATTGATGGGAATAGTCTAATCTTCCGTTGCGCAGCAAAATCTTGCTTTTAAAGTTTGCTCTGCGCTTGCATCGGGTAGTTAAGGCTGCCATAGGACAATAGGGTGCGTTCTTAACAATGGCGGCAAACTAAAGCGTCCCGAGCAGGGATCTGCGCATGCGTTGATTGTTTTGGTGCAGTCTTACGACACGCGAAAAATTGCTTTCATAAACAACTTCCCGCTTAAAAAAATTTGTGCGTCCAGAGTGTATGGTTATGACTGTGATATCACGAACCCGAAACGAATCATGCTGAGAGTGACAAAACATTCTGTCAACAGCTTGCGTAACCGTACGCATTCCTAATTACAAATTTTCTTATATATCGCATCGGATACAACATTAAAGGGGTGCAGACACAAAGCTTTTGGGTGTCCGTTTTTTTTTTGCGTTAAAACAGGCCTGCAAGCCTAGTAATCATGAAAATGAGCTTAAAACACCAGTGCGCAGCGTTAATAATTGATTACAAACGATTCTGCACCGGGACCTTGACGTCACGGTCGACCGGTCGACCTGAACTCCCACATTCCTGATGACGTCGGCGTCGCCGGCAAGCACTGGTTGTTCCTGCGGACAACCCATTTGTTACGGCGACATCATAACAACTGACGCAAGTGCAACGTGACGTCACTCAATGCGCGGGGAAATGCCGTGCGGCTCCTCGGAAAGGATTCAAAACCATATTAAATTAATTTCGGCAGAGACTCTTGAGACTGCTTACATGTGGAAATGCGTAAGCATCACTGCCCCCCCGGGTGCATTTGGCACTCCCCCCCCCCCCCCCCCCCACACACACACACACGCATGCACACATCCCACATTCGCTTTAAAACGGACGCGAATTCTCAGAGAGAATGGAATAGCAACTAAAGCAACAAATATAATAATAATGCCGAGTGGCTCGTCGGACAACATTCAAAATGATACCATGCTCTACTCAACGCCTGCGACTGAATGCTCCACTCAACACCAGCGACTGAAACCTACAAGGCATCTACTTACGGACATGAAACAAATCGTATTGTTTGTTCACGCTAGAAATTTTGTGTCTGTACCGCTTTAATCTCATCCACCGCATGGAGCATACGTTCACCGTCAGCCATCTTGTCCTAACAGTGCATCACGTCTTTGATCATTTTTTTTCGACCCTCCAAGAGTTATACCGAACACTACTCCGTGCCTTGAAAAAGACGCCCGCTCCAGGCGTCGGTCGAGGCAGCATATACGATGTCACCCTGAACGCACAGGCATGTATACGGCCGGGATCCGTCGTCCTCCTTTGTTTCAGGGCGTAGGAATTCCTCCGGAAGCTCACCGGTGAGGCCGGTTGCAACTTCAGCACTGCCGCCGATAACACCGGAGCCACGAGCGTCAACAAACACGGCCGCGGAGGGGAAGAGGTGCCCCTGATCTCTCTCCCACCTATAGGAGAATACAACGTGACAAAACAGCAGATGTTATCACTGGGCCACGGTCCGCGGGGTACTGTACCACTCCGATAGCCCGTCACAAAAGTAAACGAAATCAGCTTTTTAATGTTTGGCTTTATTTAACAAGCCAGCTGGTGTCAAAATTCTAGAGTTTATAGCTTTTTTCCTTTTGATCACCTTCTTGTTAGGGTGTAAAGCGAGGCTTTAGCAACGGACTACTTTTTTGTTGTGGAGGAATTTTGTGTGGCGGAGCTTCACTGTAGACTTAAGCTGCATCCTACTATAGAATGCAATACACACTACTGCCAAAGGCGAGAACTTTGGAAACGGATCGCTTTACTGTTATGGTATCACTGCGCCGACTGCAATGGTATTATTGTACGAAATGTATTTTTTTTATTAATAGTGTTAATGCTCGCTTGAGCGTCGTTACATGGAGGGTATAAAATACAATGTACAGCAGACAAAATGGACATCTCATAACGCCAAGTTGGACGCCCTCGACACAATATATCAATGGAACGTTCGAATTTATGCACATCCGGTTGTTCGACAACTTCAACAGGCAAAGTATTTCAAATTTCAATCACATTAGAGAAAAAAAGAGTAAAGAAAAACATCGAAATGTGTGTCGTAAGGCTTGATTGGTCCAGTGTGGTTTGTTCCCCCGCTCATTTTTTGTAGGGACGGAACATATCTTTAAATACCCTTGAATTATCTGAAAGAAAGGCTTCAGTCTGGATTTTTGCCTTCGATTTTCAAGCTACTCGAGCCCACACGAATTTGTTATTTCCGTCAATGAGTCCATTTTTCTGTATCCTGACGGTATAAAACGAGCGGCCATTATTTGAATAGACCGATTTCACAAGCAGTTGCGCTACGCCACCGCCGCCGCGATGCACTCTGGGAGTTGTGGTACTCCGGCCGGCGGCCGCGTCGGCGCGGTGCGTGGCGCACGCGCAAGAAGCAGCCCTGTTTGCGTCGCCACACGATGTTTCTCTGCATGAATGCTAGATTTGCGACACTGTGGACACCTGAGGGGTGTCATGAGCTCCGACAACTGTGCGAAGCAGAGGGTCCCGGATTTTCTGTTTTATAGAAGAGAAAAAGTACCCAAGACATTGCGTAGAAGCTGTTCACGAGAGGCAGGGGAAGAAGTCCTGTTCAGTGCATTTAGCCGTATTGTCCCTGTTGATCAGTGGACATTGAAAAATTTTCAAGTTCTGAAGCTCTATGAAATGTCTTCTACGCGCCGCTCAGCTTTGAGGCGGTCCCTTAAATTGTTAAAAAGAAGGCGATCGGATTTGCCTTCGTGCTGCGTCGTCAAGCCGTCCTTGCAGAGATTTCTGCCCGGTGCAAGGTTGTAAGGGAACAAGTGTGCTCAGATTTATTGTCATATTCAGGAACACACAATGTTCTTTTGATACACATATTCACTCCTTATGTCTCGAGCTGCCATACTAGCGATAATGCTTTCTCTATTTCACGGAATGAGAAAGCGAGGCTATAAAACTGTAGAAATGTGGAATAATTCCAGCTCACTGGTCGTTGAGCATAAGTGGCATTCCAGTATCAGCCACATACCATTTATGCCGGGATATCATCCACATTTTGCCATTGTTTTCGAAAAAAAAAAAGGCCATCTACTGTACTTGTACTGCGAAAATAGCGAGAGTGAGTCGTACGGGAGACGCCCTGGCAGAAGATTATATTAACCTAAATAAAAAAGTAATTAATGTAGCAATAATCAAAATAAAACTGTTGGTCACGAAATTAAAAACCCCTAAACCCTAATTAAGCGTACTCAAAACCTCCCCGATTGGCTTGTCTTTTTCTCATTTTGTACTGAACACAAGCATTTGTCACATCTCCATTTAGAAAAACGGCATAGCTCGCTCGAATGCTCACCTTTCCTGCTGGTGACCCGCCGAGCACGTCGTGAATACACTTATGTGTTTATGTGAATAAAAAAAACTATCGCATGGCGAGTTTTCAGCAAGGGCTATGACGAAAAAATAAAGACAACAAACGCTGTGTGACACGTCTATAGCGAATGCCTAGATGAATACAGCGAATACTGGAACAGCTAAATGTGGTGGCAAGAAATGTAAATACTGTCCGAAGACGTTAATAAAATCGCGTGCATCGCTATGCGTTGAAATATTCTGCTGACAAAATTAACGAAAGCGGCGGTCAAGCGCATTTGCATCGTCACGTGCAGCATTTTCCAAAGCAAGGTTCTAGTAACAAGCGCAGCGTCGCCACCACGTTCACTCCACTTCAAGGGGGAACTGACCACCCTCTCTGCGCTGCTCCTACCGCGATCAGCATTGCACCCCTCGAAACTCCGCCATGGAGCCTCTGTTTCCTTTGTAGAGCTGAACACAATAAACGAAACTGCGGAAAGTGCGGCCGGGTATAATGCTTGTCAAGGCGCAAAGTAATGTGGGCTGTCGTGCAGACGACGCCACGAAGGACTACAACCAAGATGGCAGCTGGCTACTTCCGGTAAACGCGCGCATGCGCAGTAGGCTTTGTGAAATCGGTCAATTCGTTTCAGTTTCTTTTTGGTGGGGGTTATATATAGAGTTACAGGGTTATACAGTCAAACCGCTATAACAACTCGGTTTGTAATGAAATAATGGATATAACGAAGGAAGCTTACATAGAAGCTCATGAATTTGATGTCTTGTTTTTACGAAGTACAATTTTCGTACAGAGGGATATAAAGAGCTCCAACGAACCCCACTGGCCACTTCGCGCTGAGTAAGTCAATATAACGGTTCCCAACACTACCGTGCTAATTCGATGCGGCAAAAAATTTAAACCGCCACACATAATCGGCTTTCTCGAGTACCGCACGAAACATTCGGAAACCTTATTTCACCTCAATCAGAGCCTGTATGGAGCGTTTGTGCGGACGAATTCGTCAGCATCGGCACGTGGCTTGACGCTAGCGCCACCTTCTTCACCGTGTCATCTAAAAAAAATTGCGAGGACACTTTGGCAACTAAAGTGTTGAGAGGCGAAAGCCGAGGACACTACGTCGTGACGACTTCCATATATCTTTCGGGGATCTTAAGTGTTAATTACGCTTAATTACATATTTTTCCACCTAATTTGACACAAATCCGACGTTTTCTCGACCATTCTGTGACAATTTTCACTACGCCGTGACGACTTCCTGTGGATGTGACGTCACTTTGTTCCCGTGGCTATATCGACGTTCGTGCTATGACAAACCAACTGCTGTAAATTAGAAATCACGGAGTCACCTACGCATTCGTCATTGCGAAGTTCAACTGTAATAAGATTTAGAATATGATTTATGGTGGTTTAACGTCCCAAAGCTGGTGGTTTAACGTCCCAAAGGGACGCCGTAGCGAAGGGCTCCGGAAATTTCGACCACGTGGGGTTCTTCAACGTGCACTGACATGGCACAGTACATGGGCCTCTAGAATTTCGCCTCCATCCACATTCCATCGCCACGGCCGGGTCGAACCTACATCTTTCGGGTCAGCAGCCGAGCGCCATAAGCCACCGTGGCGGCGAGATTTATAATACGTAATGTTGATTTAGTGTAATGATCTGAGCGTTAAAATAACATTTAGAACATCGCCTTAGCAATTTAGTTTGAACATAAAACTAACATTCGCTATGCTAAAATGCAGCAAATAACGTAACTGCACCAAATACAATTGACGCGCCTTTAGCATACCGCGTACCGTTACCGTCCCCGGAGCACCGGGAGCCCGTGCCTCGCCAGTGCGCATGCCCAGATCGCCTTGAGGGCGCCAGGTACCGGGCAGCTGCGCGGACGCCTGCCGTATCAGGACCAATCAGCGCGTGCGCAGTGGCGGTGGGCGGGCCCTCGGTACTCCGGTAACAGTAGCATGCTACACGCTATGCTAAAGGTGCCTATTGTAACATTATTGTAATGCTGTGCAGTACCTATGGAATAACTGTGTGCACGGATCGAAAGAGGGAAAATACCATCTCTGTCACGAAACAATGGGCAAGTGTGTCCGCCTATCCCCCAAGGTTTGCGCAACTAAATTCCATCCATGCGCGGCTGGTTTCTGCTAGGATATCCCCTTCGTTCATATTCACTGCTCCCTGCACCGAGGTGGAGTACACTGAAGGACCTTCGTAGCATCAAATTCCTAACTTTGTGACACATTGCAGCGATCACAAGCCTGTTGCGTGTTCATCGGTTATAAATTTCGAATAAAGCCCGAGGATGTGGTCTGGTAGTCCCGCTTATGCAAGGAGCAGCTCATCGTCTACAAAGTGGTAAAAATTGCTTTTTGAGGTAGACACCCGAACTGCGCTGTGATGGAAGACAGGAAGGAGGGAGTGAAAAAAATTACTAGGAACTTCAGCGGCTAAAGTGGTGAAAGGCGAAAGCCTGAGTGCTGCATTCTGCTACGCGATCGTTCACTGCACATTTTGTTGGTGCATTAATTAACTGCCAATTAATGACGCTTAAGCTTCGCCTTGTGGAACGCGACAGCGGGCTGTAGCGCTGCCACGGAGTGCAAGGAACGCCACCACCCGTTCGGCGCGATGCGTTGCCCTTTGAACGCAACGCTTTTTGAGGAAAGGAAATGGGGCTGTAATTCTCTGTCATCTCGGTGGACACCTGAGCCGCACCGTACAGGAAGGGAGGAAGTGTGAGTGAAAGAAGAAAGAGGGGTCGTAATGAAGAAAATGAAAATTGTATTTGAGGAAAGGAAATTTCGCATTAACTGTCTCACATATCTCAGTAGACACTAGTCGAAAATTGTATTTGAGGAAAGGAAGTTGCGCAGTAACTGTCTCACATATTTCGGTGGACACCCGTCAAAATTCGCGCGCGGTGACGTCACGACAATTTGGACCAATCTGAAACGCGGACAAATACGACTTGCTCGTCGATAAATTGGTTTTTGAGGAAAGGAAATGTATCTGCCTCTCATATCTCGACGGACACCTAAACCTCGCCGTAACAGGAAGGGAGGAAGATGGGAGTGAACGAAGACACCGTATAGACGCACCTTTGTTCATTCGAAAGCATCAAGCTGGCATGGCGGAGTGGTAGAGTGCTCGACTCGCACTCCGGAGACCGGGGTTCGATTCCCAAGCTCCGCCAATTTCTTACTCGGTTTAATTTATTTATGTGGTCTGACTAGAAAGGTTAATTAGACTAATTCGTTAAGTAAGCAATTAACTAAACTCAGTCACACTTGGAGCATCACTATACGATCCCTTTAATTTGTTGCATGGTTCCCGTTTGAAATTCGCGCACTGTGACGTCACAACCGTTTCGACCAATTGAAAAGCGTGACATTTCTGTCGACAGCTCCTGCTTACAACGATGAGGCATTAAAGGCTTCCGCCTTAAAAAGGTGCTGTAGTGGAGGGGTCCGGAATAATTTCGACCCCTGACATTGCACAGAACACGAGCGTAGCGTTTCGCCTCGATCGAAACTCGGCCGGGTTCGACCCTGGGAACTCCGGCTCAGTAGACGAGCTCCCCAACCACAGAGCCAACGCGAGGGGTCTTCCCAGTTTCGTGTGCGTCTTCTTTTGTCTGGTGTCAATCTTCCTTAAAGGAGTATAGACACCTAAATTATGGCTGCGTGTTCTCTGCTTTGTAATGATGTGTAAGCCATTATTATACATGGATTACCATGCGGCATTCTCCTACAGCCACTAAATATTTTATAATCGAATTTCTCTCTCGTGCTGTTTCGGTTTCAACCGCTGAACGATGAGTGACATCGAGGTGTGCTTATATGTCACGTGAGGCATGAAAAAACTGCGCCATAATCGCTGCTTCGTCGTTTTAATTCGTTGCAGTGCTGAGGCCAGCTTGCCTGAAGTGACGGAATGACAACAAATGCAGAAGCAGCGATTACATTGCATTAGGTTATGTTAGTGATGCCTCACGTGATCTGTAAGCAAACGCTGACATCACAGTCACCATTTGGCTGCTGAAACCGAAACAGCATGACAAAAAAAATTCGATTATAAATTATTTAGCGGTTTTAGGCAAATACCGTGTGATGATTCATGCATAGTGGTGTCTTCATCATTGCAGAGAAGAAAACGCCGCCAAATTTAAGTGTCTATACTCCTTTAATCAAAGGATGCTGCTCTCACTCCTCGGTGGACACCTCACCTCTGCTCAACTGCGCCTTCAGGCAAGGGATGAGATGGGAGTGAAAGAACGAAGAAAGAGGCGCCGTAGTGGAGGGCTCCAGAATTTTCGCCACCTGGGGTTTTAAGGCGACAGCGGTAACGGGCCATTGAGGACAACTCTATAAACCCTATTTTGCAAGCACAACCCAATAGTTTGGCATATCGTAGTTTCGCTGTCGCTTGTCCAGCGGCAAAAGGTGCATTTATTTATGCAAAAGCATTTCTTGTGTCATGGGTGGCGTGTACAGGACCTGTCAGCAAAGCGTGCCGTCAGAATATGCCTGCATAAAAATGACCATTCGAAAAAAGAAATTCGCCGGCATTGCAGTTTGAACACAGGCCATTTGTGTGCCAAGCGGGTGCACAACGCATAAGTATAGGGTCATTTGTTCAACTGTGTTAGAGGGCCACGAAGTGAACACACTGTGGTGTGTAAAATGGGAAAGAGTGCTGGAGAAGTGTACTGATGTTAGAAAATGATGACTTACAAGAAAAAAAAAAGTTGCCGTCACCCAAGAGTCATGCGATGACTTGCAAAAAAAGTTGCTGACATCATCCAAGCGTCATGTGAACCTGATGACTTGCAAAAAAAAAGTTGCTAACGTTTCCAATGCAAACGCTTTTGCATTTCTCAAATGCAGCAGAATGCAGAGCTTTCCCATTTTTGCTAAGATATTTGGATTCGAAGTTGAGAAGCTTTAGCCCACCGCTCTGATACAAACTCTGGACTCTCCGATGACAAAACAGCCGAAAAGTGACGTAAACCGATATAAATGTGAACTCCGTGGTTACTGGCAGCGAGCATTACTGTGACAACACCTTAACCACCCGCACCATGCACAAGCCCTTTAGTCTCAAAAGCTTCATACAGTCAGGATAGCGTTAGGTATCGTGAGACAGCCCCAGAACTTTCCAAAGCATAACATAAAGCAACTAAATATTTTGCTTTCCTGTTTACGTTCAGTCAACATCTAGCTATTTAGGCAGCTAGACGGAGTCCCCCAGAAGATGCTTGCAGCTAAGGAAAAAGACTTAACCCTTTCACTGCCAGGTTTTTTTACTCACATCTGCACACCCCCTGCCAGGTTTTTTTTTGCATGTTAGTTTCCTGGAAATTTTTTGCTAGTAACGCACTAAAATTCTCTGCAGGACATGTAGACATGTTTATTCAGGATAATGTTATAGATATTAGTTGTAATGAATCAAATCTTCCAGCACCAATCTGGCCTGTCGGATTTCCTCTTCTTACGCGGATTTTTCGGTGCCAGAGGGACTTCATCGCTGTCATCACTCGACAAGTCTCTTAGGTGGGCTCCTTCCTGGTTCTCATTATCACTGGACTCCGAATTCACAAGCAATTTTGAATTTCTTCGTCCGTCAAAGCGCGGACGAGTGTGGCACATAGCCTCATGGCTGCTCTGCGCTGACCAAACCGAAGTGACTCGGATGTGGAAACATGCGCGCCATCTGTTGTTTAAAATTTACCCTACAAGATCTATGAATTTACGGCGTCTCTCCATAGATAGCGCTACATGTTTGCATAGTTTTTTTTTACACGAGTATTATCGGGAGCGGCAGGGGGTGAGTTAAAAAGCCAAAACGAGTTAACTCGGGAGAGGCAGGGGGTGTGCATATGCGGTAGCCCGAGTTATCTCGGGAGTGGCAGAATAAGGGTTAATAACAGAGCAACCAAAGTACATACAAATACATTTATTCGTTTACAGCTGCTGTACAAATACCTCGTCAGTGCCTTGCCTATACAATAGCGATAGTTAAAAAAAAGGAGTGAAACTGGTGCTTCGCACCACATCTCACGTTATGTACAGAAAAAGTGGGCCCTCCCCCAACCTGTTTTCCCTTTCCTCGAAAAAAAAAAAAAACACTGCTCCGGCACACCACACAGAGCTCTTGGATTTGCATCTCGTGAGACACTCCCTTCAAAACCCTCGTAGTCAGAGGAAATCCCCAGCATGTGCAAACCATCTTCTGTCACAACTTTGTTCCATTACAGAGTATACCTCAAAGCAACACAGCTCACTTGAGCAGTTGTGCCAACTGCATCAGTGAGCCAGCGAATGCGAAACACCTTTTTTGTGCGCCACACATACCATTACTGCTTACACTCTGCGCTGGGAAATGGCAAAACTGGCGGAAATAAACACTGCCCCCATCACGTTTCCAATAACAATTTCATGCAATTTGAATCAAACTCACTATGATGATGCTTGATGTGTCCATTAATGAGTTAAAACCAAAGACTCAGAGCACTGCTCCCTTCAACGAAGCACAAAGACAGTCTAATAGTATTAGTCACGCATAGCAAGTACGTACACGTATGAAACATTGAAACTTTGCGAATCCACAGTTGCATCTTGCGAAACATAAACCCCCTTTTTTCTACACTGCAGGCACTTCTGCCGAGTACATTACATTACACACACAAACGCACATTTCAGAAACAAACTGATTCGAGTCATACATCTGGAGATTTTCCAAGCCGAACCCAGCATCTTGAAGAGCTCAAATTACGGCACATTACGCACGTAAATACCATGCACCAAAACCACACGAGTCACCCTAATAATAAATACCACGCAAAGAACATGCCTCCGTTGCTAAAGCTTTCTTTTAAATAACGCACTTCGATGGACATCTGCGTGCTGTGAGGGCGGTAGCTGTTCACATGCAAGCACTTGCACGTGCATTCTCAGGTAACTGTGTATCAGAAGCTATATATATATATATATATATATTTATATAAGTACTGCTCTGTACAGCGCTTACTTTCCACTGCTATGAAGCAAAACCTGCTGACAAACTACCACATTCTAAAAGGATGAAAAGGACAGATCTTAGACATGCTAAACCGCTAATACCTATTACAGTTGTCCCATTCTAGATGGCAATTTGGATGGTGCAGACCGGAAAAAATAAAAAAAAGTGGTTGCACTTGGAAAAGAGGACACACGCTCAGCACAGATTTGGTGCAATACGTGCATGTAGCCTAGTCTATGATGCGGAAGAAGACTAAGAAGAGTGCAGCTCTGACTGAGCTGAAAACGTTGAATAGTCTATAGGAGAGTCGAAGAGCTAACGTGTGCGATCTTGTGCTAGGTGCCGCTGCAATCATCGGCCTTATGTCCAACAGAAAAGCAGCCATGCACAGACAGTACGCTGAAGACGTGAAAAGAAACCAAAGCCCCCCCCCCCCCCGTTTTTTTTTTTAAGTTTTTCTACCCATTTTTTTCAGGAGACCTAAGCTACAACTGTCTCATTTTGTACAACAGGTCTTTCTGAACTATAGTGGCAAGAAAATCATAAACTGCACTCAATTTCTCATTAATAGCACATGTCCACGATACAGTTGATTCTAGATGATTCAACCCGAAGAGGACCCAAAATTAATTCGACTTATGCGATACACTTGATGTTGACAGGAGTAAAGAGTCGGTTTGAATAAACCAAACGTTCTGGTAAAGCGAATATGAATTAACGAAAGTCAACTGTTATAGTGACTCCATCTAATTTTTTTTAACTAACAGCACAGTGCAGTCACTAAAAGATTACAGACTCACAGCCTTGTCCATTTGGAAAATGCAATTAATGCTGCTGTCGTCAGAACCTCAGCATCAGCGACCGTAAGTCTGCAGAGACCAGCAGAAACTAGGGTACTTGTGGCCAAGAAGTTTGGCATTGTGCGTACTTGGCGCTTTGTACCGTTTTTTGAACAAAGCAAGCCATAGCCATGTGCGACAAGAGTGACGGAACTTGGTGCAAGAAGCTTACCAGACCATGTACTATGTATATCATTACACTAAAGAATGGTCGAACGTCATTTTTAAAAATTCGGATAAAAGAATAGTCACAACCACAATCAGATGGGCTTTCTGCTAAAAGCAATCAGTGCCACTACGCCTGGTTAGGCGTTGTTAAAATGGTAGTGGCAAAAAAATATACACCATAAGCGATGATCTATACTTTCTACGTGGTGTAGACGCAAGAATACAACAACGGAAGAAAACTATTTCAAACACCTTGCAGTTCCAAGGGAACAACGTAAAACTATGACCTGTGCAACAAAACCTAGACGCAACATAACAACAGTTCTGGTTGGAATAATGCCCACACTGATCATAGGCTTTTGTTTAGCCTGCTGACCTATTTGTGGGCGCAAGCAGCGATAAATATCGAATGCATATACTACGTACTGAACTAGTAAACAGGCTAATCTGTTACCTTAAGTTACGAAGAATGCTCAACAAGGAAACAGTTATAACCTCAGAGGAGGATCAACACATTCGTCTCGCATCATTGAATTTGAAATTACGTAGCAGTTCTTCGCAGTGTAGAACTGTGGGGACTCGAGAACTGGCAAAAATTGCGCGGCTGCGCCCGCTACACAATACAAAAATTTCACTGCTACTATCGCACTTCCGAAAATCCTTGCAGGCTGTATGCAAAAAGCCGTTGAAACGATTCACAGAAATAATTATCCGTTTCCCTTTCGAGACAACACAATTCGACCTTGGGAGCTCATACTTCAAGGGAGACGTGAAGAATCGTAACTCTGTCGCAAAAGCAGGAATCCTTGGTGGCAAGGTTTGAGAGAGTGCTTGGTAACTGTGCCGACACTTTCGCACAACTGACAAACCATAATGCAACTCAGTAAGCAATGCGATCACTAAAAGAAGCAAAAGAGAAAGTAACGAAAAACAAAAAGAAAGAACAAAGAAAGAGAGCAACTGTTGAACACTTTGGCCAGGAGGAACCCGTCATACTTGCTCACATCACATCCAACCATTTCCCACTGAACAGAATGCCGTGAACACACAGGGTGCTGTCATGTCTGCAAGCATGGATGGCGCCATCTGTCATGCATGCTTCAAAGCAATGAGTGTAGGCTGCCACACCACGCGGTGCGATGCAATGCGGCCACGTTGAAGAACGCCCAGAAAATGGCCTGCAAGTTGCTCATTGCATTACACCACCTCTGCATATGGTACAATGCTGTCTGTAGTGAAAGGCAATGCAGGCGTAACGGCAATTAAAGCTGACTGGCAAGCAGTGCAATATGACAGGGGACACCTAGTCAGCGTTCAAGGTCGAAATGTGCCTGTACTTTGGCGCTGAATTTTAGGAGATGGCGCGTGGCCTGCTTCTACATAAAAAAAAATAAAAAGTTACCTGGCCAACGTCGTAATGTAGCTGAATTCAAACTTAGCAAGCAATTTCCCTTGAACACTGAATAGGCCTTCCCTAACATATCACACTGCACTTCACACTGAATCCATGACGCTGCACTAAGTGCAGTCATCCTGCATTGAGCATGGTTGAAAATCTGAAAAACCATTGTCACTTTCAAGCTTGAGGGCAAAGGTGATTTTGAAGGACGCTCGGGGAGTCAGATGGGGGGAAAAAAAAAAAAGATGAAATTAAAATCGAACAAAAAAAAAGAAAGAAGTGTTGACAACTAATTACGGCCTGCAAAAGGCAGCAACACTCAATTTTTAAAACCTTGGCAACAAAAGCCTCCGGCACATGCCGGGCTCATTGGCAAACAGAAACAAAAGTCCTCCGGGAGGGCCAGCGTCCTTTCAGAAGTGTGGACAACTTAGGAGGACTCGAGAGGCTGAGGAAAGGGTTCTCCGGAGGAGGCGCTCTCCGACTGGGTGGCGGACACTGGCCCCTCCTCGGAGGCGGCGGAGCTGGCAGTGACGACTGAGGATTGAGTCAGGCTGCGGAGCGACGACCGCCGCTGTTGCTCGCGCCTCACAGCGGCTTCTTTGTCCCATGGCTTTGCCTTCACTCGGTAGAATCGTGTTCCAGCGGGCACCCGGTATCGGTTCTGTGGCTGCAGGGGAAAATGGTGGAGCTTCTGAGTAAACACCAACTCGTGCGACGACAAATGCATCCTGTCATAAGCCTAAGGATCACCTTAAGCCTATTTTGCTTGTACAAACGTCTAAAAGTAGAAGTTTTTTCCCGACATCTACACTGATTGGAATGCATTGCCACAAGATTCCCCTCTGCTTGCTCCCAATGCGCGACCTAAACTTCTTGTCAGTGGGCACTGCTGATACAGTAGAATCTCGAGGAGTCGCGAAAAACATTCATTATCATCCATACAAACAAAATTCGTATGCAGAATTAACACAATTCCATTTTCAGCTGACGGGGTTTGCTTACGGCTACGCGCCGCAACTGACCAGCGATGTCGGTGTTGTGCTGCTGCTGCCCGACTTCTGATCCCGGTGTCGGCAATGCATGGTCAGCAAGTACATGGTGCTCGAAGGTGCAATCGTGGCTCGCGCATTCATGTCATCCACAGTGGCATGGGGGGGGGGGGGGGGGGGGTCAAAACATCCGAATTTGTGCCCATTGCACGCAATGTGCTCTGGCCAGGGCATTTTACTCATTCGTATCAACGCGAAATTCATACAAACCAGAAATCGTATCATCGTGATTCTACTGCAAAGCGTTGCTGTTTGTTGTTTAATTTTTTTGTTGTCTTCCTTTAAGCATGATTTCACCTCCACTGTGCACCCCTACATTGGTAAGCGCCATCAAGTACTTTGCGCTCGTGGCACAATCCCATTAGCATTACACACAATGCAGCTTAAAAGCAACGTCCATGAGGTTTTTGTAGCCATACTGAATTCAGGTATGAGCCCGAGGTTGCTGCACCCTCACTGCAGCAAGAGATGCTACCATCGTTTAATCTGTGCACAGCTTATAAACCAAGACAATGAGCCACAGGCTTGTTTGAATCTCCTGGGTTACCACAGCTGCACACCAGCGAGAATGTTATCTGCCCGATTACGAGAAAATTATCATTTCAAGCACAGATCTTTTCCCTGACTTCAAGTGCATTCTTACCTTGCGAGCTTGGCAGAATTCTTTCTCGACAACTTCGGCCAGGACCCAACCTTTGCGAACAGTGCCAGGAGCTGTCAACACAAATGTGAAGACAGAGAAACATCAACAATGGCTCCAGTCGGCCTCACCATAAAAGAATCTAATGACTGCTTCTAGGTAATTGATGAACAAAAGCTCTGAGGTCTTTGCAGGTATTTAAAGGCAAGACTTTTTACACCACAAACCACACTCTAATCACGGGATCCCATTTCGTCAACTACAGCGAGCTTTCGCTATTCTTGAATTTGACAAATTTGAACATCCGGCTTAGCTTAACTGGTGCTTTGGTCCTGTCTGCAACCAATTCATTAATAGGGTTGCACTTAATTCGAACAAATCTTCAGCCTCCTCCAAGATCAGAATGTTATGAGTTAGCTGTTCTCCCAACTTCACATGGCCTGTGCGTCAGCTTAGCACCAACAGACAATGCAGCTGATTTCACTTCACTGGCATACTCTCCAACTATACCACACTCCTTTCAGGTGGCAGAACACCTGGATAAACTGTTCACCTGCTATGACAGCCAAATGGTAGAGGACGTTCAGAAGTCGGATAACACATTCATCCGGGAACATTGCAGCTAAGGTTACAGCATGGTTCTTGGGGTTTCAAGCATGTGATGGCTGCAAACAGCATGCTCAGCCTTTGACCTTAACGTCAGGGCCCAGAGAGCAGCCCATGGATAGACGCGCTATCGGCTTGGCAACAACGTGGCGACCCACCTGTCTTGAGGCCGAGTGTGTCGAGGCAGTCCGTGTGCAGAAAGTGCAGGTTCGGGCCCAGAACAAAGAGGACGTAGTTCTGGTGACCCTCGTCGTAGCAGAGAAGCACAACATCGCCAGGCTGGCAGCTGGTGAGGGCAGGCAAGAAATACGCAAACCCTAAATTTGTGGTGCTTGCACATACATGCCAGCAGCATTCCGAGCTATTCACACAATCCAACAGTCTCCTCTACAGACTCAGTATTATAGATGAACTGCGCCCAGGCAGTGCAAGTGATGGAATCTGACATCAAATAAGCTATGCATACATCTGCACCATCGACAGAGTGAAATATCAAATTCAAGTAAACATTTCTTGGTGTTGATGAATAGCAAAGGACCACGATGCATTAGTGAAGCATCCTTTGCAACATGTTGACGGAAGCTACCTGGTAAAAAAGCATGGCTGGCACCTAGCGCGCAAAGTCGGGGCTGACTTACGTGAGGATGGAGACCTTGTCGATGGGAGGGGTTTGAAGTTGGGTGCCAAAGTTGTCGGACATGGCCATCTGCATTCACATGAAGATAATTTTGAAATTGCACTCAGGCTCTACAGAAGTTATGCAAACTTTAATGGGCATAAACACTCATTAGTTGAAGCCCTTCCAGGTCCAAAATAGTTCATTCGAGCAATGTTGTCATTGGCACAGGCTTGTAAGGTTATTTCAGAATAGAAGGGTCTTTTTGGCACGTTACTAGCTTCTGCAAAACTGTGATGCACTGACAGTGCAAAATAGTGCATCATAAAAGAACTGATAAAGGCGGTAGAGAAATCTGAAGCTGTAGTTTATTTCAGGACTTAGCCAATATACAAATGTCTCGGCATACAGGGCTAAAGATGACACACGAGGTCATACATGAACAGTGCATCTCGGTTACATTATTCTGTACAATGCGTGACTGCTAAGCTGAGAAATGCACGTTACTGCTGGCAGTGCAATGAAGTCGTGAAACACATAGCACTCGCTCTGTCATGAGATCGCAGTACTTGCTTTGAACACCATCATCATTTTCTGCACCTGTACGCTTTCTAAATGCTTTGCTGCATCATGACCTTACAAGCTTAAGATGAGGCGACTCAGCTCAGAAGATTGTGATGAGCGAGACGTTACTGAAAGTGTGTTTCAGTGCGCACGATATAGCTATCACGCATCACCAAGCTGCATAGAACACCAGCTTCATCAAATGAAGCGGTCTTCGTTACTACAAGCCCCACCCACTTTATCTAGGATATATTTTTTATCCCCTAAAGTTCAAATAAATGAAGATTCCACAGGAAATAAAAAAAAAGTTTTCGTTTGGGTCTAATGTCAACTTACAACTTGCTGCTGCAGTCTGTTAACTTCTTTTTGCTTGTCAAGCAATTGCTGCAAACAGAAACGAGACAAAGCCATTAGTGCTGGCAAGAAGTTAACCAAACTGCTTTTTCTGCTACCATGTTGCTAGAAAGTTGCAAGAAAGACCAAGACGTCAAAACTGTCAGTGCATTCTTGGAAAGCAAAAAAAGAGTAATTGAACAAAGGGAGTTGCACATGCAAAGAGCTCACAGCATGCCTTTGGGGAAAAAAAAACTAAGAGGTACTGTACAGTCAAAGCCACTTTTAAAACATAGGCAGAAAAAAAAAGAGATAGATATCGGTTTTGATTGAAAATGTAGCAGGCGACGTTATTACGTCAATACATCCATTGTCTGATATTTCCAGAGTGTCACTAAAATCATGCGACAGCGTTGATTTTGAAATGACGAATGATTGATTTTTGGAAAGTAACCACTCCAATCTGTCAATGTCCTGGCCCAATTTTCCGACAATGAAACTTTCCCTTCAGCGAAATTTTTTTGTGGGTCTTGTGAATTTCGTTTTAGCGGGATTCAACTGTATGACCTTACACAACACACCAATAGAAATAAGTACCCAAGCTGAACAATACTCACATTCTTCAGCTCCAGCATTGTGTCAGCAGAGTAGGGCAGTTTGACAGTGGATTCCCTGAAATAGGATTTAGCAAGTACAGAAAGGCAGTTAGTGACTGCCGCATCTCGATCAGCAAATACAAAACCGAGGCACGAATGGGTTACAACAGCTGGAAAAATAAAATAACTTCTGTTCTGCAAGTAATCCTGTAACATACTGGCCGTAATTTTTTCCCCATCTGTACTCACTTTGTTTATTCAAAATGTGCAATAAACTAATTAGACCGCCTGGGAAAGTTTTTTTTCGAAACAATTCAACCATCAATGAGTTAGTGCAATAGCATTAGAATTGTTACCACACCAAAACCCCACTGACGTGCGAGATAAAGTTCGCTGATTCGTTGACAGAGGCCACACGACCTTGTGACGTCATCACAGCTTGGCCTGACGGGCCACCCTGATTGGACGAAAGAGCAGCACAACATGAAATGTTGCTGGGTCGGTCTATGAAAGGATCCATTCCAGAAGTCGAGGGAACCGTGTCCTCTGATGCGTACTGCAGCCATCGTTGTACACCGACTCTACTAGGTTTACATGGTGCTGTTTAAAATCCAGAAAATGAATCACCCGAAAAATCCGTCGCCAAATTTTATATTTGAAATGAGCGGCATATGAACCACGTGGTAACGGCTTGAGACTACGATATTTAGCGCACTTCGCTTGCTGCTGACAGAACACTGCCGAATGCAAGATCCAAATTTTTTTATTTCCCTTCATTTCATTTTTTTTTTCAATCACCTAGCGAGTTCTGCAAAGCATGCTTTCTGGTACACGGTACTGAACTAATGAAATGCCCCTTTCTCTGCTACTATGATGCAGTCGCAAACTGATGGCTGCAATTCAAAAATACTCGCTACACTTCGTACCGAAAATTCACTATTTGCTACGGGTAAGCGAATACTGAAATTTTTAATACGAATTGAATACGAAACTGAAAAAAAAACAAACAAAAAACTGGAAAAGCCAAATAGGCCAACACTGTTGTGCTTACCTTTTTCAAAATAACATATGGTCTTTGCAACCATGATAAACAAACCTTGACCGACTCAGCACTATACAATACAAAAATGATGTGCTTAAGAGCATGCATTCTGTAAAGTGGTCATGCAAAATGAGTAACAAAATGAAATCCATGAATGACACTTGACTGGAAACCTAATTAATTCAGGTTTCAAGGGACCGCAAGAAACGCCCCAGTTATTCGAAGGTCGAGTCGAGCACTCAAAACTGGACACAGCGAGGCCTGGGACTACAAGAGGCACCAATGCAGCCCACTCACATCATGCTCTCTCCACAGGGGTCCCCTTTGGCCTCCTCCAGGGAGCAGGAATCCCCCGCTGCTGTGTCCAGGTCCTCGATGGACTCCCTTCTCTGCAAGCCACATGAGTTGACAACATTAGGACGGCACTGGCCAATGTCTGATGCACACCAGTCTACGTCTAGCATCACCAGCACCACTTTATTCCTCAGGGTATCAATACACATCTGTGCCCTGGCTGCTCAAAGCTTGCAGAGTGGTCAGAGAAGCCGTAGTGCTGCTCGAAATCGCTCACCTTGAAATCCGGAAACCTGCTTTCCAACTCTTGCTGAAGCTCTAGCCTCGTCTGTTCTTTGGCTTTTTGGATTGCTTCTTCGTGGCAGTGTTGTATCCTGCATTTGAAAAAGACAAAAAAAAAAAAAAGACAGCAGTCAAAAACGACACTTACAGTAAACATGCAAATGAACGAACTAACCAACCAACAAATATCATCAACTGCTATGCAAACAGCATGAAGGATGAGGCCCACTATGATACGAGCACAAATTCAAACAACCCACTTTTCTTCTACATGTTATTGGCCACCACCAAACTTAAAGGGACTACGCAATAAGTTAATTGAGATTACGTAAAGCAGATGGGAGATAGGCATTCCATCACTTGTAACCCCAGCGCAAGAATTTTTGAGCTAGCATCAATAACAACGAAGATATAGACGATTAAAAATTACGCTCCTCCTCTCCCCCCTCAACTCGTACATGCGGGGCACCCAAAGAAAAAAAAAACAGTTCTGGGACTGGGCCCCGCCCACGAATACGTCATTCGCTGACGTTCGGCTTGCGACTCCCGGTTGCTGCACCCCAGCAGCAGCGTCGGCAGCGTCTCTCAGGTCTCTCTTCACCTTCCTGGATTATCGCAAGTGGCTCCGGAATGCCCGACAGAAAGAGGCGGCAGAGGTAAATTGAAACCATATGCACGAAGGCAATGCCCTGGCTCGCGCTTGCCCGAGGAGGGTCGCACAGTGGCACGAGCAGACGACTGTCACGGCCAACCGGAAGTGCGCCTGTGACGTCGTGGCTCCAGCGAATGACAGCGTGTGGTGGCCTGCCGACGTCACGGGACTAATGACGCCTATTTTCACGATTTTAGTTTCATAACTGGTCACTACGAATGCACCAATCGGCCCGTGAATTTTAAAAAACACGGTTTTTAAAAATTCATTATAAATTGCCGGCTCAGCTCCGAAGCCTCATACTTGGTGTGAATGCTTCTGAGCATCATTTCTAAGCATTGAAAACATTTACAAGCAGCTTTTAATTCATTGCACAGTCTCTTCAAGGGCTACTTGCAGACTGAAAATTCAAGAATGTGCCCAGAATGCTCCCTTCTGTTTTCATTGAAGTTTTTCTTGGCAATGAAGAGGAGGCTACAGGGTCGCAGCTTCCTTGACTGTGTCATTCCACCAAATGGTTGAGCTGTATGCCTGGCACGGTCCCTCCCCCTCTCTCCTCTACGGCACCTTCATTTTGTCACTGGGGCGGTTGGCGCCATCTAGGGGAGGCTTCTTGCAACTAGACCTGCCCAGCCAACTTTTCTTCCCCCTCCCCACTCACTGGCTGAGCTGCTGGTCGTGCAGGGCGACCAGCTCCTCCCTGAGGGCCTGCTCCCGCTGGGTGCACTCCTGGCGGAAGTGGGCGAGCAGCTCCTCCTTCTCCAGGGCAAAGCGGCTGTGCAGCTGCTCCTCGACGCCCTGCCGCTCCTGGAACAGCATCTGGATCTGCCGGTCCTTCTCGCAAATGCACTGCACCCAGGGGCCACCAGAGAAGAACGCACTCCTCAATCGTAAATCCCGTGCAGAAACTAAAGGCACGGAACAGATTCCGTTAATAGCTGTCAACATGCCAAACCGACACTCCGTAACGAAAGACGCTTGCTTACCGTAAAAACATGTACGTAATACGGACCCACATTTAATACGAGGTGTAATTTGGGGATAGCAAAAACGGAAAAATACTTGCCATCTACGTATAATGCAGGTGAGCAAAGCTCACCGAAAGCATTTAGCTGCGCTACATTTTACACTTCTCTCAAGTCAAGACTCAGTGGACACTTACAAGGCGCGTCGAAAAGGGGAACACATCTCCCTAAGCCCGGTGCTGGCTCGCTTCCTCCTCTCGCACCGACACTATTGATCAGAGAATTTTATGCAGTGAAGAAGAGAGCACCTCAAACTTGCCCAGGCTAGGGTGGCTAGAACTCACGTGAGACACGCGGCCTTCCGACTGTTGTCAACGTGTTTGTAAACTGGTGCGCCACTTCGAGCAGAACATCTCGCACCACGTGCATGCGTAGACCTGCTCTGGCACATGTGCCCGCACAGGCACACTGCGTGAGCGCCCAGGAAGTACGGGAAAACCTCGTTCATACGTTAATAACACTGCGGGAAGAAAGGTATTATCCCGAATAACGTATGATCAAAACCACATAATTATGAAAAATGTAACTGCTGGATGAGGTACAAAGGCACTGATTGACAATTTCACTTCACAAGAACGTCAGTTAGCATTTCTTGGCACAAAATCTGAACAGACTCCTCTCTAGTGCTTGCAGAATTCAGTGTGGAAAGAACATCGCAATGCATCCAGTCCATCGACAGCAATGGCTAAGGTAACCAAAATCTCCTTGTCATTTCCGCATGCTTTGCCCTTTGCACCTATGTACTGCAGGAAAGCCACTGCGGTGGCCAACTGTTGCAGCGTTTCTGCTTTTCCTGCTGTGTTCCACAGACCCGGCCCACTCGTACGTAAGCGCATCGCCGTAGCCCACAGATGCCTTGCCCCCTTGCCATTAGGCCTTCACGCCCAGCTTCAAAAAAATGTGACGTAACTACCTCTCCCGAATTCTTTCCTTCCTCCATGGTTTGGCGCATTTGACATGATTGCCGGCCTCGTTTTATCAGTTTTTACCGTCCCGCTTCATCAATCGTCACGAGTGTTCCGGGTCTGGCAAGAGTTCGGCATTCGGTAACGGCTGCGTTCAAGAGGGCTGTCATTCTTTACGCCGAAGAAACAAACAACTGTGCACCGGGCCGCAGGTTGGATGTTTCGGAATGGGTGATACAGGTGTGGCTGCTGCAGTGAGGCAAAATTTTCTTCTGTTCCGCGCGATGTCATGGTGCGGACGTTTGTGAAGTGCGGGATTTCGCTTGATGACATGATGTGGGACCGCAGCAGTGATGATGACGGCAGCACTAATGAGGACGCCAGCACAAGGGTGGATGAGTGGTCCGGTCACTAATACTTTCACTGAAGACGTCCACGGGCAATGCCGTTTTTTTTTTTTTTTTTTTCTGGCATGCAATATGGGGGTGGGTCGACTTACATTCCAGTCAACTTACAATCATGTAAATACGGTACTGCACAGTACACAACAACATTGTTCAACGCGGCTGTCTCGGAGGCCCCTCCGCACCTCATTGAGATCCTGCACCTCTTCCTCGTGGCTCCTCTGCACGGAGCGCAGTTGCTCCAGCAGTCCCTCCTGTTCCAGCTCGTGCTCCAGGGTGGCCTTGGCAAGCGCAGCCTCGTGCTCCTGCTGCAGGCTGCTCTTCAGCTGCGCATGGCGAGCAGAGATAAACCCACATGTGATAAAGAAAAACTGCAGCTGCAAGTGTACAGAAATTCTAGTGTAGTGTGCCAACTGTGACGGGTTCCGCTACCGCCATGCGCCGACACTACGCTGCGTCTGACGACGACGAAGTTGCCCCCGCTTTCTTGGTGCTGGCTACGCCTGTCTATGCTGCCAGATCCTACACGGCGGTTCGGTCTCTTGAAGACGCCTAATAAACCCCTACACTAGGTGACGCCTAATAAGACGCCTAATAACCCCCCGAAAGCAGAAGGTTTGACAGCCGTCGCCGTAGCTCAGAGGTAGAGCACCGGACGCGTAATTCGGAGGTCGTGGGTTCGGATCCCACCGGCGGCATGTGGTTGTTTTTTCTTCTGCTTTTCTAATCAATTAGCTTTAAGCGATAACATATTCAGTAATATTCTAAATTGATCAACACCACAAAATAAATTAATTAAAAAAAAAATCCCCTGTGCCCCTTGGTTTCTGTGGCTGTTGGCTTCGGTCATATTTATAACGAGCCCCTCATTCCCCTCCCCTTGTTTCCCTACACTAGGTGTTTTTCAAACATTATTTGTTTACTGAGAAGCAAAAACAATACGCACGCACACTGTAAATGAGTTGCCCTTGAGCTACTCGCCAGATAGTGTTCGGGGTTCATTTGCCCTTTTGCTCATGGGGGATATGTTGCAACTAGTACATCCTATCCACTGAAATGAGTAGGGTGAGTTTTAGAGAAATCACAGGATAACCAACAGGGTGGAGATTTCAAACAAACAAGCAATTACTATTAACATCCAGCCGAGTGAATGAAAGTGTCAGAGCTTTCTCAAATTTTTGCAGTAATGTTCCCCCTTGTCGGGGCTTTTCATTTACAGCTGGAGGGCTTTTCCCTCATCTATGTCACTGATCAGTCCCATCCACTCTTTTGGATCGCATGCTGGAAAAATTAGTGTCACTGCTTTGGCAACAGTAGTTGGAATGCAAAAATTCCCTGTTGACTTAAGCTCGTATCTCTTGGAATACTGGTTAAGCCTAGGCATACGAGAATAGCAATTTTTTGGTTTGAAGCAAATTCGCAGTTTGCTTCAAATAATTTTGAAACAACTATACCGAATACTTCTGGCACACAAAAAATGGTTTGTGGGGGTTTAACGCCCAAAGCGACTCAGGCTATGAGGGACGCCATAGTGAAGGGCTCCAGAAATTTCGACCACCTGGGGTTCCTTCACGTGCACTGACATTGCACAGCACACGGGCCTCTGGAATTTCACCTACATCGAAATTCGACCGCTGCGGCCGGGATCGAACCTGCGTCTTTCTGGTCAGCAGCCGAGCACCATAACCACTGAGCCACTGCAGCGGCAAGGTGCACAAAAAAAGCCTGGACAGCATAACAGGCACTTTCAAATCCATGTATGTTTCAAACACATAAGGCCATTACACGAAAAAAAGAGAGAATGCATTGAAGCTGTGTTGACGTCCTGCAAAAACGACCATTGGAAATTAGACTTGCATGTAGAACCGACATAATTATGGTGTGTAAGACCTATCAATGAGACCACCAACTGCTGGTCTCAATCGCGATTGCGTCTGTAAAGTTGGGGCTTTGGTTGCGCGTGCACCGCTGTGCCATCCCGGAGGACGTATACTGTACCGAAACCACACGCAGCAAGACTTCCAAAACGTTTTTCGCTCGAGATGAACACCTTGCAATTTCGAGTACCAAAAACATTCGGATCAAAACGAATATCGAATCCTTTACTACCGGACCGAATATTCGAAATTATCGAACAGTCGCACATGCCTACACAGAAGGCTCGTTAAAATATCGGGTACTTTATCTCGAAATTTTGCGCTGTGTGTACGACATCAGAGTTAATGGTGGTTCATTCCCTCAGCGCACCACACAACTCGTCGAAGGAAGACGACATCACATGCGTGTCGCATGCGAATGTGCGTGAATGAAGATGAGTGCATGGAGGAGTGTGCATGGAAGCGTGCTTGTGAGGGCCCACCCACCGAGCTGAGTGCCAGGGCCGAGTCGTTGCGCAGGCTATCGGCCAGCTGGGTCAGCTGCTGCAGCTGCTGCTGGTACAGGTGCACCTCCCGGTGGGCATCCTCCAGCTTGAGGCGCTCCACCTCCAGGTGGTGCCGGTGGTCTTCCTCCGCCGACTCAAACTCCCGCCGCACCCGGTCCACCTCAGCCGCCACGGAGGCGGCCTGCACCAGCGACATCCGCAACTCTCTGAGAACACACGTGGCATGCTCACACTTGGCACCTAGATGACGACAGCCAATGTAAATCAGCTTTTCACATGAAAGCCTGGTACCTGCCGTGCGCCTCAGAGTTGAGAACTGTCGCAGACAACGCAGCAAAAGGTTTCCAAGCAGAGAACATAAAGTTTACAATAAAAGAGCAGGAGAATGGTTACGAATAGAGTGTGTAGCTAGGAGCACACTGGCTCCCTAGTAACTAAGTACGAGTTCAGCACGTGTTCGACGTGCAATGTGTTCGACAATTGCCTGCAAAGAGGCAGACAAAGCAAGAAACAGGAAGTATGTTAAACATGTATGTTAAACATGAAACATGTTAAAGCAACAGATGCCGCTTGCTAAGGTGTACGCAAGTTTGGCAGAGAGTACGTATGCGTCAAACACAGCAGAGTACAGGCCTTTGACGAATGTGACAACCATTCCTGCAGTGACTATACAGTGAACCCATAGCCATCACTGTCATATAAATGACGTAACATCATAAGTGCCTCATAGCATTTTTTCAATTACTGCTCATACAATACATGCCCTGCTATCAGAAGCTATAAAGCAGAACAGAAAAGAACCAACTTCTCCATACTTAAAACAAATGCTTTTGTCTCCATGTACACTACAGGACACAGGACTGTATCAATGCTACTGCTTGTATAGTAGGCTTTCTCAGTCTTTTTAGCCTTGGCAGAACCCAAACAGCTTTCACAAAGAGCTGAAGAACACCACAAAAGGGACATGCAGACTTACCAGCCCCGGAAAAATGCTCATATTCAATTAACAATAGCCATGTGATGAAACATTCCAGAATAAGCAACTGCAATATGATTAATAACTAAAGAAAAGTGGGTGGACAGAAAGTTGGGGGTTCAGGTATGCGTGGATTCAGGTGCTGGGGGAACTCAAACAGCACTCCAATGAACCAGAGGACTCCGTGGAACCCAGTATGGTAAACCCTAGAATAGAGCGACCCACGGCCACTCGCCTTTTCGTTTTCCAGCCTCGCGAGCAGGGCCTGGAGGGCTGTATCCATGGCAGCGCCAATGAAGGACGCCTCCTGGCTCAGCATCTGGCGGGCTGCGGCCAGGTCCGAGCGCAGGGAGGCGGCATCCGAGCGGGAGCTGGCGCACGCCGCAGCCGCCACCTCACACAGGCCGGTCAGGCTGTGCCTCAACTCAAGCCTCTCGGCACGCTCCCTCTCCAGCTCCTTCTGCACGCGCATTCGAGAACGGTCGTTGCAGGAGAAAAAGTGCCGCACTGTCTTCCGCCGAAACGAGAGCAGAAGCCCAGAACACTGTCTCTGTTTCAGTGGCACCCTTTGAAAAACCTACAGCATTTAGTAAAACTGCAAGGATGACACTGCAGCCATTACACATCATTAGGTGCTACACCACAGCTACAAGACAACAAACGACACTTTGACAACTTTTATAGCTGTATTGTTGCCTGGCCACAAATAATGTTGCTGCCCACTTCACAATGCAATTGGATTTAAAAATGCCTAATTTCATTGCACTCTTGCATGTTGAAAGGGCCAAGCAACATCTGACTTTTCAAGACTTGCACACCCTGCCTGAGCACTGTTTTCTGACGACTTCAACAGCCCGTATAAAGTGGCTCAGGTTTGCTTGCCCGAAGGCCGATCTGTCACACAGTAGGATTTGAGCGAAACACTGCCACTGGTGGTTGCCGAGAGGCGCGGTGAAACAGAATTCGCGCCAGTTGCGATTTTCCCCAGCGGCGGTTGAGCCCGGCGGCGGGGACTCCGTCCTAAGCATCCCCATGCGCGACCCCCCCCCCCCCCCCTCACGCACACACTTCTGTCTGGTCTCCGACGGTGAGAAAGCAGTTGTCTGGCCAGTGACCTCCTGTACGCGGAATTCCGGCTCGAGCGTCTGCGGGGCCAGCCGGGGCTCGCCGCGGGACGTTTCGGCGCGATGGTTTACGTTTCGTCGTCGCCTCTGATTCGTCGGTCCCGGGCCCCGGGCTGCCTGGGGAGGGAGAGAGGGGGACAGAAACTACGGGGGGACTGTGGAATGTGGCGGAGAGCAGTCGAGGTGGAGATCTTGGATGTGGCGGTGTGCTAGCTAACCGCGCGTGTGTGTGAAGTGTCAGCCGAGAGGTGGTCGGCTCATCGCGAAGTGTCTGGGCAACGAGTAACGACTCCGGGGACCCGACATCGACAGCCCGACGCCTATCTCGGACCGGACCTCAACCACCCGAACAGTTAAGCCCCCGCCACTCCCACATTTACGAACTATACCCTAAATTCGTTCCTTTAAAAGTGCCTTGCATTTGTATTTCCTCTCGCCTGTCATATTTGATACTGTGTGTCAAAGCTAAAGTTTGTTCCGTCTGTCCTGTGTCTATGCTGTGCTATTCCTGATGAATTGGTGAAAGTGTTGTTCTCTTTGTTAATTAAATTCTGTCCACTCTCATTTCCGACTCCTGTGTTGTGCCTCCGGTCAGCGGCTGGCCAGGCGTGGACCTATCGCCGGTTAGCCACTCGGTCCTGCTTAAGATCTGGCACCTGGGTGGAGGTGTTTGTCTCTCCTCCCCTAGAACTGGTAACAGAGAGTGTGGAGCCCATTGGTGGCGTGCTCCCCACTTCGTGACACGCGGGAACGGGAATTTTTAAAACTTACTTGTAAACTATCGGCCCAATGTTGAGGACTTGCACGAGGCATGCGCGCCCAGAACTGTCTCATAGGCCCCGTTACTATTACCCCCACCATTTTCCTTTTCGTATCTGACTGCGCTGTCCACATCACGGCGTCGTCTGGAGTCAAATCTTCACCTGAGCAGCCAGGAGAGCGGCGTTCTTCTCTTCCAGCTGGCGCTGGAGTTCGGCAGCCATGCCAATCTGCTGGCTGGGCACCGCCGCAGCTGACGATGGCCCCACGGTGCTGGGCAAAGGGGCCACACCGTTGCTGTCCGATATCGACGAGGGCATCGACTCGTCTATGTAGAAGTCGGCCGTCTGGAAGTCCTGCGAGGCATGGCCCTGGGGTGAGAAGAAACGGACAGCGGGAGGAAGAAGGAGCTTCCGGCGTGGACCCATTCTCAGATAGGCAGCGGTTTTCCAGCAGCTTCGGACAAATCGGGTAAATGCCCCAGAAATTGCTCCCCACAAATCTAGGCTGAAAACTGCACAGGTGGTCTATGCACAGGTGGCAATATACAGTATATACTGCACATCACAACCTTTTTAGCGTTTTTTTTAGGCCATGTTCAAAAAATTTTCGCATAATTTGTGCACCGCCTTTTTGAAGCCTTAATTTAAAGAATAAAAGTGCACAAATTACGCAAGTAAATACGGTGTTAACTTCCCCCGGAATGAACCACAAAGGCAAAATTATGCACACATGGAACAGGTCTTTTGGGTGACCTTTTTTTTTTTGTTCAAGTTACAGGCTGCCAATTTCAGGTTGCACCCTTACGCCTTACACGAGTGTAGGGTATTCAAGAATAACTCTAAGGAACCGAAGGATTCCACAGGACCTGGTTTGAAAACCCCTGAAATAAGACAACTGAGTGCTGACAACGCTGCCATTGCTAAAGACTCCATACCAGGGAGTCTGGAGAGCACAGGACGGTGTCCTGGGGAGCTGCCATGCCCAAGATGTCGGCGGTGACTGCTTTGAGGCCGACCGGAGACGAGGGATCATCAGTGACTTCTTCAAATTCATCATCAGACGTGGCCAGCTTTGGGGTGCGCTCATGGTCCTCAGCGCTGGCACCGTCGGGGCATTCTTTTTCACCAGTACTCTGAAGAAAAGAAGGAAGAAAACCATTTAACCCAAAGAAATAAAAAATGGCTTTCTTTCCACAAAACTTCTGCACTCCAAGCTGAAAAGTAGTCAGTGCACAGACACTGATCTTCCCATACAGTATTCAGTTTTTTGGCTTGATGTTCGCAGTTCAATTGAGATACGTACCTCCTCAACTAAACCTCGAACATATTAAACAACCTAGCAAAGCTCACTGCTCTTCTAAGTTACCAACTGCCTTCTAACATCCAAGTCAACAGCCCCGGAGATTCTCAATCACTACTGAACTCAAAAAAATTGCACTGCCGCTATGCGACAAACTCGATCGCCATTAAAAGATTCCGTCACCTCACACCGCGGTGCTGTGGCACCACCAGTAATTTTGCAGGCAAGCTAGCAATCAGCCTACAAGTTCAACCTAAAAAGGTTAAAAACAAAATGTTTAGTCACTACATTAATATTAAACACTATTTGAAATTAATTTTGTTGTTTCAGACAAGTTGTGTATCATTCCTGCATTCTCGTAGAAGCTGGTGTAGGTTGCTTTCATATCGCTGGCAACAGTGGTATGAATGTCGCTTGCTGCAGTGTTCTGTCAAAATTTTGATGTTCGATACCAAATTTGATTTCTGAAACCAAAAATTTGACATTTGTACACCTCTAGTACGCTAGAGTATTGGCAATCTCTAGGCTTACCTTCACTTGGAATCCACTCCGTTACCCTTAACGACCACCAGCTACGTTACCTTCGCACAACATGCCTTGCCCAAGACCATTTCTTCCTCTTGATTTCGGCTGGGATGTCATTAACTCATTTTCGTTCCCTCACCCACTTTGCTCTCTTCTCGTCTGTCAATGTTACACCTGTCATTTTCCTTTCCATAGCCAGCTATGCTATCGTCAATTTAAGCACTGGAACTTTCGTGCACTAGTACTGCACAAATCATGGATTTTCGACACTAGCAAGCTAAAAATAAACAAAGCTCTTTTGCACTGCATGCATGTTTCATTAATGACTGGCAAAGACGATGCAGACCTGAGTTGTTTCCACAGGCCCCTCAGGTTGACACTCTGTAGTTTCCGGAGGCGGCTGCTGCTGCTGCGCACAGCAAGATGACTGCTGCGTGCTAGACAATGCCTCGGCTTCCCCCTGTGACGACCGGCCGCTACAGTGTTGTGCACTGCCCGGGCACTGCGGCACGATGGCTGGCAGCACGAATGGCTCCGGCGTGCGGAGCAGCTCCGACATTTCCGGCAGCGCATTCCGGAGAACTTCCAGGTCCTCGGGGGACAGAGGCGGCAGGTTGTCGTCAAACGACCTGGGATTCCGGGTCTGCAGGAAAAAGGCAGGACACTGACACGCCTGCCCCCAACTGGTGTTCGAAGCAAACGCAATGCTGGCGCACCATGCGACGCTCCCAGCTCGACGCAACAGAACACCTCCCACCGTTGCCGAATGTCCTCGGCTGACACACAAGATGGCGCCACTGATGCAATCGCCGAGATAACGGCTCGTTTTGTTTCGTCGTTACCGCTGACGATGCAAATATCTGACTTTTCTTGATCAATTCAGGCAAGTACCCCCAAACAAACATAGCACAAAACAATTCTGCCGACCAAGCTCCATTTCTGTGCAAAATTTGAGCTCGAACAATTGACTACTGCGGCTGTGAGAAGCATTCTATGGCACACAATTAATTGCAGAGCAGACTGTAGAGTGAAACAATAAACAGTAAGTTGATTTCGTTTTCTGCTGTTGAACGGTTTCGTTTCCTGCTATGGACTGAAAATGTTGACTGGTTAGTGGAGTAACACAGGGCCACGGGCCATTGTAGCCAACGGCCATTTTTTATAACTAGTACCCACTATAGCATCCATTGTTACACATCTTCCTTACCACATAGCTTAACCTGTCATAGGAATCTCATTGACTGCTTTGAGGACCCTCTTCCCCCCTTAAAAAAGTTGGCCCTGCCCCCTCACTCACCGCAAATGGCGGCGGGAGGTCGTCCATCCCAGGAAAGAGGGCATGCAGGAAATGCTTGGAGAACTGGCTGTTGAAGTCCCTCCGGGCCTGGACTTCGTTCTGGTGAAGCTGCTGGCACTGCGACGACAGGGTGCCTGCCCACTGCACGCATTGGAGAAAAGAAAGATACAGAAAAAAAAAGAAAAGCGGGACATTAGGCACAATCCGTGAGCTCAAAGTCAGAAGCATTGAAAATGATTTGTGTTCCACTTTGTCGCAAGATGCTGAAACAGCAAAACAAGTTCAAACATCTCAATTTTTTGTGCCCAGGAACGCCGTAGGTCAAGCCGAATAATATGCCTCTCGTTGTTACTCTTGTTTCGCTGCAATGCAACCAACATCAGATGTTGTGATTTAGGAAACAATCTGACCACTGGCTTTAATTTCCCTAAGAGTGGCGCTGAAAGAAGTCCTCCCTATTCCGAAATTCTCCTTTTCGTGTGCACTCAAAGGTCCCACAAAGCCCGACCGGCACGGAGTTCCTCAAAATTATCTAGAGGGAAAAAAAAAGGCAGCAGTGACTTGTCAAATTCACAAAGAGAGCTTCGTCCACTCTGGGAATACCAGGAAGTGAATTTTGTATTTGGTTTGGCTGGTGTAAGGCTAAATACATGGATAAAGCTGAGAAATCACAGCTGCGATTCATTCCATACTTCCTTGCATAATGAACAGGTTTCTACCTAAAAGAAATCTGAAAATTTAGGAGGTGCGTTTGTCACACGAGTTCAAGTATACAGAAAAATTTGCGGCAACAAAAACGAGGGGAAATGTAGGCAGGCTTTGACTTCTTCCTTTGAATCCTACTGCTGGAACAGCATTCAGCACAAAGCCCAACTGCAACAGGTTGCTACAATCCTAAGCAAGGCGGGTCAAACGAAGAAGCCCTTTGTTTCTAAAGCGTGGTTTTTAGTGGTGCATGAATTCTTCCTGAAATATCCTTATTGCCTGTTCATTTCATGAGATGGCACTTTATATTTATCGCATTGCTTAGATGTTCTGACGTTCAGAAAAAAAGAAAAGAGCACCTAAGAGTGTTTACTATCATCACCATTAGACTGTGTGTCAAACGAAAAGGGTGTTCAATGTGCAAGTAAAAACGGTACACATTCCTAACAATACTGACTAAGACGGAAAAAAAAAAATACAGAAAACCTGGATGTAACGAACCTCTATATAGCGAACTCCTTGATAATGCGAAGTTTCTCAAGTCCTCAAGGCTGCCCCCACTGAAGCACCTGTTGTCTTGATATAACGAACTCGCTACGCTGACTATCTGTTAGTTTGTGCTCAGGTATGAAATTTGGCAGAAAAGTTTAATGACGACAAAGCACAAACTGACATGAGAGGAATGTCTACGATCGCAATGAGTGACCGCAGTTGACACGATGCGCCATGCTCCAGAGCCGGGAGCGCTTCTCCGCTGCTTCTGCTTTTGGAATGCCATACCATGGGGCATTACTACAACAGATTGTGCTCAAAAGCAGCAAAAAATAATAGGACATAGCAAAAAAAAAAACGGTGCAAGCAGTGTGCGCCCATCGTTGCAGCATGGTTACTCGCATTATTCCCGCACCGATTTCGTGTTACTCCGGCGCCGGAAGTGAGGACGGCCCTCAGTGCCGGCAACGCAAAGCGATGAGTCCATTTCGTGGGACAACTGCGGCGGGCAGACTGAGAGAGGGAACATTCATGAAGAAGCATGTGCCTCCATGACCGGTCTACGGTGACGGCATGACCGCATGTGCTCTCTCCTAGCTCTGCCGCGGTGCCCTCGCCTTCCCCACTCTCACCCCACTCGTAGTGCAAGCAGCGACGGTCATGCCATCAGCCCGGCCGCAAAACGGTTCTCGGCATTCATGACTAGAAGTAACAGGCTTTGCTATAAACATTTTCTAGGTGATTTCACAAGCATTTATTTCTCATTTTGGCTTCCACTCTGCATTGTCCTTTCTTGAGTCTTCTCGCGTAAACAGCACAAAATGAAAACCTGGATGAAACGAAAATTTCATTACACCCAGGTTTATTTCTTGAGTCTTCTCGCGAGAACTGCACACAATGAAAACCTGGGTGTAACAAAGATTTCTTTACACCCAGGTTTAACTGCATTAATCCTGTAGTCACAAAACCTCAAAGACATTCAAATGAGAAGGCCCATTCATACTCTGACGTTCTCGGTGCATGGGTGAGCACAGGTTGTGATCAGACATGTGGAGTTGGTGATGCCACTCCAGGTGCAAATTTGGCCTCTCTACAATCGAGCCATTCTGACCGCATCACGGCAGATGTGGCTGGAGAAGTGCATGCGCAAACTGCGCAGGACATCCAACATGCCACTGCCATGAATTCGTGAAGCAGCGAGCTGGCCGAGAGAGCAGGAATCTCTTCGGCAGGACCGGCTCCCGCCATGAAGTAGGCACCCGTTTTTGGCGCTGGTACGGTGAGTGTGTGTCCGAAGCCACCAAGCACTCTGGCAGTCAATCACTGTGCACCGTCAAGCCGTGTGCATGTGTGTTATGTCAGAGTATAAACGTGCCTCAATTGTCTGAAACATTCTAGCCGACCAGGAACAAAAGTGGGTGTCCACTGTTCTAAACCTCCCAGACGCAGGAAGGGAAGAGGAAGAGGCAAGGGTGCTTGCCTGCAGGAACTGGCAGGAGAAGTGGCGGCGCCTGATGACTTCGGCCACAGCACGAAGGTACGTGTGCGGGGCCACGTGGATCTGGCGGCATATCTCCAGCTGCCTGCGCAGCCGCCTGGTGGACTCCAAGCAAAACACATGGTGCAGCTGCACCTCAGAGATGGCCTTCTCCACGTAGATTATCCACCTGCATGGGAAAGGGCAGGCAAGGTGACTGGTATAAATCTACCTGGAGTACCCAAACAGCCGCATGGGTAAAAAAAAATGCAATTGGTAATGAAATCAGTAAAGGATAATGAGATCTATGTTCTCGCTGCTTAACCTGGGCACGAATGCTAACAACGCTCACGAGGCAGACATTAAGGGGGGACACCCCTCTTAGAACTATTTTTTTTATTTATGGACAGATTTACACCAAATTTTCACTGTTTGTACATTTTCATGTGCTGATTCTAAAACTGCAAACAGTTTCCCCCTGCAGCAGTAAGTTTTGTATTTACCGTATCATGAAAAATATGTCTTTTGTTTGGAGGAAGTTTGGTTAATTAACATAAGACCTTGTGGAGAAGATTACTATCTATAAATGATCTAGAATCACCAAGGAGTGCAATAAGGCATAAATGAGCATTCTAGGACGACTTGGACGAAAGTTACAGCTGGTCAAACATTACAGAGAAAAAGCTCATTTTGACTACTGAGACAAACAATTTATTTCCAAAATTTTCCTGAGGAAGCAGTAGTTTAAATTTAGCCTTATTGCACAACCTGTGCATTTATCTTTCTAGCACAAAAAGAATTGTAGTAATAGCTAATATAGAATTGGAGATATCGCTCCTCCAAAATTCTGTGCATGCCAAAATTTCAGTTTTGAGAAATCGAAAAAAACGTTTTTGGCATTATTTTTGTGGCACTAAGGGTAACTAGAAATCACTGAAGTGAGTTCTGGCTGGTTTCTGATATAAAAGCACCATTTCCCGTCGACATAACTGCGGTTGCAACAAGCAAATTACCGGCGAATAGATGGCATTGTTTGGAGGAGTGCCTTTGCACTGTGACCTCCCCCAAGCTGCAGCGCGCGATTCTGCCTCACAACGGCGCTGTGATTGCAGTCAGCCCCTAACAAACGATACGTGCTCTTTGCTCATCTTGCCCCCCAAAACATTGAGAAGCAAATTTATTTCGTCAAGGTTTCCCATTCCCCGCTTTGAGGGACGCCGTTTCGCGGCCCCCCGCTGGTGCCGTGTCATCAGGTTTATCGGAGATCTCGATCTATCGCGCGTGCTGGTGCTGGCTGTCAACGGAAGCTGCTTAGGTATCGCTTTTTCATCTGCACAGTCACAATTACGCTGTCTGTACGTGGCAGGAATCGCCCTGATAAGCAGCGCTGGCATTATCAGGTCATCAGGAAGCCTCCGCGCTTTATCGCTGATTGTATGATTGTAGATAACGCGTCGGGGCCGCATGGCTGATTATAGATAACGGGAGACGATGCAGCCTACACAACGCGCTTCGCTTCCTATCTGCTTGCTTCCTATCTATACCATTCGCTCCTGCAGGATGAGTGTTCAATCCTCGCTGTCACGCTAAGCATGGGGGGTTACGGCGTTATTGGACTGTCCTGGAGCGTGGCTGCTGAATGTAGACACAAGGATGCAACGATACAGCGTTCCCAGCGCGCTTTGGATCAATATCTTTTAGTGCTTTTAGACTAAGACTTGCGTAAATTGAAATATTTCGCGCTTAGCGCCCCACAAACCTCACTTCGCCGTGACAGTGGGACTGCCCGACCCACACAAAATGGCGCCGGGCTGCAAACGGTCGACGCCGTCAACCAACCAAAAGTCGCCATTTTGGTCACGTGATTTTGAGAACCAATAGCAGAGCGCGTTTTGCTCAATTTTGTTTCTTTGTTTGCCGCTGCTTGGGCTTGCTCATAGTTGCCAACCGGAGTATGGAAATAGCCTGAATCGAGACCTTTCAAACGAAACCAAAATGGCGCCGGCGGAGCGCGTATTTTTCGAACTGCGGGCAGTCAAAGTACAGAGGCTAGAAGGTTTTCCTAGTGTCGTGAACGGCCGCCGTTTCAAGGGGCCCCTGTGAAACCGGTTTGGATGCACAACGTAGGTGGCGCTGCAGCTGCCAGGCGTGCGGCTTTTGGCGCGCTATGCAAGCCGCGCCGTTCGCCCAGCCAGTTGGCAAGTGCGCGCGGGCGATTTGTGACATTGAAGGTATGTTGAAGGTGATGCCACACATCACGCAATCACATGTGCATCCAAACGCATTCGAAAAAATGCGAGTAAACCTTGCATTTCAGCTGTTCAGTCAGGAGGTACTAAAGGCTATTTTCTTTTACCGGGACCATTTGCAAAGGGACAACGTCAGAAACATCGAACCGACAGAACGGTTTGTAAAACTAATGGAAAGACTAATTTTTATAATGTCATCTAGAATGCCATCAAAAGGCCTTCGTGCCGATTCAAGTGCACAGTTTTTGGATGAGTTCATTGTTTTTCTCAAGGAATGGGAGGAACATGCTGCACAGTATGGTGGCGGCTTTTTAAGTGCAGGAACTGCCCTTGGGCTGCGTGTAACGCTGCAAAGCACACTGTCGCTTGTAAAATACCTGACCACGTCGCTGCAATACAAGTACTTGTTGACTGCAAACCTAAGCCAAGACAGGATGGAGAATGTATTTGGGATTGTGCGCCAGTGCTTCGGTTGCAATGATCATCCAACTATGGGGCAGTTTTTGATAATTATCAACAACCTTTCTTTCTACAGCCTCGCAAAGCCTCCAAAAGGAGCAAACGTACCTGCAGAAGTCGTGACTGCCCTCTTGCAACCATCTGATGTTCCCAAAGAAAAAAATGAACGAATAACTGAAATTGTCGATAATTTACTGGATGGCGGAAACTTGGCTTCTGCTGCAGAGCTGCTCGAGGAGCACAGCAGCCTGAGCGATCATCAGGGCTGTGTAGACAAAAAAAGTGCCAGCAGACTAATTTTTTATGCAGCTGGGTATGTTGTAAGAAAAATCCTTAAAATATTTCCTTGCCCCGAATGTGCAACTTGTTTCAGCACTTCGCCTTTGCAAGCCGATCGAGTCAAACAACAATGCCTCACTTACTCGAAATTTTTACCATGGAGGCTTAGTTTATCCATCAAGGCCAATTGAACAGCTCATAGCTAAGCTTGAGGACGCATTTACGGTGTTTTTCAGCCGCAATGAGCTACACGCAGATAGCATGGTCAGCTTTCTGCATTTTCTTCAGGGACGTGAGCTTCAAGGTGTGGGCTGCGCAGAGCATGGACGTCGAATTACGACAGAAGTGGTCAAGTTTTACGCCTTGACTAGGATGCATTTCCTTGTAAAGTCGGTAAACAAAGAGCGCGGCGCGCAACGAGAAAAGAAAAAGTTGCTGAAAATGAGGCGCTGTCAGTAGTCTCGCACAGGGCACTTCGCACAAAAAAGGCATATGTTGTCATGGAACCTTGTGTAATAAAGACGTTCCACCCTGCAATTTGTGCCGCTTCCTTTTCTCATTTCGGTATCATGTACAAAATGCGTTTTTACGCTTCTTTACGGCGCAGTAGGTGAGGCCCGACGTGACGCTTGCATTTGCTCCTGCCGCGGCACACTGTCGGTGTTACAGCTAGTCCGTGTCGAATCTAAATGAGAAGAGAACCTATGCCAGTGTTTGCACCGTATTTAACACTTTAACGCCTTGTCAAAGCAGTGATAGCAACCCACACACGATCAACCGACTGAACCAGCGAGCAATACCCTAGGGGCTTCTTGCGCCCGCCCGCACGCCAGCGGGCGGCAGCGCCATCTGCCTTGAGCATAGCAAGTTATTTCAGCTGCGCCGGCCCGGTCGCGACACTAGGAAAACCTTCTAGCCTCTGTAGTCAAAGTTCGGTGCGATTAGACCTCAATTTAAAGGGCCGCGCGCGCGGTTTCACGTCTTTGGAACGCTATAACTCATGAATTAGGAAGTATTTTTCAACGAAAATTTGTTGATAGCTGCGCAATCACCTCAGGATCGCGAAAATGGAAAGATTGAAAATGCGATTTTTTGACCAATTTTCGGCCGCAAAGAGCCGTGTCCCCCCTTAAGAGAAGAAGTTGTGAACCTTTCTAGCCTAAGGTAACCCCAATGGCTTTCAAAAGCTGCTGAGTAGGGGCATGCGAATACATATATTTTTTTTTTTCCCCACAGACCCAGTGTGGTGCAAAGTCAGCCTCAAATGCACTAGAGAAGGAGAGAGGATGATGCCAATGATGGTGCTGTGTAAAGGTGTGTGTTCTGGCCTCCTTTAAGCCCTAGCAAACTGTGGCAGCTGCTACCACTGTTGCTATGCGAAGGTTTGAAACACAAATGGAATAAGTGCTCAGAAATCTCAAAAAGCCCTCTAAGGACGAAGCCCACTTTCGGGAACCTGTGGTCTAGCACAAACACACAGAACAACAAATTAATGATTGTTGGTGGCTTGGAGACCAAGAACTCACAGCTTTACTCACAAAAAAATAAATAAATAGGAAACAGTTCAGCATAGCTAAACGTAAAATGTCACGTAGCAGCATTAGTTACGATGAGCACTTAAGGTCCTTGTGTGCTGTGAATGCAGAAGCATCTTTTAGCCTAAAGTACACTCTAAACAGGCAAAATTAGTAAAACCAGCAGCACAGCCAATTCTGCCCTGCCCCACCCGTAAACTTGTGTTTGTGATCTATGCAGCCTGTTTTCATCAGCATAGCAATGAAGAAGCAGAGCGTGTGAGCTACACGTGAAGCACGTGCACACGAGTAGCCATATTGTTTGAGAGGAACAATAAATGTGTGGTCCCTTTACCAGCCTAACATCTTACAAATGTCTTCCCGAAACCCACAACACCAAATTTAAGATAGAAATACGAGAGCTAGAGCTCTTCTGCGCATGTGCTGGACACTTGAGTTTCTTCCCACAGTTTCCATTCTTGAAGAGGCGACAGCAAAGCAACCCCTCCTCACCGCAGCCTGTCCTTGAGGTTCTTGGACAGCTCATCCTTGGCAGAGACGCAGCGACGCCGAATGTCCCGCAGCCCCTCGTGGTTCTGCAGCATGATTTTCAGCTGCTTGACGTGGCTCTCGCTCAGGTCGGGCAGCACACTGGGGTCCTTGAGGCGGGAGAAGCTCGACTGGTTCTGCACAAACGCCTGCACAAGCAGCCCCACGGGGAAACGTCAGGCACAGAGGAATGGGGAGACGCCATGCAGTCGGCACAAGCAAAGGCACTACATCGGCTAGTAGGCTTGAAAGAGTTGTGTGCTGCGCACATGTATTATCAGGGACAAAAATCTCCAGGACGCGGCAACCACAGCGTATACCTTTTACTAGTTGGCGGCTTGAGACCCCACTTGTAAAAGCGAAAGTTGCACTTGTATGCCATTTACCGTATTTACTCGCATATTAGGCGAACCCCCAGTTTGGTCGCAAAAAATCATTTTTTTTTATTTCCGCGCATACAGTGCAGTCCACTTATAACGATATCGAAAAATCCGGAAAAAACGATCGTTATAACCGATCATCGCTATATCTGGACTGTCATAAAAATGGCTGCCAAACTTACCTCTGTAGCTCCTGACTCAAGTTTTACACTTGCGCTGAAGAACAGTAATTGCAGAACGTACGATTTGTGAAACAACGCGTTTATTCGTCACGTTTAACAAGTGCCTCAAGCGTTAGGTGCGCTAAAGTAATTTGATACGGGCACTTGCTTGCGTGGCAGTTGCAGTTACACTACTGCAGTGTGCACAGCATCCAGCTGCTGCGCGTACACTGGCGGCAACCCTTTCGCGTGCATAAAGTCGATCAGTGATTCTATCTTGCACAGCGCACTTTGCGTAGTCATCAGTGTCGAAGGTGGGCCAGTGTCAGTTTCGTCGTCGCTGTCGCTGCTGCCGCCGCACTCTGCCGTGACAACACATTCTCGGTGACCTCCTCGCAGAACGTAGCAGCACTATCTGCACTTAGGAACTCCTCCATGGACGTACCATTCATTTCGTCAACATTTGCGGCGTGCTCCCAGAGCTCAGTAATGTCCGCAGCTTCCACCGTATCAGTTTCCACGTCAGGGGGGGTTTCGTCCTGGCGCACAAAGCCCGCCTCCTTGAAGCAGTTTGATCTTCAAGTCTGCGGCCTGCTCTGACGTGCCAGAAACACGATCGGTCGCTAAAATTAGCCATTCCAGTACGCGTCGCCGATACAATGCTTTGAAATAGGCGATCACGCCGGCATCCAACGGCTGCAGGCACTGCGCTTGTTCTGCTCTCGTACAGGCGCGCGAGGGGCGCCCCGCTTCTCTTTTTTTCCCTCTCCCTCTTTCATCGGCTGCAGGCACTGCGCTTGTTCTCATCTCTTACAGGCGCGCGAAGGGGTGAAGGGCGCCCCCGCTTCGTTTTTTTTTTCTCTCTCTCTTTCCCATCGTCTTCCGTAGCCTAGGCGATGCGGCGGACACGCGGAGCAACTCGCGCCATCTTGCGGCACTTACGCCAACTCGCGCCATCTTGCGGCACTTACGCCAACTCGCGATGCTCGCTTGTGGCCGCCGCGATCTCCTCCGGCGGCGGCGCGCGCCACGATCACGGAGGCCACGGCTCGCTCTCCGTGGCTTTCGCAATCGGCGCGCACGGAAAAAATGGCGGCAGGCATGGCGAACTCGCGCATCCGAAGTTTTCGCCCGATCTCGGCACCGTTCAAGGAAACTTTGCACTGCGAATGTCACGCTCAGCATGGAAAACGATGTCCAGAAGAAAAAATTCTGATCGTTGTATCCGATATTCGGTCACGGACATATCGTTATATATGGCTTTTTTTTCCATAGCCTCAATGCATAAGTTGATACTCTTAAGTCAACTTATCGTTATAACCGATATATTGTTATATGTGGTATCGTTATAAGTGGACTGCACTGTAATAGGTACACCCCAAACCTGGCACTGTGATCAATACTGTATTTACACGATTGCAAGCCGACGACTCACCGCCCCCACTCCTCTTCCCGCCCCCCCAATCTTTATTTTAACCAAGTTTTTGCTGAACTGACTACTAGACCTCACTAGTGCTGCTGCCGTCGCAGCTGCTGCGCACCCACAGCACATACTACGACATCGCGTAGAACAGCCGCACACAGTTTTCAGGGATGCTCACTTTAAACGTCTGTTTCGAAAGCTTCATCTCCAGCCGGAAACGTTCCCGACTTAGGCCCGCGAAAACCTCAGCGCTTGGAGTCGCGTACGAAAATTTAGGTACGCCACAGTCGCAACTGCCACACTTCTCGGCCACGTCAAATTTCTGACCTGCTGCACGCTAGCCGTGTTCGAGAGCAAACTCCCAGCCGTGCAGCTATTAAGGTCCTTGCCCGTCGAGCTAAAACAGCAACGCTCGGCGGCAAAACCACAGCAACAATGAACTAACGCGCTGCTGCAGATACCGGCACTTGACAGCCACAAAAAAACTGGACCTGGTGATGCTGATGGCGATAAGGATAGCGAAAGCTCGCGGCGGAGGAAAAAGTTGATGACGATGAGCTTGGCCTCGGGCGCCATCAGTGGGCGGCATCTGGAAGCTCCTGTGCGCGTGTGTGGCCTCCGCGATCATGCGCCCGTTGCGCGCAGCCAGAGCTGATCGTGGAGGCCTCAGCGCGTGCATTTCGAAGGCTATTTCCGCGACGGTCGTGGAAAGTTTCGATGCGGCTCTTACACGGATTTTTTAAAAAAATATTTTCTTTGGGAAAACGAGGTGCAGACCGTACACGAGTGCGTTTATGCGGTATGTTCAATTTTGCGAGTCAAAAAATTTCCGGAAATTTTACCCCGCGTAATAGGCGCACCCCGAACTTTGAGCCGGATTTTCTGGAAAAAAAAGTGCGCCTATTATGTGAGTCAATACGGTATACATGCAGCAGCCAAATGAGGCGATTGCTAAAAAGCCCGGAAACTGGTCCATTTCACGGATTGTGATAGAAGTTTTATGATCTGTTGGGCTACAGCGACACATGGGCTATCAGGGAAGCTGTAGTGGGGGGCTACAGTCTAACTTAGACCAGCACGTGCCGACACATCGCACATACATGGGCACTTTTACATTTTGCCTCCTTCGAAATACAGCCGCCGCAGCCGAGCTTCTATCCTGCATCCTTGGTATCAGTGGCCAAATCCCAAAGCCACTGAGCCACCACGCCAGGCTGACCAATCAAGGGCAAGGCAAGGCAAGAGGGCCGCTGACCTGCATGTGTTCCTGCTGGTCCTGGACTAGCTTGCGTGCCCTGTGCATAAGCTCCTCCAGATTGTACAGCCACTCCTCCACGCCACGGATCTCCAGCATGTCCTGGTTGTCCACCAGCTCGAGAATCCTCTGCACCTCGCCTCGGCACTTCGCCAGGCCCCCTTCTTCGAGCTGGGCGAAGGGGTCAATGAGAAACCATCACTCTGACATGGCGCTAAACTGTGGCAAAGAGGTGGTACTAACCAGCTTCAGGCTGCTCTTGCACTGGTCGGCCATTTCCTTCAAGCTGGTTCTGCTCTCCTGAAACATTAGACAGGGAGGAATTGCTAATTAGCATCCACCTCAACGCAGCCACACTGCGATGCAGGATAGCTACATAGCTTTCCTAGGAACTGTGCAGTTGAAAGATTCAATATGGGCCAGGGTTCAAACCATGCACCACCCCGGCCTAAATGGGGTAGTTGTTCCACCAAATAAGCTAACCAGGAGGGCTGGCAGTTGACAGGGCAAGGCCAAATTATATTCAATAACTTTAGGTGGGAATCGTGTTCATTCAAAGTACTTGGGAGGAATCCCCTGAGGTGGTGTAAATCGCAGTGACAACCAATAATCCCTCCCTCAGCTGAAATCCCCACCACATTATTCCTGAAACCGTAAACCCAACACACACCACAGTGAGGTTCAACGCACTACGTGCAATCTACCGTATTTACTCGCATAATAGGCGCACTTTATTTCCAGAAAATCCGGCTCAAAGTTCGGGGTGCGCCTATTACGCGGGGTAAAATTTCCGGAAATTTTTCGACTCTCAAAATTGAACACACCACGTAAACGCACTCGTGTACGGGCCGCACCCCGTTTTCCCGAAGAAAATATTTAAAAAAAAAGATCCGTGTAAGGTCCGCACCGAAACTTTCCTGACTTACGCGGGAATAGCCTTCGGAATGCACGCGCCGAGGCCTCTGCGATCGGCTCCGGCTGCGCGCAACGGGCGCTTGATCGCGGAGGCCACACACGCGCACAGGAGCTTCCAGCCGCCACCCACGGAGGGCGCCCGATTTAGAGCTTATCATCATCATCAATGTTTTCCTCCGCCGCGCCGCGAGCTTTCGCTATCCATATCGCCATCAGCATCTCCAGCTCGTTTTTTTTTTGTTTTTTTGTTGCTGTCAAGTGCCGGGATCTGCGGTAGCGCGATAGTTCATCGTGGTTTATGGCTTTGCCGCGGAGCGTTGCTGTTTTAGCTCGACGGCCAAGCACCTTAACAGCTACACGGCTAGCGTGCGGCAGGTCGGAAAATACGACGTGGCCGAGAAGTGGGGCAGTTGCGACTGCGGTGTCCGTCCCTAAATTTTAGTTAGTTAGTTATATTGATTTTAATGGCGCAAAAGTACGTCCCTAAATTTTCGTACGAGACTCCAAGCGCCGAGGTTTTCGCGGGCCTAAGTCGGGAACATTTCCGGCTGGAGATAAGGCTTTCCAAAAAGACGCTTAAAGTGAGCATCCCTGAAAACTGTGTGCGGCTGTTCTACGCGATGTCGTTGTACGTGCTGTGGGTCCGCAGCGGCACTAGTGAGGACTAGTAGTCAGTTCAGCAAAAGCTTTGTTAAAATAAAGATTGGGGAGCGGGGGGGTGGCGAGGTGTCGGCTTGCAATCGAGTACCGTATTTACTCGCATAATAGGCGCACTTTTTTGCCAGAAAATCCGGCTCAAAGTTCGGGGTGCGCCTATTACGCGGGGTAAAATTTCCGGAAATTTTTCGACTCGCAAAATTGAACATACCGCGTAAACGCACTCGTGTACGGGCCGCACCCCGTTTTCGCGAAGAAAATGTTAAAAAAAAAAAGATCCGTGTAAGGGCCGCACCGAAACTTTCCGCGACACACGCGGGAATAGCCTTCGGAATGCACGCGCCGAGGCCTCCGCAATCGGCTCCGGCTGCGCGCAACGGGCACTTGATCGCGGAGGCCACACACGTGCACAGGAGCTTTCAGACCCCGCCCACGGAGGGCGCCCAAGGCCAAGTTCATCATCATCATCGTTTTCCTCCGCCGCGAGCTTTCGATATCTATATCGCCATCAACATCTCCAGCTCGTTTTTTTTTGTTGTTGTTGTTGCTGTCAAGTGCCGGGATTTGCGGTAGTGCGATAGTTATCGTGGTTTATGGCTTTGCCGCGGAGCGTTGCTGTTTTAGCTCACGAACACGGCAAGCATGCGGCAGGTCGGAAAATACGACGTGGCCGAGAAGTGTGGCCGAGAAGTGCGGCAGTTGCGACTGCGGCGTCCCGTGTGTTTGTCCTTTTCCCGTGGTTTTTTAGCGCTCAACAATTCCTTCAAGTATGTTTTAAATTTTCGTACGCGACTCCAAGCGCCGAGGTTTTCGTGGGCCTAAGTCGGGAACGTTTCCGGCTGGAGATGAAGCTTTCCAAACAGACGTTTAAAGTGAGCATCCCTGAAAACTGCGTGCAGCTGTTCTACGCGATGTCGTTGTACGTGCTGTGGGTCCGCAGCAGCTGCGACGGCAGCAGCACTAGTAGGGACTAGTAGTCACTTCAGCAAAAACTTTGTTAAAATAAAGATTGGGAAGCGGGGGGTGGCGAGGCGTCGGCTTGCAATCGTGTAAATACAGTATTGATCACAGTGCAGAGTTCGGGGTGCGCCTATTATGCGCGGAAATAAAAAAATCTGATTTTTCGCGCCCTAACTAGGGGTGCGCCTATTATGCGAGTGCGCCTATTACGCGAGTAAATACGGTAAATACAGTACTAATCACAGTGCCAAGTTCGGGGTGCGCCTTTTATGCGCGGAAATAAAAAAAAATCTGATTTTTCGTGCCCAAACCAGGGGTGCGCCTATTATGCGAGTAAATACGGTACGCTCCCATAACTGAAGCTTTGGGATCGACATCCTGAGTTGCATACAACTGGAATGATCCAGAATGCACGTTTCATATATCAGATAGAAAAATAACAGGCTAGTCATAGCCCCATTGAGGAAACCAAGCTTTGCACAAGCAGGCAGGATACGCTGCATTATATCAGCTTACAAGCATCGCATATGAGAACAATCCCTACAAACTGAAAGCATGGTTGTGAAGCAAAACCTGTCCCCCAGTTCCCCTCACCTTGGAGTTGATCCAGTCTAGCAGCATCACGGTCGACTGCTCTTGATGTGGCTCAGCCGACAGAAGTGCCGGAAGCACGGGTATCTTGCCCAGGAGCTTGATGTCTTCGTCCAAGCTGCACAGCAGTGTGAGAACGCACACGACTTCATCAAGGCAACAAAAAAAGCAGGAAACGAAAGGATCAGAGGCAGAAAACTTCAGAGCTCAAAGGAGGTATACAGTTGCCGACAGATTCTTTAGACCCAAAGGGCATGCGAAAAAAGCCAGAACAATCAAGCTGTAGGCAACGATGCTGTAGACACCATTCGTTAACAAACAAGAACCTCTTCATCCACTGAGACATAAATGTCAGTTGCCACGCTCATAGCGCTGAGCTACAAGTGGTGCAAGCATTCATAGATTCCCGAAGCTTGGCAGCAGGATGCACCCATCAGCTGTGCAGTGCGTATTCTTTGTAAACCAACAGTTCAAGACCTAGAATGCGGGCAATGCGTCGCTTTAACAGGCCATTTCTCTGTCGTAATCCTTACAACCTGCCAACGTCAAAATTTCAAAGATAACAGGGGGCATGCTTCCACTACCTCCCGTGTTAGTCGATCTCTACTGACTGACTTGTTCAGGATTGACTTGTTCAGGATTGACTTGTTCAGGATTGACTTGCTCAGGATTGACTTGTTCACTTCAGAAAATTTTCCGCAGCACGTTTTATGAAGGCTTTCTTAAATGAGGTGGCACTTCGCCAACATAAGTTTTGTAGTCAGGATGCTCCAGTAGTCTATGGTGCCTGTTTTTTTTTTTCTTCCGAGCGCCGTGTCACATGCTGAGACAACAGCAAGTGCCTACAACTAATTTGTTCACAAGCTGTGCAGATCGCCGCAAGAACTCACAGCAGACCATTTCTGAAAGACTGAGCACTCTTCCGTACTTTCACGAGCGATGCACGTAACAACACAGGCTGTCCACGAGCACTGCCATTCTTGCCCAGAGTTCTAACTTGCGCAACAGAACTGCACATTTCATCCTTATGGGCTTCGAAGATGACTACCTAGATCTCAGATTCCGGCATGTAACAACAGCGGGCCACACACTTCATCATTCCTTTTCTCTAACGTGAAAACGCCAATGGCTGTGGGTGGCCACCACGCCCTCAGAGTCAAACCCTCTCTGCCTGTCTGTCACTTTCCCGCAACACACCCCAAGGGTGGCGAGGAAAATGGCAAACAACCCGGAAACACGGCATAAAATCTCGCGGAAATGTACAAAATCATGAGGAATTTCAAAAACATGGCGCTTCCCACACCACGACATCAGCACCAGATAGACGCTGTTCAGTTTCAAAAAACAGAATTATCGGACTTCGCTTGTTTCTAAAGACTGCTCAGAAACACGCATCGTCCCTTATATAAAAGCTGGCAGCTTGTTAATGAAGTATGGAATAGATATCAAATTTTCGAAAGGCGAAAATTGGCAGCCGTAGCTGTGGTCGCGCTGGCTTTGGTCGATAGCCAGCATGTGCTAGCAATTATGGTTCACCATTTTTCAGACAAAATAATTTCAAACACACAGTCGGCAACATTTTCGGGCTTTTCGGGCGAAATAAGGTAGTGTTCATACAATCCAAAAAGTTTGATCGAAGTTCGGGAGACTCTCAGGCAAACCTGGAGAGTTGGCCGGTATGCCCTCACTACATACAGTGGCATTCAAGATGCATGCGAGATCTAGGAGTCTGGTCAGACCTTGCGACATTCTTCGTTGCACAGTCAGTTCGTTGTAAAAGTGTTTGCTGCAGAGGCATTTAACGATAAAACATGCAAGGAATGCAACACAGACAAAGAGGGAACCTGGCATTTCCTAACTACGCTACTAAGAGGGAGCTTAACTGCATGGGACGAAAAATACGAGACAAATTTCACCTCTCGAGGAGCTCCAGGTATTGCTTGTGGCCTTGAAGAAACTCTGTTAACTGCTGCTCAAGGCTTGCTGCACTGTTCCTCAATCCACTGAAAAGTGTAAAGGGCAAGAACAAAACCAAACTTCAGAATGGGTGAAGGAACACTTTGGAACAACATTAACTGCAGACACACTTAATCGCAACATTGTACACTGAACACGATGTAATGAATGCCAACTCTTAATATAGTAGTAGTAGTGGTAGTAGTAGTAGTAGTAGTAGTAGTAGTAGTAGTAGTAGTAGTAATAGCAGTAGTAGTCTTGATTTTATTCGGTTTTATGGCGTTTAACACGCGGGCAGCAAGGATGTCAGTGGTGAATGATTCTAGGTCATGAGGACGGCAGCCAGCTACAGTGGAACCTCGATTATACGTCCCCCGGTCATGCCACGACCCGCATTTTACGACGAATTTGTGCGGTCCCGGCAAAACCCCCATAGAGACAATGCATTAAAAACCTCGGTTATACGACGCAAATTTTAGAAGGACCCCGCTTCGTACGACGGCTGGCTCGTACCGTCCGTCAAAAAAAGGTCGTCAGCAAACGCAGGCCGGGATGTGCCGTATTTTCGCGATTCTAAGCACCCCCCCTATTTTCTGAAAAAAAAAAAAAAAAAAAAAAACTTTGCATGCGAATCTAAGCACCCCCGTTTTTGCGCGGAAGAGAGCGTTGCCGAGGCGCCAAGTGCACTTGCTCTCTTTTTCTTCGAGCCTGTGCAGTCGGAGTCCCAAGGAGGCGCGGCCTGCCTGTTGTTGTTGCGACTGAGAGAAGGATGAAAAGGAAAGCGCACGGGCCCACCTACTGGCGTGAGCCAAGCCACCACCGCTGCCGAGGAGAGTTAAAAGATCAGAGGAAAGATAAAGAGAAAAGATAAGACGCGCGTCGGTCGCAGCAACAGATGTCCGCAGGAGCCGACGCTGATGAAAAAACAGATAAGCGGGCGAGGCCGCGCTCGCCCAAGCGAGGACAGCGGCGTCCACGGCGCTTTTTGTAATGGAAGTAATGGATGCTTGTGCCCCACGATAAATCTTCCAACGAAGAGGAAGTGGACAACCATGCAGAGGTTTGCGCTCCCATTCCTAGTTACGCGGACGTGTTGCAGAGCGTCGACAACATCCGGCGCTTTGCTTGCGCGCGCGACGATGTTGGCGACCTACTACCTACTGCCGGACGTGGCAGCCCTTGAAAGAAAGTTGATGCGCCGAGGTTGGGCAAAGGTGCAAAAAAAAAAAAAAAATTACCGATTTTTTTTAAACGGTAATAAAGATTTTTTTGCAAATCTGTTTCAAACAAATGCTGGGTTTTGTCTTTTTTAATCTGATTGGCGTACTTGCCGCGGGCTTGAAGCCGGTCAACAGTTTTCGGCGCAAGGCCCAGCGCCACTGGCCGCATTCTTTGATTTTCGATTATACGACACCCGGATTATACGACGGTTTCGCGCGGTCCCCTGAACGTCGTATAATCGAGGTTCCACTGTACCAAGGGCGATGCCAAATGGCAGTTCCCTGAAAATGTTACCACTGTCCTTTGTATGAGCCGAGCCACAACCCCATGATCACATCAAATCAGAAAGCAGACAGGCTGAGACAGATCAGGTCTCGACACTAAAGCTGAGTGTGACTGAGGCCTGCACTGATTTAAGACTGAACAAAGTGCCCCAAGAATTGGCATCAAACACAGAATTTATTTTTATTTTTTTGAAGCTAAGACGGACACAGCATGTTCCCTCTTCCTACCAGCATTCAGTCATGAACTTTTCCCTCAACCGATGAAGAAAATGCTGGCACATTATAGGCACTGCGTGAACCTTGTGAAAAAACAGGACAAAAAAAAAAAAGATTCGAAATTTTTCACCCTGCTGAAGTCACAGTGGTCTGCGGACCAAAGAATACCATCTCGGTCAGGCACTCTAGCACTTTAGAAGAAAGCTCAAATGGTTTTTTTGGGGGGGGGGGGGAATTCAACAACATTCAAGGATTCAAATGTATGAACCTTCAAGGCAAAGCATGCCAAGTATTAAGGCGGAAGCCTTTAATGCCTCATCGTTGTAAGCAGAAGTTGTCGACAGAAAATGTCACGCTTTTCAATTGGTCGAAACGGTCGTGACGTCACAGTGCGCGAATTTCAAACGGGGCCAATTGCACTTTGGCTACTAACCATGCAACCAATTAAAGGGATTGTATAGGAGGTATTCACTGAGGCCACGCTACCAGATGGTGCGAGCGTCGTCGCGGCAAGCGCGCCATGTTTGCGGTCGCTTCAGGCCAGCTCGCGCATTGTCACGGTGCGCCGTGAGGTGCCCGGCCTGAACTGTTAGTGATCCGTAACATATTTGTACGTTGTTGAATACGTCAGCGACCACTTATCTTTCTGGAGCGCGTACTGTGCATGAAGTTTGCAGCAGCATTCTTCTGCGCCGTGATATAACCGATCTGCCTCAACTCGGCAGCAAAACTGGCTGGCTGAGCAGCACGCAAGAATGTACTACACGACTTGCAGCTTTTAATATCAGTTGATAACTGTCAGCGAGCCATGCATGCAGGGCACATCGTGGATAAACAGCACGATTAATTACCGAAATTACAAAACTGCCACCGCAGAAATTGATAATTCAAGCGCCTGTAGTCCGCGAACTGCTGACGCTTCTCAGACGGTCTTTCAGCAGAAAGGCAAAGCGTCATAGCTGCCTTATTTACACGACAGAACGTTGAAACAAATACTGCCATGCGCTCGCAGCACGAACGGCACACACAGCGAGAATGTTTTGCAGTTTTGATTGTAGCTACGTAGCGCTGCTTCGTTAGCACAAGACGACGTCTCGCGCTTTCGCAGCAACGCAGTGTGCAGCCATTCCGCTAGGTTAAGTAGTAACACGTCACTTTCAGCAGATAGAGATGACAAGTCAAGCTACAGCTAAGTGAACAGACCCTTCGAATTACTCACCTCTTCAAAAACGGCACTTCGGCCGTCGGCACCGCGGTCGTCAGCACCCTCATCACGGCTCTTGGACTCACCCGGTTGTCAAGTAATTGCACCCTCTCATAGGTTTATATCCTTTAATTCCTTGGCCTGCCTGCAAACTTAAGCCGTGCACAAGGTGGGCCTCGATACCGGTGAACTCAACGCGCGGCAGCAGTCCTGTACACTGCGCCGGCACCTCCGCTTTCTTACGCGCCGACTTTTTCACAAAGTGGAACCTTTTGAGCGTGGCCGCTCTTTTCTGCTTGGCGCAGTTCACGGAACACCCTCTCAGTAACGCGGTGTTACGGGCCGGACAGTAATTATCTATGGCGAGACGCGAAATACACTCACATTTCACACATCACCGGCTATTTAACGCTGCGGCTGGCTGCGGCGGCCACGCGCGCGACCACCAACATGGCGAATGCCGCGCCGGCCGCTAGCGCCCCTTGCGGATGACGTCATGTGAATACCTCCTATAGTAATGCTCCAAGTTAGTGGGACTTACTTAACCAATTAGCCTAATTAACCTTCCTAGTCAGACCAGATAAATAAATAAAACCGAGTAGGAAGTTGGGCGAGCTCGGGAATCGAACCCCGGTCTCAGGAGTGCGAGACGAGCACGCTACCTCTCCACCATGCCAGCTCGATGGCTTGGAATGAACAAAGGCGCGTGGTGTCTTCGTTCACTCCCATCTTCCTCCCTTTCTGTTACAGCGAGGTATGAGACACACATACATTTCCTTTCCTCAAAAAGCAATGTAGAACCTTTCCTCAAAAAGCGTTGCATTCAAAGGGCAACGCATCGCGCCGAACGGGTGGTGGCGTTCCGTGGACCGCCTGGCAGCGCTACAACAGGCTGTCGCGTTCCACTCCTAAAGGCGAAGATTAAGCGTCATTAATTGGCAGTTAATTAATGCACCAACAGAATGTGCACTGAACAATCGCGTAGCAGAATGTAGTACTCAGGCTTTCGCCTTTCACCACTTTAGCCGCTAAAGTTCCTCGTAATTTTTGTGCTACCATTTCAAATGCTAGCGCAACCGCCGATTAAAGCCGCAACAATCAGCAGGCTCCTCCTCAATGCCCCGAAAATGTTCGGAAAAGCTGACTGATGATGTCATAGTTGCTGACACTCCACACTTCCGCTGTCTTTGCCCACATCCTGCCGTGCATCGACCGATAGAACCAAACCAAACAATGTGTCGTGGGCTTTACCTTCGCTGGCATTGGTATTTTTCACTGGAGAACCACCATACACAATGTCCTCATTGCAGCTCCTGGCTGGTGCTGTGCACTCTGGAGAAACCTGACCACCACCACGGCTTTATTGGGTAGTTACATCACCATTTCAGATGACAGCACAAAGAGATTTTGCATCATTTACCCGTGAGTCTCGCAAATTCGATTACACAACCGCAGCTCGTCGAATTCTGAGACCTCGTCGGCTCCCTTTACGGGTGCCAATGTAAAGTCCTCAGAGAGACTTACGTGGTCGTGTCCTCGAGGTTAGCCACAACGGCTGCCCAGCCTTGTTGCTGCAGGTGCTGCTCATGAACAAGGACCTCACAGGTTCTCATTTCCTGCCGGGCACGATCGTAGAAATCCTGCACAGAAAGGCACATGTTTAGCTTGCATCCGCAAACCCTAGCGCAATTTTTTTGTAACAGGCAAATTTATTACCCCTCACATCACAAACAGCCCACTATTTTATGTGGCCTAGTGAATGCAGTGCATAACATTTCTCCAAACATTTCAACCTAGTAGCACGTCTTGCACACTTGGCCACGCAGAAAAATTTTTGTCCCTCGTAATAAAATTTTACGGCCTGGGTTTCTAGCAACATAAGCATGTTCTCAACAGGAGGTGGTCCTGCACTCCCTGAGACGTCTGCCTCTCCGATGTATCCTGGTGCTTTGATGTTACAATTTCTAACCACTGTAAAGCTGTGCAGACAATCGTGTACCGGTAGAAAACTAACAGTCGGTGCTGTGCACCGCTAAACTAACTGGCTTTCATGAGGCCTGTATATTTTATTTTTATTTATTCATACTGTTAACCCTCTGCATGAGGGTCATTACAGGGAGGGAAACATATACAGACACAAGTGCAATTCTCTTCGCTAAAAAAAGAAACACTCAAATGCACAGAATTACAAATTTGCACAGCAATCTTCCAGGAACGTGTTCACACCTATCACAAATTTGTCTACATCTGTTTGGTCCACAACGTCACTTGGTAGTTGATTCCAAATTTCTACAGCATCGGGAAAAAAGGAGTAGCGATAGACATCAGTACGTGTAATAATAGGTTGTAATACCTTACTGTGATTTTTCTGAGGGCAACGCTTCAGGGGAGGTGCAACATAGTGATGTTTATTAACTTTGACTTTATCATTCATTATCAGAAAAAAAAGTTTCAATTTCGGCTTTAGTCTTCTTACTTCTAGTGATTCTAGCTGACACTCTTTTAGCATTGCTGTGACTGAATCACTGCGGCGGTATTTAGAGCATATAAAACGTGCTGACATCCTTTGTAATCTTTCCAGTTTCCGTTTTAAACCCTTTTGATGAGGACTCCACACTGCACTTGCGTACTCTATTATTGGCCGCACGAACGTCTTGTACGCAATCAATTTAATTTCTCTAGTCGCATTCGGCAACTTCCTCCTGAGGAAACAGACCTTCTGGTAGGCTTTTAAATAGACATTTTCAATATGGGTGCGCCAGTCAAGATTATTTGTTAATGTCACTCCCAAGTACTTGAGACACTTTACTTGATCTAAGGAATTTTCACCGATATTGTATCGAAACATCATAACATTCTGCTTCCTTGTTACTTGCATGTAATTAGATTTTTGGTAGTTTATTTCCATACCCCATTTCAGGCACCACGAGTTTAACGACTGAAGACATCTATTTATGTACATCTGATCTGCCGGGGAAGCCACAGGAGAGTAAATTAAACAATCATCGGCAAAAAGTTTCATTCTGACAGGAGATATATATATACTACTAAGATATATAAATATCTTATATATATACTAAGATATATACTAAGATATATACTCAGATAAATACTTACTAAGATATATACTTATATATATACTTAATTAATTAGTAGTATTAATATATACTTCATTATATACTTATATACTTAATTAATTAATAGTATTAATATATACTTATATATACTTATATACTAAGATATATACTTAGATATATAAGATATATACTACTAAGGCCAAAAAATATTTGTTCCGAATCAAAATAATGACCTGCCGAAAGAATTAAAGGTGCACTGAAGAGGAATCTGAACTCGTCTTTTTGCCGCGGGAACTCAATCTGCACGTTCCGACCATTCTTAGAAACTTCGAATTATTGCCCTGTGTGGCTGATTTTCCTAATTAAATCAAATTAACGTCCGGCTCCCGCGTTTTTTTAAAAATTCTCCCTCGTACGGTGGGCGGAGTCGACCAACGCTTGGAGTGCCTTTCAGCCAGTCACGTGGCAGCTTGCCGCTCTGCCATCGGCGTAGTAATACGTAGTAGTCCGTAGAAGCAAATAGTCCGGGCGTATTTTTATTTCTGCGGGCTTATTTTGCGGCTATATTATCTGCGAATGAAACTATTTATTCACGGAAACCTAAAAGAAACAAAATAAAGTGAAAGCAAAGCCTCCACGGAGCTGGCTGCAAGGCACTCCACGCGTTGGTCGACTCCGCCCACCGTACGGGGAGAATTAAAAAGAAAAGGTGGGAGCCGGACGTTAATTCGATTTAATTAGGGAAATCGGCCACACAGGGCAATAAATCGAAGCTCCTAAGAATGCTCGCAACGTGTAGATCGAGTTCTCGCGGCAAAAAAGACGAGTTCAGATTCCTCTTCAGTGCACCTTTAAGTTCTTCCTGCTTGAGATTTGATGCCACCTGTTGCCTTTCCGGTTTGACGTCCCGCTGGCCTCAACCAGCCATTTAACACAGTTACCTCGCTTTCAGTACCCAATGTAGCACTGAGCACCACCACACGAGCCTTTAACGTAGACCGAGACCATGCATGGCTATTCTATAGCGATACCCTTATTTAACTAGACGTAAAGCCCCTCCAGCCTTTGCTTCGCCACATGCCAGAGATTACGGACTTTGCAATCGCAGTTTGCCAAATGTACGCATGTAAAGGACCGGTGTCGGCCATTCCTGTGGAGCGTTTTGACAGCGAAACGCCGCTGGAGTGCATCACACACTGGACACTTGGCCAGAGGCTTAGAAACCTCTCCAGACGCATCAGGCATTCCTTTGCTGCTTGCACATCACAGGCTTTGCAGCTGTGGTCAGATCCATTGAACATATGATTGCATATATCCGCACGTTCTGTCCCCATCATCATCCATCATGACTCCTCTTTCTTCCCCACTTGCCAGTGTGCTACTGAGTATAAATAATAACAAAAAGAGAATCTTTCCTTTGAGTACGAGGGAAGTGAATGTCGTAACAATGGGAAGAGATATTGGTCACTGCAAGGTGCGCTTTTAAATACACATTCACTTCACATGGTAACACCGTCAGCTTCCAAACTCTCAGCCTTGCAAGTCTGCATTAAAAATGCTTCTCCGCAATGGCTATGATCACAATCGCAGAGCAGCAACTGTAAAGGATGACTTAACAGCGCAGAATGCGATGCTCCCTTACCTGGGCAAGCTGTGTCCTTGCAACCACAGTGGTGAACGTAGGCTGCAAGTCGATCACCGCTTCCACCTCACCTGCCATATCCTGATCTGAAGCACGTGAAAGAACAGAACGTTATCCGCTGCTTTTCCCGAGAAAAGTTGCAAGTGTCCGATGCAGAGACATACAAGTGAAAAAGAAGCATAAGCCATCCACTGCAGCTAGCTCTAGCGTTCCAAAACATATGCACAAATACTGCATTAACATGGATATGGCTTACACCCCCTCGGGCCCACTTTATGCCCATGCGACCTGCACAAGGTGAGACACAACCTTCTTTTCTAGGGTAAAGCAGAGCATATCGACAGGAGCACAAGGCAATGGAGGAAGATATACGCACGCTGCAATATATTTTGACTTGTGCTCCTGTAACTATACTTTGCTTGTTTCACGAGGGAAGCACACACACTACCCCAACATACAATCCTGTTACTTCTTTAACAACACACAAAAAGAATTTTACTAAATATTCTGAAGATAATCCTAGACTTTTGTGCTATAGGTTACTTCTTCGGAAAGCTGATGATATGGTCTTGGTAGAAACTGGGTGATGAGCACAATGTACAAAAATATATGAGGCACTGGTTTGGAAACATCTTTGATGATAATTCCTGCAAGCGGCAACTATTACAGTGCAGTAACCACAAAGATCATTGAAGCCAGCAAATACCAACACCTCATAGAATAGAAAACAGTAGAAATAGGTTAGCATGATAGGGATGTGTGCTCAAAGCACTGTGCACACTCAATTTCAGTCCTCAACACCTGTCTCAGGACTCTTTAGATGCAGAATATGTCACTTGGTCCATACACGAGACATTAACCAACAGTTGCACTACAGTTCAGAACTCATTCAGGTGTTCTGAAGCTTGCAAAACTTTTCTCTTTGGCAAGCGACAACATAAATTTTTTTTGAGACCAAGTGGAAGAATCATGAGCTGCATATACCACAGAGCTGCAATCAAAAACAGGCAAATTACTTTCCGACAGCAGTACAGCAGACATGTGCTTCAAATACAGTTAGTAACCAGAGTGCTTCGGCTTGCTAGTAATTAACGCACTAACACCAAGAATGAGAACAGCAATGTTGTTCACGGCTCCCATGTGAATAGATAGTTCTGTCATTCTACCATTACTACTAACATGTCGTTAGACCAACATTACGTGATGTAACCAGGCCGCTACTACACTGAGCACATTTACCACAACCCTAAGGTATATTCCTAATATCCTGACAAGGAAGTGTAAAGTTTAATGACATACACCATGAATTCACCTAGCTTCTGCTTTCCGCTTAACTCAGTTTGTTTCATGAAGACGATAGCAGCTACACTGAAGCACAACGACAATGCCCAACAAAATTCCACACAGTACGCATAGGTGGCTATAAAAACCCACTGCTCATAAATAAAACAGACATCCCAGTTGCGCTGCGAAGCATGAATATTCATGGTAAATGGACAGACAGATGTTGCTTGACACAGCAAGTAAAACGTCCAACACGTTTCTGGCACTTACCACGACCTTCGTTTGTGGGTAAAGGGGCAAAGCTCACCTGACACAACAAGCTCGCCAGATCTGACCAGAGAATCTGACTCAATGGAAGCCTTGTTGAAGAGGAAGATTGGGTTGGTGTCTGTGCCTGCACTATAGCTGCCCACTGAAGCTGCCGGTTGCAGGCTTTCACCCCCACTAATGAGCAGCACCTGTTTTTCAGGCGGCACGTTGCACCGCTGAGAAATCACCGTTTTGAGATGTTCCACACTGAAAGACAGTAGACAAGAGCATGGTGTCAAGCGACTTTGGGTCTGGTACAGCCTCACGCCTTTGTCATGTGAAAGAAGCAATAACAATGCACTCACTGTCCACTGCCTGCCAAATCGTGCATATGGAATCGCGCTTATGGAGGAAGAATCCCAACTAAGAATGGTGACGAGAAATTTCTACCGTTTTATAATGACAGAACATGCACTCTGTGAAGTACGCGTATTCATCAGGAAAACATTAGATCTGGCTGACCCGCTTGATATTTAAGTCCGGATTCTTGCGACGATGCCAGGTTTTAATAAATAATGCCGGCGTGCGAATAAACATGGACTTCACGAGTCATGCTGACAAAGTTTGTGTTTCAAACAAAGCGCGGTCGTTTGGAAAAGCCGCGAAGACGGGTCATGTCACGACGATCAAAATTGTGTGTAAAAAAAAAAAGAAAAAACGAAGACGCAAAGGCGGAAGCGATCTAATCGCGGTCGGTCTCTACAAGGCCAAGCCCATGGGGATACACCTCTTGAACACGCAGAAACACTAGGCAGCAAGAGATAGCATGCTAGCCGCGGGGCTACGAACAAAGGATCCTATTGTGTTGCTATGGTTACACGCTGCCAAATAAGCCTTGATTCACGCATGCTCGTTTGCTCACCTTTCGACAGCGTGGTTCATTTCAAAGGTCATCATCTTGCCTGTATCGACGAGGAACACGTACAACATTTTGACACCTTTGTCGATAAACTGCACAATGACCTGCGGATGAAAAGGGCAGACACTGACGGACGGACCACCTTGGTTGAACGGAGATGCCACGCTTGAGGAAACGTTAACAAGACAAAAAACACAGCAGTACTCGAGTGGCAACACGTTTCCGCATGCTCGCAACAACCTCCGATCAGCGCAGCTCTCTTGTAGTACTGAAAATTACACAACAGGCTGCGAGCTTTGCCCTACAAAGCTGCACGGAAATTGAAACGCGTAGCCGCTCGGAGAGGGGAAAAGTAGTGCGTTACCTAAGAAACTTGTCGCAGATTGTTGACCACAATGTTGGAGCCGGGTGTATAGAGTGCGAAAAACGTTTCCGCGGGAGCCAATAGGGAGGAGATCACCCGAAGTATCGCGTCGAGAGGCCGCAGTATCCGTAGTATCATGCTCGCACCAGGCACAAGCGTCGCTGTAGACTGCCAGTCGCAAACGCTCCCGTTGCGCGTGAGGTCTGCCACTTCGGATCGACCGGTCCTTTGAACGACATTTGGCGCGCTCAAATCAGTCTTTCGGCAATTTCTAGGTGTATAAACAAACGCGTTTCCACAGCTCTAATCACCCACTACTCGACGTCCAACAGCTGACCGCCATGTTATTGTTAGTGTTGCCAGCTCGCGATTGTTGCTACTGAGAAACGCTGCCAAGAGCAGCCGCAACAGCGCACCTAAGCGGAGATTGAATAAAGAACGGAACGAAAGGACATTTTGCATGTGGGCATGTCGGGTCTTAAATGCGGATGTCAACCCATGCACCATCGCGGAATGTTCGCAAGGCCCTTGCGCAAAGCTTTAGCCAGCGATGTGCAGCGAAGTCAAACGCAGAGAACGCGGTAACCGCGTGATCGGGTCGCTTAGTAACAAGCTGACAGCGGTGGCGGTGTTTCGAAACCATTTCGTCACCCAAGGTCGGTGAAGCCATCTCTACTCTTGACGATGTTCGTTTGCACGTGCGTTGCGCGACTCTTTTTCGCGGGCCTACAGCTGCGCAAACCGCTGAAAATTCAAACTCCATGCCTTATTTTTTGACGAGAGCAGTAAGTCAAGTATTCAGAGAGCTGTAGATAGAGAGGAAAATTAAAGTAAAGGAAACAAAGGGCAGAAAAACCTTGGTCTGTACAAACTGTCATGCGCGCCCACGTGCGTGCCTTATCCCTTTCCTTCCCTCTACCCGACCGCCAATCCTTCTTTCCCGACTTTCCATCCCCATTGGCCAATGTTGAGGTGCTCATCTTGCTCGTTTCCTTTCATTCTTTCCTCCTCTCTGGTGCCAGCTAGTGAGCTGGGTCATGAGGTCAATGGCCAGTAATGGCTTCCGCGTGTAACAACTCATTGGTAGCAAAGAAATGTTAAAATTGTCTCACACAACATCTGAGTTTTAGAAAATGGCACCCAAACTTAGCGGCCGGCTGCGTATGTATCTGTAACTAAAAGTTCAAGTTACGGGTGTAACACCAACGAGGGCTGAGCTAGCTGAGCCCACCTTTGAAAAATCAGTGTTTGTTTCCATGCTTAGAAAACCTGGAGCTTTGTTAATCACCCCTCTGGCAGGCCTTGTACCTTCGCAGGTGGTCAGGGGTACGCTAGATCTTTTTTCGCATCAGTAAAAAACGTCAAACGCGAAAGACGGTACTGAACAAGACGCATTCGTAATCAGAGAGAAATCGAGCATACCGAACATAAACTATGCGCATTAGTGGTGTACAAAAGTTTTAGCTTTTAGAACGCAAAATTTTTCCTCGAAACATTACGCAACAACACGGTGCGCAAGAACTTACGAAAGCCAGAACTAGGAAGCGTTAGCGTCAGCGACATCAGCAAGATGGCTCCTGTGAGGTTATGGTGTTGCGTGCTCGTCGCTTCGTTTTTCACGTCTCTTAATGCCCAAATTGAAACAAACGAAACTAGCATGGACTCAGAAGTGACTGTTTCGCAAGACCAGCCACCAGACATGGCCGAGGTCGAAGACCGACCGCTTGGAAGTGAAGCCGTCGACATTCTAGAAAACGCGGAGCGCGACGCGGAAGTCGTCAACGGCACCGACGACACCGCCAACTCCACTCAATCTACCGCCGCTCGTAACGAGTCGGCGACAACAAATCCGATTCGCTGCCTTCCCAGAAACGATTCGACTTTGAGTGATGTGCCGAATCGGCTGCTTCTGATCAACGGCACGGCTTTGATACAGGAGCTCTCGCCTCCTCCCAACAAAACGAACGCGACCGCCGGCGGGGGCCACTGCGTCGTCGTGACGTTTTATTCGCCGTACTGCAACTTCTGCGCCAGCGCAGCGCCGTACGTGAACGCGCTGCCCGCTGGATTTCCGGACCTTAAATTCTACGCCGTCGACGTCGTCAAATCGAGCCACATCAACATGCGCTACGGGCTGGTCGCCGTCCCTAGCATACTGCTCTTTCACAACGGCCGCGCAGTGGCCAAGTTCAACGACACGTTTGTCACGATGCAGGGGCTGATTTCATTCATAGGCAGGCACACGGGCATGACTACCACGCTACCGCTGAGTCCCGACTACAGCGGCCCACTGGCCGACATGCCTTTGGAGTACACCGACTGGGTGCTTATTTCGGCGTGGGTCTTTACCATCGTTTGCGTCGTGGGTGCTTTCCTCCGGTCCAGCCTTTGCAAGAGAATGGTAGCCAGCGTGCAGAATGCGTGGCGGGAGGCGCAACACCAGCACCAAGACTGAGATAAGCCGCTGAGCAAAATCAGTTTCTACTGTGATGTTTGGGAGTGAGCAGTTAAACGTGGTGGTATGGTGATGGGAGGCCAAGAATGATTGTCAGGAGTCGTGGCCTGCTGGCAGATTCCGGGAGTCGAGCTACGCACGAGGCGATGTGAAACGTCGCTTAAGTCAATGGAGATCTCGAAAATGAGGCGACCATGTTGATTTCCCGCATCTTACGGTGACCAACTGACATGTAGGTGGGTTGTTCGAGCCACAGTGAAGGAAGCGTGATGGTGGATTCAAGCGAAGACGGTGTCCCAGTTAAACCCTATTGTGAAACCTGTTATCACACTGAGTGTTTTGTATTGTGCACATCACCAACACTGCAGGACACTTGACAGCCTGTGTGTGTGAAGCAACCACTGGAAGTGCAGTGTTTTTACTGACTTGTTTGAAGGCCATTCTGTGCCTGTCCAGTAGCATGTTTGTGTACATGCGGTTCGAGAAGTTCCCATAGATTTCAACTGTTTGCTTGTTACACATGTCTAGTGAATATGTAATCGGCCTTATTTCTTTCTCTGCTCGAAAAAAAAAAAAAAGGTGTGCGAGCAAGCAAAACACGTGCATTCCATAAAAAAGAGAAGTTTGTTTATGCTTCATGACACACGAGGCAAACAAACAGAAGACCACTGGCCATTCAAGTACACTTACCAAAAGGCAAGCAGCCTTGAAGAGTGCGACTAGATATTAACACGGGCAGCAACTACAACGACATAATAAATAAAAAAAAAGCCAGAAAGATATAAAAAGGTACCCAGACACACAGGATAATCTCGGAAGCCTTGCAACCATCAATTCCCAACAAACATGCAGCAGGAAACTTATGTGCACTTTCGTGATGTGCAACCAAGCTGAGTAGCACATCTCTACTAGGCAAGTAACCAACATACACTCAATGCAACAGCAACAGGCAGCTAGGCTTAGTGGATGCATGTCGAAGGTAGTATGCTGCAAAAATTACAATAGCATTCGTGGGAAGTTTGGCCTTTTAAGTCGTTTCTTGGAAGCAGGAATGCATTACACATCGGAAAACCTGCACTACAGCATTAAGGCCACCCAATATGCTTCTCCACAACAAGTGGTGCTCAACCAAGGCCTGGCTGTAAATTTTCACCAAACTCAAGCTGTATAAGTTAAGCCTGTTAATAAGCACGAGGTAAATTTTCACGATAGTTTTGCCTTGGATAACCTCACAGCTTGTTAACATACCACACCTTGCAAGGTTGGGCCACCATAGGTGCCAAACAAAACGACACCAAGCTGGAGCACATAGGTCATAGTTGTGTCTTAACGCCAGTACAGAAGGAGACCGGAAGCAGCCGCTTGGAATTAGCAATTCATTAACAATCCACCGGCGCTTCAAAAACAATGACAGCAATAGCTTTCATAACACTTACAATACTCCTCCACTGAGCAAAGACCAAAGGCTTTGCACAGAAGGCACACAAGTTAATTCGCTCTGTGCCACAGGAGATTCGTAGTAGCACATCACCACCCCATTACATTTCCATGAACAGCACCGTCTTCCGGGGTCCAATGTCTTAAACAAACATTCAGCACGATTCAGTGCTGCATGATACAGCACTCGCACATAAGGCAGTCTCATGGCTGGATTTGCCATAACAGCATTGTCCATTCACTAGGAGACTTTTTACATGGCATCAAAATGGAACTGGTGAGCCTCTTGGAGCTTCATTCGACGGTCCTCCCGTTTCTCCAGCCAGTGCAGAGCTCCGATGATCAGCACGATGAAGACGCATGTTCCGACCAGCGCAATGCACGTAAGCACCACCTGAAATGAGCGCGGGTGAGGGTGTTATCGAGGCATGCAAACTGCACCATTTTACCTGCATCAAATTTTATCTTTCACAAGCGGAAAAAAAGCGGCAGCTGCAAGAAAGCCACATTGTGAGTACTGCTCAGTTTCATACATAGCAGGCAATGCTGCAGAGGCTGTGCAAGTATTGTGTCTGTGAAACCATAGTACTCCGCCACGTATCATTCGTTATTGTCGGAGTTCCGACTCCGGTGAGTGTGTGAACGAAAACAAAGAGCACTATAAAACGACGTGGTAGTGTCCAAAACCGCAGTTAAAGCTGTAAGGCGCTCGGTGTTCGGGCCCTCTGGATGTTATTTGCACCGACTGAGAACTATTTTTTGGGCGTGGACTGAGCAGGAGCGATTTGCCCTACCAAACGCGTCGCATGCAACTCCTGCTTCTCAAAGTCTCAACGAGTTGCGGGACGAAAATGTGTAAAGAAGTAAAACGAAATCCAGGAGGTGCCAGTCACGGCACTTAAGGTTCGTCGCAACAAAATATACTTGTGTTCGTTTTGGTTGCATGGCGAACTACTTTCTGAACGCAGACTTGGCCAGTGCGAACGGACGTGCTAGCTTTGGCAGCATTGCCTGCTATGTATGAAAGAGAGTACAGTTTGATAGGATAAGTGCTTTGGGCAAGGAAACTAGCTAAGCAGCAAAGCAAAGTGGTTCAGCAACCACTTTCTTCCTCACTGCTTTGTACATAAACAAAGAAATATGAAAATGTGTCAACAGGCACAATACATAGCGGAAAGAACCAACGAACTTGTGTAAAGATATATCCTGCACCTAAGTAGGAGGAGGCTAAAAGTACTCGAGCTGCGTCCACTACCAAAAATTAATCGGCCTGTCCCGGATGGTACCAGCATCTCTTGCTAGGAGTGGCTTATTTAGCTCTCTGTACGACGAACGAACACTGGAACATACTAAATACATATTGAGCAAAACCAGTCTCAAGCTAGGAGAATGCAATGAACCAAAGCCCTTCCCCAATTACACCGCTGTAGAAAAGGAATCACAAAAGAAAAGGCAAGGTTTGCATCTATTTTTTCTCCTATTACATCCAGTCAATAATTCAGCGCTAAGAGCATGGCTCTGACACTGCACAACTTTGACTTTGACCATGATATCCACACCAATTCTGGCCAGCAGTGTTGTTATAGTTGGCACTAATGAGGCGAGACACCCATTCACACACATAAACATTCCTGAAAACACCTAGCAAGCAGGCCAACCACTGCCACAAGCTCAATCAGCAGAAACACCCACATCTGTTATAGCCAGGGCTCCACTAGTACAGGCACAGTGTCCTTTTATTTGATTGCAATTTATCGTAATATCATGCTCTATGGAGACACTACACCTTTTCCTGCCTTAGCACTGTTCATTGGTAGATTTTTTAATACAAATGGCTCTCACCATATCTTGCACCTACAACCTCAGATTTCTACTGATCTCTAACTCTGCTAATTCCAAAAATGCATGCTATTTTCTCAATGTACAGGTGGCACCAAAAGTTTATGGGATGCAGGTATGTGGGAAAAAAAAAAATACTTTGGCACCATCACTGAAGTCAGTCACCTAAAATGCACGTAAGAACAAGGGGATGTGCATGCTTCATCTAGTGGTGTTATTACCAGGATGACTAGTAGATGGTAAGGTGATGCTGGATGAATCCGCAACTTGAAGCGGGAATGGTGTTCATCGTTTATCATTTATGGGGTTTAACGTCTCAAAGCGACTCACGCTAAGAGGGACACCATAGTGAAGGGCTCCGGAAATTTCGACCACCTGGGGTTCTTTGACGTGCACTGACATCGCAAAGTACATGGGCCTCTAGAATTCTGCCTCCATCGAAATTCGACTGCTTCGGCCGGCATCGAACCCACGTCTTTCGGCTCAGCAGCCGAGCGCCATAACCACTCAGCCATCACGGGGGGGGGGGGGAATGATGTTTAACCAATGTGTTTAGGGAAATCCCCAAAGGCGCAGCAGAATTCAATAAAGGTTAGGCCATCCCTAGGAGGATGTCAACGAGTAACTACTCCCTTGAGTGAATTTTATACCATCTTGGCGAGCTTCCCTAAATACTCTGGGCTGAAATGCTCCTAACCTTTGAGACTATATCTTTGGCTGCATTTGAAACTTTGCCTGCCTTGCATTTTGTGCAACTTTATTCACTAGCAAGCAATTTCGGAAGAAGAACTTTTTACTCGACCGTCTTGTGTATCTAGCTCTGGTCATCACTTCAAAGCAAATA